>NC_056739.1:631089130-631431630 GCF_019279795.1 Protopterus annectens
TGTGGCGAGCTCTAACACCACACCCCATTTGAAAATAAAATAAACTCCACAGTCACACAACCATGAAGAAAGAAATACTACATCAAACTATTACAGTTCGAATGTAATATGCCACCACCTTCACCAATGACCACCATTACCACAAACACTGGCACATACTAAATGCGTGTCATGACAAAAACAATGGCACACACGCACACATATATATATATATATATATATATATATATATATATATATATATATCTATAGATATTCATAGGTTCATAGGTTAGTATTAGGCTAACTGCCCTTATGGGCCATTTTAAGCCTAGCCAATTACCCCATGTTGGAATCAAACCCTGCACCTTGTGTTTCCAAGGTAAGCACCTTAACCATTACACCAACCTCCCTCCATAGATATTATATATGTGTGTATATATATATATATATGTGTGTGTGTGTATATATATATATATATATATGTGTGTGTGTGTATATATATATATATATATATATATATATATATATATATATATATAGATACAAACACACACACACACACACACACGTATACATTTTGCATACAGATTCACACACATATATCCAAATATACACACAACTCAAACATGAGAGAGAGAGTGAGTGTGTACAGGTGTATGTGTGCATTTATGCACACTGTACACACATTGATTCCTCAGTAGCATAGTGAATGGCACTGCTCCTCAGAGTAAGGACCTTGGCTTGGTTCTCAGCTAGGGTATTTTCTTTGCTGATTCTGACTCTGTGTTTTCTCCTGGTACTCCAGTTTCTTCCCACATGGCAAAGACATGTCATAGATGGATTGTGATTCTAAATTGTTCAAAGATGTGTTCACAGTATGTATGTGAGGTAATAGCAATCAACTTTGTTGCAGTATTTGCTTAGTAAACTCTGGACCACAATAATTGTTCAATAGGTTACTACAGGAGTCAGACATTACTCAAAAGCATTATCTTTGTTATCTTATCTTTGTTGTGATACAAAGCGGCTACAGATAGAGAATAAAATACACACATGCATAATTCCACTGCTTCAGTAGGACGCAATGAGCTTCAGCCCCACCATCTGTATATAGCTCTGCTTGTGGTTGGTCACCTATATGACATATTGATAAATGGTCTACCCAAAATACATTAATGTGCCATGTTTATTTATTTATTTTTTTTTAGACTTTTCACCCAGATTTATTTCTCACTTATTGCAGTGTGAAAGAGCAATGAATAAATATGTGAGCTACGTTAACAAGTCAACTATACTATTTTTTTTCTCATCATCAGCTTCATTTGTAGTTTTTCTGGGCAACTTATTTTCCTGTTATGTCACAGTCTGACTTTCTAGCCTAAATAGCTCTATGACTAAAAGTGTAGAAACACTCTGGGAGATGGGGAAGTTATTTCTTGAGGTGATCTTAGTCAAAAGTATATTTTAAAGACAGACAACAGAGCTGATGACAGGAACACAGTTTGTAAATGCTCAGAATTGCAAAAAAGTAACATATTTTCAGTGCCTCTTTAAGGTATTCTTACACACACACACACACTTTCAACTTTGCTTTAAAACTGTGGAGAAAAACTATATGATGGGGGAGGGGCACAACCCTGTAGTTCTAATTAATCCACTGTTATTTCACACAACCTGTGTGACAGATAATGACATGCCTTCCAAATTAGGGAGGGGGTGAGATGCATTTTGCCAAAATCATACAGACAAAATATGGAAGATAAAAGAAACATCTTCACCTTTCTGCCTCTACGATAAATACACTTCAGTTTTGTTTGATTTTACATGTGGAAGCAGTGTAACACTACTGCGTAATAAGTTAATGCATCATACAGACTTCATGTACACATCAAAAAGTAAGGTTAGGAAGTATGAGGGTCCCACTCCTTCCTAGCCTTCCATTCAGACCGAAACCAAAAAAACCACCCGGAATATCACTTGTCTTTCAAATGCAGGTGCAAGCCTACAGACAAAAAACGTATTAAAGTATTTATTTAATGCATGAGGTAACTTTGCAGGGGGGATCTCTATTAAAAGATCGAATGGCCGCAACATTGAATCCCAGTTCATCAAGACCAGAGCATCAAAGAATACAATTGTAGAAAGACAACTTGTTGGAATCTCACCACATCGAATCGCAATAGCTGGCCAACAGCTCAGAAATCTGTGCACAAGTCAAAATGAATACAAATATTTACTACCATAATGTTATATGTACCAAAAGTAACATGTAAGATGTCAATGTCTCAGCTGTTAGCTAGCTACTGCAATTCAATGAGGTGAGATTCGAACAAGTCGGCTTTCAACAACTGTATTCTTAGAAGCTCTGGTCTTCATGAACTGGGTTTCGATGTTGTGGCCATTCGATCTTTTAATACAAATCCACTTTGCAAGTACAGCGTGAATAGTGTGGAGTACAAATCCATATATACAGACTGCATATGTTTATTGAAAATATGCTGCAACCCAGAAGGGAGTAGCCTTATGCATCCTGAATCCTTATCTTTGTTGTGATACAAAGTGGCTACAATAATAGAATAAAATACTGTTTGAAGGAAGTTATAATTCATATTTTAAGTCAGATGAAACTGCGACATTCACATTTGACACTAATTTTATAGGACTCTTATTAAAAGATATTCTCTGGTAATAATACAGTGCTCCTTCATGTGCTGTTAGGTTTTGCTCTGCATGGTATCTCAGACTACAAAGCCCTTCGAACATCATGCAGTTATTTTCAAATCCTTACTATGCTGCAGCTCTGGCATAATGCCAGAGAGCCATTTAATTGCCTTATGTTTTACAGTATTCAGATAAAATACATGATAACTATTTTCCCCTGAATAAGCAAAGCAGTATTGGTGAGGGACTAAAACTATAATTCAGTAAGAAATTTGGGCCATTCAGTGATCTGGTGGGAGGGCATTGGTGTTGTTGGGGAGTATGTGTTTACTTTCTGCACTGCAACATTAATTCTGGCGGATTCATTAATATAGAGTCTACCCAGCCTCAGAGTGATTCTGCCTGATGACCCTGCAATCAGTATCCATTTAGCCCACTTGGGCCATGCATACCTCTAAGTTGTCCAGAATTTTCCAAAATGTCCAGATTTTTGTCTCATAATTTTTGGTGTATTCTTAATAAAATTTGTGATTTTCTGGTAAATCATTCAGGACTAAAGTCAGGAAATAATAACAGGCATTTCAGTTTCAGATATATCCTTCAGAAAATACAGGTTATTCTAGCAAGTGAGTTTATTAGAGCAGTACTTAAAATCTGTTACTGATTTTGTGTCTTTGTCCCCCCTCCCATTCTTTTTGTTTTTTGTTAGAATTCGTGCACTAATCTGAGAGGTATAGGTCCATGATGGCAGGGGCTGGGCATCTCAAGCCTAGGCAACAGACTAAAGGCCACATTCATTCCTGCCAGGAATGCCATACTTGTCCAACCATTTCCACAGCAGAGACCAAGTCAGGTGGATACAGACTAAGTCAGCTTGTAGCTCACTGGAGTGGGCCTACCCCTGGGCCTGCTGCAGACTCTCTATAACTGCCTGATCAAATCGGGATACAAGAGTGCTCCCACAAGTCTCCTATTCCCTAGCTGAACAGAAAAGCCCCTCCCTACCTGTTACAGAGTGAGGCAAGCAGCCACTACAGGTAGGGGATATCCAAGTGTCACCAATACTGATGACCTAGCAGCCTTCACCAGCACTCCCACCAAGAATGAGCAAGGTGATGACAACCGTTCAAGATACCATACCCCCACCCCCACCATGTCCTCCTGACACCTGTGTGGAACATGTGTCATTACGGCCTATTTTCAGGGCTTCATCCCTCTATTCCACTAGGCTGGCTCAAATGCATTAATACAGTTTTGTGTGAAAAATGAATAGGAAGGTCTACAAACCAAATCATGTTGTCTGTAGTTTGTTGGAATATATGCCCAAGGCAAAGATGTGAAAATGCTATTACAATCCCATAAATTAAGCTTATTAGCATTTAAAATCAATTATAAATTGTAAATACTGCAAGAATCAGGTAAAGAGTGAGTTTTGAACACAAAATCTAAACTTTCAAGAACAACAAAAATAAATCTCTTTCCTTTTCCAAACTTCTTTTCATTACATTACAGAAATCATCCATCTGAAGCCTGATAACAGGACAAGCAATTTACAAAACAGAGTTACTGACAAGCCTCACCTGGAGTCTAGATTAAAATGGTACTGTGATCTCTTTTTCCACCCTACCCCACTGGCAGATGTCTGCCGCCTCCCAAATATGTCGGCACTGTCAAAAGACAGCTAAATCATGAATAGCTTAATGTTATCCAAGTACATACAATATGAACTTGCGCAAGTTACAATCAGCCTAGTATGCTGTTATGTTATTACTATTATTTTAATGGGCATCTTATAAAGATCACTGATGTGCTTAGTAATTGTTGGGGGCTCTGATTCTGATATATATACACACGCGCGTGCGTCTTTACACTTATGCAATTTATAAAAAGCAAGAATACATAGACTTTGAAGCTCTGCCACTGAGGGATGGAGCCATGACTGTGACCCGGATGATCACAGTTTTAGCACTGGCTTAGGAACTGGAAGAGCTTGCCAGGTGAGCATGAGTGAGTGGCATATGTCTGCTTACCCATCCTGGGGGAAGGGTGGTTCACTGTGAAGTTGGATCCCACCGAGAATGGGAGAACAATGAACAGACAGACCAGGGACATGCATTTGACTTCTATTAAGTTGTTTTGACAATACTCCTATGACACTTAGCTTCCTGGGGTGGGTATGTTAAAAAGTGAATATGTTCTGCCATTAGATGGAGGATATTGTAAAGGCTCTTGTATTAAAACATGAGACACTAAGGGGGTGGGAATAGGACTCGTAATGAATGCCTTGAGAACAGTTTCTCATGGTCGGCTCTAAACCTTGGTGAAGAGTAAAGAAATGGGCCTAAATGGCCGCAACAGGCTGGTTGCAAGCAGCATGGTACACCAAGATTAAAATAAACAAACAGGAAAACAGAAGCTCATTTAGGAGTAAAGATATCACACAGGCAGCACCTCCCCTCAATACTGTAAGCACACACACTTCTGAAATCATCCACTTTATATTATTTATTGAGCATTAACTCGCTTCAGTAATGTGATAGAAGAGGAAAAGAGTGTATGTGGGGACCTTGCATACTCATGCATAGTGGTAAACTGTAACTTGAAATGTCTTAAGGGGACAGTGAACCCAAAACTGAAATATACTAAATCCACAATCATGGACTCCACTCATGAAATTTACTCCCATACAAAATGCAAACAAGTGAAAAAGGAAGGGTGTGGTCAGTGGTGCTTGTCAAGTATGTATCATGCTGAATTTAATTTCTAAACCAGAACCATGAGTGGTAAAATAAATGATAGTATTTAAGATTTATGGTTGCAGCTCACAAACACACACACACACACACACACACACACACACACACACACACACACACACACACACACACACACACACACACAAGGGTAAAAAGGACACATACAAACCATTCAGTAAAAACTGCAAGAAAAACAAGCCAAGCTACAGTTTTCATTGTGCGATACCTTAAACATCTGGTAGTGAAGGCCCATGGGATATATGCAAATTGCCCCTTAAGGACATCAAGCTTTCAGCTACATGTAGAGGCCCATTACAGGAGGTTTAAGGTATCACACAGTGAGAACTCTAGCTTGGATGTTTTTTTCTTGCAGTTTTTACTGAACAGTTTGTCTGTGTGTCCTTTTTACCCTTTGGTTTGGATGCAAGTTTGGATATTTTGCAGGCACCTTAATCTTTATGGGCATCAGCTGGGTTTAAAGACCCTGTGTTTCTGAAGTATTACCAAACTATCTACTTATGCTACGATGATAAGGTAAATAAAAAATCCAAACTGTGTATATTTACAGCTAGTGTAACTATAAATGTAACTATAAAGACTTAAAAAGTAAAAAAGTCATAGACAATCAGAAGTCATGTAGCTGAAGTATGATGTCCTTAAGAGTTAATTTGCATATATACCATGGGTCTCTCCCACTACAGGAGGTTTAAGGAATCATACAGTGAGAACTCTAGCTTGATTGGGTTTTTTCTTGCAGTTTATATACACACACACACACACACACACTCCAGCACAGATGAAGTGCTTTAGGTAAAATGCTAACAGCTAAATTCATTTGTGCACGTTACATTTATATATAGAAAATATGAATACAATATTACTTTCAGTAAAAGATGGTTTCAAAGTTCTGAATCAATCACAGCAAAATGCATCATATCTACAAATGGAGAATTACAATGTTCCATGCAACATCTATCGAAATAAAGCTATGGCTGATTATTTGACTTTGCAAGCACACTTTACTGATGGATTTAGATAACCACAGTCTGCAACCTTAAACCAGCAGACACCCACCTAAGCTGTACATGGAAGGGTGAATGATACCACTGAGTAGTCTCAAAAATTGCATGCAGTGTGGATAGAGTTGGTGAAAATAATGTCAGGAATCTCATCTGAAGACTTCCTAATCCACTGTTGTCTTATTCGGTATGCTTAGGTTCACAGTCCTGCTAGCAGCATTTAAGAACACAGCATTTGTATGTATCCACCATACTGCAGTCTGATGCCCACAATATAGATAAGAATACACAGTCCCAAAAGATCAATCACAGTCTTCACCCACCGAGAACTTAGCTGCTACATTTGTCAAAGAATACAAAGGTTACAGAGACCTCATGTGAGCCACAGTATAAAATAACGCACTATTCAAAAACGAGAGTAGTTTTGCCACAGTTTAAATGACTTCCCTAACATTAATGTTCATTCAAATATCTTAGTGCTTGCACTTTGTTTCATTTCCCTGTACAACAAAGCATGCAGAAACAGTTATTGCATTCTGCCGCTGAAACAATACTGCAATGGAGTCCGACAAAGAAATGGAATTTATTTTTAACAAACTTGACACCACAAACATTGCAACGCTTAATTACTTTCAGGGTAGGTAGTGAAATGAAATGCTGCACAAGTTCCACAATGAGAATGCTGGCATATCATTTTTCTTGGATACTCATTATGCAAAGTGACAGCATGTCATTCCTCATCCTACCTCGGCCCTAAGACAATTCTTGTATTATTATAGATCCGGATTCCATACTTGGTACCACTGTACAATAAATGAAACACCTTTCCAGGTGCCAGCTATAAAAATCACTATTACTCAGCATCCCTCACTAGCATACAAAAATCTGTGTCTGAACAGATTTCATTAAAACATCTAAACATTCTGTTTCCAGTAATTATTCCTGGGTACAATTAAGTGTTAATATCCAGTATTGGCAGCAAACTACAAAGTACTATGTGAATCAGATTCCTACAAAAACATCAGAAAGGAAAGCTTCTATAGAACATTGAACTGTGGTACATCCCATACAGAACTGAGGCTGCAGTCCTAACAGGATCTCCAGTCTGAAAAGCTTTTATATCAGTAGACACAGAAACTCGCACTGGATAATGAAAGTCAAAACATATGCAAAACAACTTTCTTATTTAAAGTGTTATGTAATAATACTATTCTGAGCACTATGTTCACGCAAGTAGGATACTTACAGGTCGAAACTAGAAAGAAAACAAATTAATTAATGTGGTTCCACTCAGAAGAGATGTACTTCTTACATATTGTATACAGGGAATTTTCAGATTTCTGTGTTTCATTTCCCTGGTCTCATGGATCTTCCAATAACTGGCTATTCAAAAATGAACAAATGTTAAGAACACTCCAGTAAGCAATGCAGAACCTTTCCATTTCTCAGGTGCAGTAAAATGACTCTTCTAGTGCCAGTAACGGTCACTGCTGATAGCTGGAGCACTGCAGGAAAAGCATGCTGGGAAATTCCCTTGTCCGTACTGCAGCCTGCCTACTTTAAATCCATCACTGAATAAAGGAGGGGGTAAGGGAAGAAAAAAATGATGACAGCGAGAAAGCAAAATGAGTTAAAGCAGGTGAACAAGCCAAATATAGCTTCAATATTTAAAGCAGTATCTACACTGGCAAAAATAATAATAATAAAAAGCATAGATACATATATAAAAAGCATAGATACATATATGCTTGTACATACAAACACAAACACTTCCAAAATGAATGTTTACACAGTCCAGTCAGTATAGCATACTGTCATCTGCCTGGTCCCATTCAAATTCTCCACCCACAAACATAAAAATCGGTGTCTAAATAACAGTCCAGGAAGGCTAAGTATACAACACTATGGAAAAACAGCTTTGTTTTTCCTTAAAACATATTTGATTATTTGCCATTTACTCTGCCCAAGCTTCTTACAACCGTTTCACTTTGCTTGTCCTCTGCTTAAAGCCACAATGACCAGCACACAAAGTTCCTTATTCTCTCTTCCTCTCTTAACATACATACGTATATAAATACATTGTGCTCTGCTGGCCACAAGGATGAATGCACAGCTGCCACTTCTCAGTTTACACAAATAAAATCTATCTTGTAACACACAATGAAAATAAGTTATTAGGCCACTGGACGGCAAGGCTGTAAACGCAGACAGTTTCTGTGGAGTACAAGATGATGCGAGAGATAAGATACCTTTGACTGTGTATGTGCACCGATAGTTACGATTATGCTTAATCCACAGTGTACGACTGAGAAAAGTGCAGCAGGAAGGTTAACAGCAGCACATGTTGGCTGGGCTGGACATTATAGCATTATTTATTTTATAGTGGGCACTCAGCACTGATGTGGGGTTTTGACCAGTTTTGGTTGGAATGGGTTAGAGAAGGCACTACTATATCCTAATTTATAAAAGTACTGAATTACTTAAGGACACTTCTACAAAACATCATGGATTTTGCATTTTAAACTTTTTCATTTTCTGGCAAGGATACAAGACTTTTCCTTGTTCAGTAGACTGTAAAAGACAATTATTCTAAATACACAGATGGAAACCATGCAAGGGTGAACCTGAAGTATATTCAATAATACTTGGTTCACAGAACGTGTTTTTCTAAGACTGCCGCATTAGCAAATACTTTCTGTCATGTCAAAGACTGTATTTTCGGTCAAGATAAGTGAGGAAATAAGCATGGGCACATGGGCAAAACAGTAATGGAGACGTGAGACGCAAAGCAGTAGGAACTGATAATTCTAAAATAATGTGAAAGCAGGACATATAAAAGATGGCTGGAAAGATAAAGAGGGAGCATGAAGATGAGAGGGGGGTACTCTCTGTCTTCCAACTTGGCTTGTTTCATTTGGTTTGCGTTAGGGAAAGAGAAGATATGAAGAGAGGATTTCCAAGAAGGAGAGATTTATGAGTTGGGTAGAAGATGGGCAAACAGGATGAACCATCATGAATGAGTTGAGAAATGTTTTATAGGTTCATAGGTGTGTACTAGGCTAATGGCCCTGGAGCCTTTACAAGCCTAGGCCATAGGATTACCCTGGCATCGTGCCACCCGACCTTAGTCCCAGTGCCTCTCTCAAGTAGAGCCACTGGAGTGATCCCCAGGCTAAATTTTCTATTTCCCATCCACTCATCAAAATTGCTCTTGAAGAGCACCAGTGAGGTGCTCTGCTCGACATGTATGGAAAGTCTATTCCACAGCATGGGCAGTCTCTCGGTTATGAACCTGTCCCTCCAGCACATTCTGTTGACTGTAGTAATGAGGTTGAGGTCTCTGGAGCGTGTGGTGCGGAGGGATTGGGATTTCTTTCGATATAGCATTTCTAACAGAGCTGGGTCAGACATGGCTTTGCAAGTCAAGCACATGGTGAGGAGGGATTGGGATTTCTTTAGATGTAGCATTTCTAACAGAGCTGGGCCAGACATGGCTTTGTAAGTCAAGCAGAGATAGCCTCTAAGTAGGCGATACGAGACAGAGAATAGTTGAGTCTTAATTTTTGAGTCTGTCCATATAGGACAAGTGTTTAAAGCCTAGGATCCTCTTTGTGAGATAATTTTGCAGCCTCTTCAGTTGTTGCAGGTGTCTAGTGAGGTACATGCCAAATGGGGCATTGTACTCAATGATTGGCCTAATGAGGGAAGAGCAGAGGGAGACAATGACCTTTTTCTTCCTGGATGCAAAACCCTTAGTAATGAGATGTGCCACATAGAATGACTTTCTGACCACAGTGGCAATGTGGTGGTCAAAAGAGAGGTTGCTGTCAACCTGTGTTCCCATATCTCTTATGACACCTTCTGGGTTCAGTGGACTACCATTGATGTGATAATTCATGGGAACTGGGTTTTTCCCAAAGGGGATGATGACACATTTTTTGGCACTGAGCTTAAGGCCATGGTTCTGACACCAGTCGTTGGTCTCAGCGAGGCCTTTCTGTAGGATGTCAACATCACTTGGGGAGTTAATAATGGCTCCCAACTTGCAATTGTCTGTGAACTTTGTCAGCCAGAGTCCCTTCGTGCTGGCCTGGACGTCTGAGAAATAGACACCAAACAGGAGAGGACCCAGGACCGATCCCTGTAGGACTCCACTCGTGACTGGTCAACAGTCTGACTTGGAGTCAGCTACTTTCACACTGTGGGTTCTATCTGTGAGACAGTTTGCAACCTACCTAGTAATATAGAGGTTGATGCCTAGCTTAGTGAGTTTTTCTATGATTCCTGAGTGGGGAATGGTATCAAAGGCCTTAGCCAGATCAAGGTATGCTGTATGAACCACCTTGCCTTCATCCACAGCTCTGGTGACTGACTCAAAGAAGTCGACCAAGTTGAGCAGGCATGATCTACCCTTCACAAAACCAAACTGTGTGGGATCCAGAGTTTGGAGATTCCCTATATCCTTGTTTATTAGGTCCATGATGATGTATTGCATAGCTTTTCATATCAGACTTGTCAGGTTAATGGGGCAATAGTTCCCAGGGTCTGTAGCTGCTCCTCCTTTGTGGAGAGGGATGAGTACAGCAGTGAGCCATTCGGTACGGACAAAGCCTGACGTGAGGCTGTGACTCAACAGGGCACACAGGTGAGATGTCAGTTCACTCTGTAGTTCATGTAGAACACAGCCAGGGATTTTGTCAGGTCCCATAGAAGCTGTATTCTTGGCCTTGGACAGTGCTGTTTTAACCTGTGCAGCAGTAATACCGGTTGCCTGGCAATCTACTGGCATTGTGATTGGTCCTTTTGGGGGGGGGGTGAGAGGAGTAAAGTTAGCACTGAATCTGTTGGCTAGTATATTGGCAATATCTGTTGGCTCAGTAGAGGGGGTACCATTGTGCAGTAGCTCAGAGCAAATCTGGGTATTGCCGTGGAGATTCTTTACATAACTATAGAAGGCCTTGTGGCTGTCTACTATCTGCTGCAATTCTGTTTTCATAGCTAGCTTTAGAGGACTTCATGAGGGACCTCAATTTTTTGTTGAGGCTGATAATGGAGTTTTTCCAGTCTTGGGACTTCACCTTATTCCGCATCAGTTTCCTCCTTCTGTTATAGAGTTTGCTTATGCAGGGGACCGCCAGATTGGCTTCCTTTTTTTGGAGGAGTGCGTCTTGGATCTATTGGGTATGGCAAGATCCATGCATTTGTGAACGTGTTCATACAGTGCACTGGTGTATGATTCGGTGGTCATGCAACTATTCTCCATTTGCATGGGTGCCGTGAAGTTAGCCACATCTGTTTTTAAAAGCCCAAAGTTAGCGTTGGAAAGTTTTGCATAGTGGTTACCTTTGGGGGGGGTGGGGATGGGAGGGATGTGGAATTCCAAGGTGATTAGTTTGTGGATGCATCTAAACCAGGGAGGAGTTGACTACTGGTGTAGAACAATGGTCATCCATGCTAGTAATGACCAGGTCAAGGATGTTACTACCTCAAGTGAGGGTAAGAACAAGCTGGTCCAGTGCATTGGAATTAATGAATTCCAGGAAACGCTGGGCAAGTGTATTGTTACATGAGTTGTTATCCCAATTAATGGAGGGGTAGTTGACGTTGCCCAGTATGACAGAGTTAAGTTGGACCCTAATATTCTCCAGGGTGCTTAGGAATGTGGAGTGTGAGTCCTGGGACATGGTTGGGGACCTATAACAGGCTATGACCTGAATCGCTGTCTTACCCAATGATAGCTGCACCTGAAGTATCTCTTATGCGTTACATGTTGGGCTACCAGTCTGGAGGTGTGCGCATCCTTTATGAATATGGAAACACCACCGCCTTTCGAGCTTCAGTCCAAATTCTGGGGCAGAAAGTTGTGGAATGAGTTATAGCCTGGTAGTGCAGGGGTGCTTTCTGCTGCATTTTAAGGGGGTATTACCAGGAAAGGAGCAGCACATCAAATTAGAACAAGGGGAAAAGGAGAATGACTGATTTTGGTAGGCAGAGCACAACATGGGTAAGAAATGGAGACTTGCTTTGGTGACAGTAAGCAGGGGAAGAAGAAAACCCAGTGAAGGGGGTATAGAGGTGGCATGGGGGCAGTAGGGAGAGAGGATGAGTAGCAAAGTTGGTTTTGTCTGATGGTCTAAAGTTAATCAGGATTTGTCACTGCAAGGTACAAGTGCAGTGGTGCACTTGTGGCTAAACAACCATTTTGGTAATGAATTAACCCCTTTCTTAACTGCTTACTGTCATTATCTAGGGAACTTTCCAGACACTGCCCACGAATATATGCTTGAATATAAAAATGATATACAAAAGATTGGTGCAGTCAGGAATTTAACTTTTTCAGACTGGCAAAGAACTCAAGCTGGTAATAATTTGGGTAGAAATGCAGGTGGCCCTTCACAGAACATAAGGTTTTGAAGTGTCAGGTTTCTTGGACTCATTTTAATGAACAGAGGTCACCGACTGTGGTTACCTAAATATATCAGTAGAGTCTGCATACAAATTCAAATCATCAGCCATAGCTTTATTTCGAGAGAAGTTGCATGGAACACTGTAAATATCCATTTGTAAATATGATGCGTTTTGCTGTAATTGATTCTGAGCTTTGAAATCGCCTTTTACTGAAAGTAATATTGTATTCATATTTTCTATACATAAACGTAAAGTGCACAAATGAAGCTCATCTGACAGCACTTACCCTGAAGCACTTTGTCTATGCTGGAGAGTGTGCGTGTGTAACTGTAAATAAAACCCAGCCAAGCTAGAGTTCTCACTGTGTGATACCTTAAACCTCCTGTAGTGGGGACCCATGGGATAAATGCAAATTACCCCTTATGGACATCAAGTGTTTCAGCTACATGGCTTCTGTGATAGCTGCAACATTATTCAGAAATTCATGATACATGACAAAAGAAGCAATTTTCTGATCCCCTCATTGCAAAGCAGAATGCTCAACAATCGTAAATACAAACTAATATCTAAAAAGATACAGCTCAGCCATGACTTTTCCCAGCAGGTGTTAGCAAGTCCAGCTTCCCATGAGCTGTTTTAACAATGGTACACAGCAGTAAAAACATAAGGAAAACACTTAGTACACAGTCTTAATATGTTTCACATTAGTCAAGTTCATAAATAGTCCATTTATGACTGCAAAATACTAGCTTTTAAACTGGCATTAATTCTTTTTTTAAGCACCTTTACTGAATTATCACTTGTGACATACGCAAATTTACATTTGTATAAAAGTAGTCAACCTGTATTAGCAAGTTTACAAACATTATGCTTCACATATATTGTTACATATCATATAACCTAAGCAACATTGCATAAATTATTCAATTCCTGCCCTTTTTAAAATAAGAAACACCTTTAAGCCATCACTTATCACGTAGGCGATCATACATTTATATAAATTAAAACAAACCACACCGACACAATCCTAGTTGCAAGCATTTTACATCACAAACTATACTGACCCACTCCCAGTTGCAAACATTAACCTACCTGACTATTTTCAGTCAAACATTACATAGCTCATTTAAGTCCTACCTTCTTTTAGACCTCATTCCTCCACTTGTATATATTGTTCCCACAATTCCCATTTTTTTACTTGTAGTTTGGTCCTACCCTTTTCTAAAGATCTCAGTTCCAGTTGTGTTATGTCTGTTACTATATTCACTACTTCTAGTATTGTTGGGTTTATATTTTGACTTCCATTTTCTAGTAATTGCTTTTTTGGCTTCCACCACAATTAGACAAAGCAAGGCCTTACCATGTCTAGACAATTCCGATTCTGTATCATATCTCAGGAAAATCATCTCCCTCATCACACCAATCTGCCCACCCAGCATTTCCGACAGTATATCCTGCAGGGAATCCTTAATGTCTGCCAACTCACCGCGCTCCTAAAAAATATGTTCTCGATTACCTCTTTCTTCCCCATCACACCTCTAACATTTGCTGCTGAGCTGTCTATTTGTGGTATGAAAATATCTATGTAAACATTTCCAAGCAAAAATTCTAAATCTTCTAAATTTTGTTGAATATTTGGGAGACATACATATATCCTCTCATTGTTTCTTTGTGAATTGTTTATCCAATCTCTCTTCCCAATCTTTTCTATCCTCCTCTGATTGATTCTTATAGTTATCATGCAATATTTCAAGTGCTCCACTAATTATTCCTTCTTTAATGGCAACTTGTGTTCTAGAGTCTACTAAAACTCCACCAGTCCTGGTCTTTTGTTTAGCACACCCTATTTGTTTTTCTTTGCCTATACTCCGATATCAATCCCTGACTGAAAAGGCAATCTCTAACCTGCAATCCAAATAAAGTCTTTACGTCTTCCCATTCTATCATCTTTCCCTTCCATAATTATTTGCTCCCAATACCCTGGTTCCTTTGCCAGTTTTCTCCAATAAATTCCAGCCCCCACTTACCTATTGTCTACATCCCTAATTGCAGTCATCCAGCCCCCACTTACCTATTGTCTACATCCCTAATTGCAGTCATCCCTATCAACAGAATCTCCTTTCTTCATTCCTGTGTTGGTTTAGTTCTTAGGATACTTTTTGCTGCTTTATAGATATAATATTCTGTATGATTATTGTTATTCTCCTTAAACGCCTGCATCCAAAATTCCAGTCTCTCTTGTTTCTTGAGTTTCTCCCCTGTTTCATCATCATCCCTTTCCACTTTGAATTATAGTTTTCTGCTTGTGCTATGTATAAGAGCCTTAACTGTGTAGCTCTGAAATACCCCTTCAAATCTGGTAATCCCAATCTGCCCTGTTCTACTGGTAGAATCAGGTTCCTATTACGTTGTCAAATGTTTAGGTTGTCAAACGCCTAAATGGTGACACCTAAACAAACGCTCAAAACTGCAACCGGCCAATTATGCAAATTCTTTCTCAGGGAAAATCAGGGATTTGCCTTTTTCCCAGATGTACAGCGATCTGGGAGTTGGTATATTTAGTACAGCCCCCCACATCTGGGGTGTGGGGGGGGGCAAAGCCCCCCACTTGATTAGGGTTTTAAAGTATTTTTTTTTTTGGCCAAGCAAATTTTTTTCACAGGAAAAAATTTGCATAATTTGCCAATCTTGGTTTTGAGCATTCAACATTTAGGTGCCAACGTTTAGGCATTTGACAACCTAAGTGTTTGACGTTCTGATACAGACCCAGAGAATCAGCTGATCCCACTTGACTTTTGCCATCTTTCCCTCCCAGATAAAGTCATTCAGCTCTTTATTAATTGCTATCCACAACTTCTCTTCTGGTTAGCAAAAATATGCCTGACCTGTGTGTATAACACTAATGGGACAAAAAACATTTTAACTGCTTGCAACTTACTATCTATATCCATATAACAAACCTTCAATTTTCTCAGTTTTTGTATTATTTTGAAGTTATGTACTTACCATAACTTGGTATCTTTGTTGTCCATTTTCATTCTTCCTCACAAATGGTCTAAGATCCGACCATGGGATCTGACTCAGCCACATTTATCAGACACTGGAACCGAAACTCAACCTCCTCCTACCCCCAAAGCCTCACTCTATCCCCAACTCCTCAGACTTTTGCTGCCTTACCCATACAGTATCATAGAGACAAGACAGACACACAGAAAGATGGAGGCTCAAACCAGGAACATGAGGCCTCCTATATCATCCAAAGATCCTTCTAGAACTGACAGGGCTGGGGGATAGCTGGGCAGGAACGCGAGGAAGAATGAAAATGGGCAACACAGATACCAAGTTATGGTCAGTACATAACTTCAAAATTTGATGTTGTTCTTTTCATTCTTCCTAACAAAAGGATTAGAGTCCCCAGTTACATAACTCTCGGGAGACCCTCAAGGAAGGACATGCCAGAGCACTTTTGAACCAAATGGAGCTCTACTTCTAGAGGCAATATTTAATTTGTAATGCATTACAAAGGTATGAGCCTTTGACCAAGTGGTGGCAGCACATGTATAGTCAATGCAAATTCTTGAGGAAAAAGCATATGAAGTAGCCATAGACTTAGTGGAGTAAGCTCTAGGAGGATGAGGCAACTCCAAACCTTTATTATGAGAATAAATCAGTGAAATACAATCAGTGATCCATTTGGCTAGAACAATTTTGGAAACTGTTTGACCTAAGTGATTAAGGGAAAAGGATACAAAAAACTGATCAGACTTCCTGTACTGTTTTGTCCTGTGAGGATAAAAATGTAATTGTGAACATCAAGCAGTTGCAGCATGTATTCTCCTTTATTAAAGCTGGGGAAGAAGACTGGTAATTGAATGGGCTGGTTAATGTTGGTCTCTGTAGCCACTTTAGGCAGAAAGGAAGGGTTGGCTTGAAGAGACATCCTGTCCTTATGGAAAAAAATAAAAAAAAGAGGGCTAGCCAAAAAGGCCTGGAGCTCCGAAATTTTTTTTGCTTATCTGACAGTTACTAAGAATATTGTTTACCAAGAATGAAATTTCATATTGCATTTGTCCACCAGTTCAAAGGTTTTCTGAGCTGCACATAGAAGAACCATCATCAATTCCAAAGGAGGTGAAAGATCCATCATCGGAAGTCTAAGGTGGAAGATTTCCTTTATGAAAGTCTTGCATAATCTGTAAAATGCAAGAGAAAATGATTCCTTCCCAGCATGGAAGTTGGACATGGATGACAACTGAAGTTTAATGGTAAAGAAGCTAGCCCCTTCCTTAAAAAGATTAGCTAAAAAAGAAGAATGGCAGAACTGGGCACCAAAAAAGGAGCAATATTCCATTTGCTTCTGTAGATCTTCTTGGAGGAGCCCTTCTGAGAGGCCAAGATAATGCCAAGGGTCTATATCATATGAGCTAATCACACAAATTGCGAACGCTCATAATATCGAACGTATCGGACCTTGAACTTCCTACTCCAACTCTGAGATCGCACTACAGTAAGGAAAGGGCAAATATCCCATTCTTCACTGTACCGCAATCACAGAAAAAGCACTTCGAGGTCTGGGACGTTCGATATGAACGTTCACAATTTTTTGCGATTCGCTCATATGATAAAGTCCCTAATGTCACAAACTGGGGAAGCAAGAGTGGACCATCTTACTATCAATGGAAGTGGAGAAACCATGCAGTCATTTTGAGGATACAGAGATTGAGATGTTGACTTTCTGATGAATGAGATAAGAGATCCTGAGTGGGCTCTAGTATCCATGGAGGATATTTCAAGTGAGACCAGAGGAAGGGGAACCATACCTGTTGAGGCCAAAAGGGGGCAATGAGGATGATTAAGCTCTTCAGCCTGCTTGCTTTCTGTAGAAAATTTGGATTAAGGGCAGAGGGAGATAATCATAGAGGAGACTGGGGGGGGTGGAAATGGTGAATCAGAGCATCCCTCGGTGACTCCCCAGAGTGGGGATCAGAGTGAAGTACTTCCTGCACCTGTTGTTGAGGGGAGAGGCAAATATGATGCAGCAAGGCTGGCCCCAACAACTCAAGATCATATTCGCTACTGTTTGACCAAGGGACCACTCATGAGGAATCAGGATGGACCTGCTGAGTCTGTCTGCCAGTATGTTGGTATTCCCCGGTATGTGTGTTGCAATAACAAAGCAGTCTGAAGATCGTCCATTCCCAGACCCTCAAGAACTCTCTGTACAATGGGTAGGAATGGGTTCTTCCTTGTTTGTTGATGTACCAGACTACTGACATGTTGTCCATATGGATTGCAATAGTCCATTGAGGGAGAATGTCCTGAAAGGCTTGCAATGTTAGGAGGACTGCTCTCATCTCCAAGACAAACTGCATTTATATGTAGTCCAGTAAAGCAATAATGACATCATTTCCTGTCAAGAAAACATAATTAAGGAATGGTGCAAAACCATTATATACAATAATAATGTGAAAAATAAAAGAATGTCCATAAAAAGCAAACAAAATGTAATGAAAATATATTGCAATATTCCACTCAAGCAAAAACTTACTATACAGACAAATAAAAATATTATAATTTGTCGTTTAAACCTGGTGGAAAAAGACCACCCAATTTGACAATCCATTTCTTTTCCTTAATATTTAGTAGGTTATGCCACCCTGTTTTAAAGGATTTGTTTCCCAATATTCTATCTATGATAGTAAATAAAAAATGGCTGCATTATGAATCAAGCTATGTTTGTATAAGGCATTGGTCATTCTGGCATTCCTGATGCCCCCTAAATGTTCTGACATCCGGAATATAAATGCAATTTTTGTGCTGCCAACCATGTTAAACCACTGAGGAAAGCTATATGCTGAAACCGTTCTGGTTATAATAAACACCTTCTGCTTCATTTTTCCTGGTGCTGGCTGTTTTGTCTTCATACAAGTTTCTCTGGCCTGTGCATCTACCGTACTTGCTAGCTCTTCGCCTGCTCACTCTATAAGCACACCCTTAAATATCCTGGCTACAAAAACATTTTGTTTTTCATCTTAGAACAGGTGCCTAGGAACATTAGGGGAGGTAGTTATAAAGACAGAGTGGAGCAAAGGGAAACTACTTGGCAGTTAAAATTGGGTGCGGATAACTTTAGGAAGAACTTTAACTGAATAATAGGATAACTGTTTAATATGTACTAGTGGGTTAGGACTGAGCTTGTGTATAAGATTTAGTCTGCTTTTGAGTTTTATTCTGAAGAGGTCTCTTTGGGGATGAAAGCGACAATTCTTCTTCTTCTTTTTCTTTTGGCTTTTCCTGGTTAGGGGTCGCCACAGCGGATCACCTGTCTGCTCATGACTGGCAGTGGAGTTTTATGGTGTCCAGTTGCCAGCCCGGCACCCAAACTTCCACGGAAGGCACACACACGCACACACTAACACCTAGGGCCAATTTAGAGTATCCAATCCACATACAGCAGGTCTTTGGGATGTGGGAGGAAACCTGGAGGAAACCCACACGACCACAGGGAGGACATGCAGACTCCACACAGAAGGCACCCCAGCCGAGGATAGAACCAGAGAACCTCTTGCTGTGAGGTGACAACGCTAACCACTGCACCACCATGGCCGCCCTGGATGAGCGTGACAATAAAGTTGTTTTATTCACTAAATAAGTGTGGTTTGACTTGCCTGATGGTTCCCTTTCTACCTGTTCAGAAAATTTATATGTAGTAGGAAAGGTACAACATTATAAGGACTGCACAGGCCCAAATACCAAATGCAGTTCCAGAAAAGCAGGAGAACAAAAGGAATAGATAAAAGTTCCCAACAACTTTAGGGAGGAAGGAAAGTAGACAGAAGTTACAGGTAACCAACAAGGAGTAGCAATTAGCAAATTATGATGAACTATAACCTCTACATACTATTTACCTTTACATGTACAGATTTCATTACCTCTTCTGATCTCAATTTATTAGAAACAGCTACTGTTACTTACAATTATTGCTGCATTTTATGAATTATTGTCTTATATTGTTTAATGCTTACATTTCAAAACAATGAAGCTTCTTAACTAATTATCTCTGTATTAAATAATATACTTTCTATGTAACTACTGTGAAATTCTAATGCTTTTAATGACTTGTATACTGTGGAGCTTTTCTCCCTGGGCCTCCGCTGAAAAAGGGCTATTCAGCTCAGTTGGACCATCCCAGTCAACAAATGTAAAACAATAAAAAGAAGCTAAGTAACACCCAATAAGACTAGTTCACTGCTCAAGTTTGGATCACTCATCCTATCTCAGTGATGACAAATGAGATCTGAGAGGTTGGGGATACAATGGAGCATTATGGGTACAGGAAGGAGCTTGTGTTTCGGATCCAAAGTCTGGTAGATGCGGCTGAGTCAAATCCTAGACCCATTTGTGAGGAAGAATGAAAAGAACATCATATTCTGTCTAGTATCTTCCCTTAAATCCTTAGCTGCCATACCAGAATAAGTTTTAATCCATACTCCTAAATACTTCATTTTATCATGTCCCCATAAATATGGATATTGCTGAACCAATTGATATGCGAGTACATAATTTACCACTATTGCCTTTGTTTTAGTTTCATTAATTTTGCATCCCAAAAATATCTGAAACTTCCACAACACTGTAATGTCGTTTTTTTTTTTTCAGGTATAAAATTATATCATCTACAGATAGATACAGTTTTTCTTGACTGCTATAACAATTGTATCCTTTTTTTTCTCAAATATCTTTTTATTGAATATTTTTCACTCAAACGCAAAAGGAAAAGGATAAACAGAACACAACATAGGAAACTGTTGATGTTGCACATTGCTTGACATGGACAAGTTATTAAACTAGGTATAAACACACTGTACTAAATAAAATCAGATTTGATAAGTTTACAATAATGAATTACCATGAAGTTATGCTTATGTTACGGCTTAGTCAGGATATTGTTCTAAGACAACAATTCACTTGTATATTATGGTAACAAATGAGAGTATAACTTGAAGCACACCACCAACCTAAATGAAATACAATCTACACTACTATGCCATATCTACATATCTACAAAAATGTCACCTTACTTAATGGTGTTACTACTTTTAACTAAAAGGTGTGTTTACATCCATATGTATTTACATTTGTTTTGTCATTTATGATAGAATATCAATTAAAGCTTTGCAATAGTTCTGATAATATGTTTGGTTCTTTTGACTTTTTGTGTAAAGTTTCTTAGCCAATATATGCTTTTTTGCCATGTTCTTGTATTCTGACCAAGATAATTTGGATTTGTTCATCCAGTTTTTAACTACGTAAAATTTCAAAAGGGTGCATAATGTTATTATAATGTGTTTGTTGAGACTGTTATTTTTGAAATTATGTAGTATTGCTGTCTCCCATGACAAAGTAGATTTTGAGTAGCCTATTTTTTTCTAAGAGGAATCTCAGTGAGTACCACAGTTTATAAACTGTTTTACAACTCCAGAAGATGTGGCGGACATCAACTTCTTTATTAGGACAAAATGAACAATATGATGACTTGGATGGCTTAAATTTGTTGATGTGTATAGCTGTATGATATGTATTGTTAAAGATCATAATCTGGGTGCAAATTAGTTTCTTAAATGGCATCAATTTCATAGTATTTCCAATGGCTAATTCCTTCTGGTTGTCTGTCATGTTACTACCTTTTCCTTCCCAATACTTTGAGAATAGAATTGTATTTTGAAATTTAACTTTTACTATTAATTTATATGTATTTGAGAGCATTTTCTTTTTGTAGAAAAGTAACTTTTGAACTTGTTGTGCTAATTTGATATCTTGCTCAATTACATTAATATCCTTGGTTATATTGTTAACTAAGTATATGATTTGTTTAATTATCACATTATATTTATTGCTTGCTCTAAGAAAGTTCTTGATATTTTCCATTGAAAGGTTCTGTAATTTGTAGAAGTCTCACACTGTATATTTTTTATTAATGTGTATTTATCTATGTTTAGTTTTATATCAGGGTTATGTATTGGTTGTAGAAGAATAATCATATCCTTTAGATTTATTGATATTAGTAATTTCTTGAACTTTTCATATTCTTTGATTAAAACTGGGTGAATTTTTATTGTCTTAAGAGTTTCTTGATTTAAGAAGGGAATCATTTTTTAACTTTAGATGTCATAATATTTTGGTGAAACAATTTAATCCATAATGGGTACCATTCATTACATAATAGGTCGTAGTTTGCTATTTGCATAATACAACTAGCACTAAAAATTTAATTGTACAATTTAAAATCTGGAAGTTTTAGACCTCATTCTTCTTTTGGAAGTATTAGTTTATCGTAACCAATTCTTGTACTTTTTGAGTACCATATGAATTTTGCTAGCCAAACTTTTATTTTATAAAAAAAAGTAGCTGGAATTTTCATAAAAGTGGCTTCAGCTGGTATAAAATCTTAGGCAATATGTTTATTTTGACAACTGAAGCTTTCGATAAGGTAGAAAGTTTAAGCTTTTCCCATTTGTTAATATTACCGACTATAGTGATCCAGGTTTTAAATATGTTATTGATCATATCTGCTTGTATATGGCTAAAAATTATACCTAAATATTTCAAAGTATATTGCACATTCACATTTGTCTCCGGAAAATAAAATTCCTTATGACCCAGGGAGTTAAGTAGATATATAACTGACTTACTGGGATTAATTGCATACTTTGTTAATTGAGAGAACTTATCTACGGACTTTAAGATTTTGCTTAAATCAGTACTGGGAAATTGAAAGTAGATATTCAGATTGTCTTCAAAGGCTCTGTATTTTATTTGGGTTTTAGGTACTGAAACAATGTGGTAGTAAGTTCTCTGACTGATTAGTAATAATAATGCTTCTAGATATAAACTGAACAGATTTGGTGAGAGTGGGCAACCCTGTCTGGTGCCATTTATAATTTGTATTGGGTTAGATGTTTTCTTATTAATAAAGAGTTGTAGTTGCTTTACTATATAATGTTTGATCATTTTTATGTATTCTTATGGGAATCCAAACTGAAAAAGTATAAAAAGGAGGAATTTTTGATCAACTCTGTCAAAGGCTTTTGTTGCATCCACTGATAGAGCATATTTAGGGGATTTGCCCTTGGCACAGAAGTGGGATAAAGCATCAATGGTTAGTGTACTGTCCCATACTTGTCTCTGACTCAAAGCTTAAATGCTCAGGTGCAATTATAAAGGGATATGCTTTCTGTAACTTGTATGCTAGAATTGTTGAAAATATCTTTAAATCTATATTTATCAGAGCTATAGGCCTGTGGTTGTTCGGATTAGTGGAGTCGGTATTTGGTTTTGGGATAAATATAGTTTTAGAATTATTCAATTAAAAGTCTGCTATCCCAAATTTTGTTATATCATTGTATAGTTTTAAAAGTACTGGTGTTAATTGTTGCTTGAAATGTTTACAGAATTCTGTCACATACCCATCAGGACCAGGAGCTTTCCCAGGTTTTAGCTTCTCAATAGCCTTTTTTACTTCCTCTTCTGTTAATGGACATTTTAGACTATTAGATTGAGATTCTTTAATCTGAGGGAATTCTAAATTATCCACAAAGTTTTGGAAGAGATTGTCATGTATATGGTCTTGTGGGCAGTAGATGTTTTGAAATACTTCTTCAAAAGCCCTTATTATTTCAATATCGGAGTTGAAGGTTTTATCTTTATATTTTACCTCTTGTATTTTACATGGGGGGTTTCTTACACTGATATGTCTCGCTAACAGTTTGGAAGGGGTCTGAGACTATTCCGCATATTTGTATAGCATTATAAGTTCTGTGACTGTATATTGTTGCATTATAGTGGCATTTAACTGTTTTTGTAAGCTTGCCATTTGTTTCTCAAGAGTAGATGATTTTTTTTTTAATTCTAGTTTGATTAGTCTTAACTTATCTTCTATGTTACTTATTTTTTCTTTATTTAGCTTCTTATAAAATGATGCTTTTTGGATCAGGGTACCCCTAGCCGTGGCTTTAAAGGTTGCCCATTGAATGTCCGGAGGAGTATCCTTATTTGCAAGGTTTTCATTTAATTGAATAAGGGAGTTTATAATTTCTTGCTCCACTTTTTTAATTTTTAGCAGGTTTGAGTTTAGAGTCCAGTTTGAAGTATTGTGGGTAGTTTGAAGTATTGTGGGTAGTGTATCTAGCTTTATTTTGTGTTATATTTATTTTTGATTGATCAGATATTGATCTAGGTTCTGAGATATACTGCACTTCATTATCAGCAATGCATTGAGAAATTAGGAAGATGTCAATTCTTGACCAGGCTTTATGGTAGAGGAGAAATACGTACATCTGCTTCTTAAACTGTCTGTGTTGTTAAGTTCAAAGGGCTCTATTAGGTTAAAGTCTTCAATTAATTCTGATTAAAAAAGTTGTGGCTTGAGGAAATTGAGTGTTATTTTTATTTGCTCTATCTTTAAATGGATTTATTGTTAAGTTCCAGTCTCCACCAATTATAATCAGATGGTCTGGGTGCTTTAGTAACAAGTTATACATTTCAATTAAAAAATCGAGCTGATAGTTGCAGGATCCATAGGCATTACAAAATAGTAGCGTTTTTTTTTTTTTGTATGCTGGATGTGGGCATGTAAAACAGCACCATCTACCATTTGTATCAATGCTGTGTTTAATGATGTTCTATTTAAATTATTTTTTAACTATTATAGTTGTCCCTCTTGATGAGGTACTGTCCCCAGCTACTATTGTGTTGAGTCCACTTGGTGGTTTTTTCTGTCTCCTTGTCCCATTGTTCTGTAGTCATGCGAGTTTCCGGTAAAAAGGTATACATCTGAATTTGATTTGTATATAAGGTGCATAATTAGCTTTTTCTTTTTAATGTCTTGCAAGCCATTTATATTCCATGAGGCTACAATAATCTTATTTGATAATTAATTTAAATACCTATGTAACTGAATTATCTATGGGTGCTATGAGTGGAGTATTTGGCAAAACACTGCAAGAAGTGTCTGATGTGTGTTGAGAAACAGCAGCATGAAAAAAAAAGGTGACATTTCACTCTTTCAGAAATTCCCTAGTGCCTGACCACCTACCACTATCCTCTGAAAGAGAAAGATTAATCCAGTAAGCAAGTAATATATACTGTATATCTTCCTAGAGTTGAAACATCTAAACATATATATAATTTTAACTATCATACAATAATTATTTTGCATTCCAAGGAACATCACAACTCTACTAGGATAAACACCACCTAGCCCGCAACTTAAGTTGTGAATAACATAAGCATTACTAACCCAATCAGGAATTAGGGATAACTTGTAGCTTGTAATATTCATATTTCAACATATTGGTATAACCTTGTAAATATTTAGTCGCTAACTGTGCTCTTTTGTCCACAATTTCTTTTGAGTATCTAGATAGTTCTGGGTTTAAAAGCAAGTTTTGGTAGAACAATAGACTGTATTGATGAAGAATGTACCAAACACTAAAGTATGAGCATATGCTATATACCACAGTTCTTATGATCCGCCTATATAAACAGAGAAATTTAACTGCGATATATGCTTCATATTAGAATGCACTACATCTACTATCCCAACCATTACGTGACCTTCCATGGATCTCCGGCTATTAAGGCCAAAGGAGAGAAGAAAAAAAAACTGTTGTATGAACACAAAGTCAATGTCTTACTTTCTTCATTTCCATCATCCAGACTATCAACTAATTAATATAGTTTCTTCTTCTATAAGAGTCTTTTAGATCCTACTGCTAATTACGTATAGGAAAATTTGCAGTACCTGTTAGTTTTTGAAGCTAGAAAATGTTCCAGTTCAAAAATACAGCTATCCCTCGGTTTACAGCCTTGTATTTTTCCAATTTACTTCCTGGATGTCATTCTGCTCTTTCTATTGGCTCTCCTAGTATATTCACATAATTTTGGCTTCTTTGTTGGATCTTCTTGGCTGCCGTAGACTTGAGTTGGCTCTGACATTACTCCATGAGTTAATTTACATGTCCGACGTGAGGTCAATGGTCATGGGATGTCCAACAAAGCTCAGCTTCCTGGAAAATGGCCTTAGAATGTTGCAACGGAAAGGAAAGCCCGTGGAGACTGTTTTCTTACAATTTAGAGGTAAATACCTTCAGAAACTTCAAAAAATAAGTAAAAAATACTAGCAACATTTGTATTAGTCGGATTTAAGGTAGTTTACAGTTTAGATACAATTTTTAGTGCTAGAGAAGACAGTTTAGTTGTTACTTACTATTTATTATTTATTTTGGAGGGATCTCATTGAATGCTTTTTAAAAAGCTGAAGTTGCTTCATCCTTCCTTTTTGCTTGGTATATGGATCCCTTGTATTGAAATTGTAAGGAAGCAGGATACTTCATTTGGAACTTTATTTTGTGTTTTATTAAGTATGCACAGAAAGGTGATATAATTTGTCTCTGTTGCTTAATGGCTAAGGATAAGTCCTGTGCAATTATTTTATTTCCTTTCCAAATAATTTGTTTATTTAGATTTGCTAGCTTGTATGATCATATTAGCATGTGTTGCATTTAATATTCTCACATTACCTTGCCTTAGAGCTTCAAGAGTTTGTGATTTTCTTAAGGCACGATGGAATCTCTCTACTGCAACATTCTGGACTGAAGCATTGTTATCCAAGAGTATCTCAATGATTTATTTTATTACATTTTGTAATGACGCTTGTTCATAGGTTTCAGGGATACCCCTAATAAGCGCATTGTTTTGTATTGATCTAGCTTCTAACTCTATTATTTTTTGTTGGATTTCAGATCCTGTTTTTTCTGTGGAATTAGTTCTTCTTTGGATCTCTTCTATTTTTATTTCATTCTCTACAGCTTTCTCTTCATTTTTCTCCAGTCTAGCTAGTATTTGGTCTCTATTGCTTCCAAAAGCATTTAGTTGTGTAGAAAAGGAATGTATTTCTTCTTTCAAGGGTATTAAAGCTGCCTTGAGTTCTTCCATAAAGAGGGGTTGTTCTGACTTCATTTTGGCAGTCTGTTTTTGCAAGTCATGTTGCTGTTTTACAATTTTTTTGTCTCTTTGTACAAACTTCTTTCTCCGGCGAAGTTATTTGTGAAAATCTTGTCTGACATTTGAGCTTTCATTGAGTCCATGGTTCTATATTTATCGAAAGTTTATTTCTTTATATAGCTTCCTATAAATTTCTGCTGAGGCCTGAACTACTTGCAGAGAATCCCCAATCAGCACATGTTGATCTTGCAGATAAGTATATAAATTATTTATATTTTTTTACAAATCTGCAGCAGAGATGATTTGTTGTTTAGTATATCACAGTAACATCTGTTTTTTGATGTTTAGCAGAGTTGCTGATGCCCTGATTAGGTTAGATTGTAGATTTTGTCAGGAGCTGACTGAGAAGTGTGCTTCATAGCTGGTGGCCATCTTGGATTCGACCCATATAACAATTGTATCCCTGAATTTCTGAGTCCCTTATTTTCTTTGCCAATGGCTCTAAATAAACATAATGCAAATAAAGGGGAAAGAGGACACCCCTGCCTGGTTCCTCAGCTCAAGCAGAAATTATTCAGAGAGGACCCCCCCAACTTTAATTTTCACCTCCAATCCCTCATACCCTTCTAATCAACCTTATATTTTTTCAGGAAATGGTTCCATTACACTGCTCATAAAGTCCCAGCTTACTCTGTCAAATGCTTTCTCTGCAACAAGACCCACCAGCAACAAAGGTATTTTCTTACATTCAGCTTCCCTCTAGTTCATCAATGCTCTGTTAATGTTGTCAAATGTTTGACTCCCCTCCACAAAAAAAACACATTTATCCATTTCTATTAATTTGGAATTACTTTTGCCATTCTTATAGCCATTATAGACATGAACACTTTATAATCATGGTTTAGTACTGAAATGAGCCTGTATGAAGCTGGATCTGATGAAGCTTTACCCTCTTTAGATATCACCGCTACCACTGCTCTTTTCCAGGATTATGGTACTTAAATACTGTTAAACAAAACCTTCCAGATCTTTATCAATTTTTCTCTCCTAGCTTCCAAACTTCCACAGGAATACCAACTGTTCATGGGGACTTTCCTGTAGATTGGTTATACATCACAATTTTTATCTCATCTCCTCCTACCCTAACTGTTAGTACTTGAGCCTCATCTACCTCTATCCTCAGCATATTCAATTCTTCCATAAACATTTCCATTTGTATCTTTTCTCAAATTTCATACTCTGTGTTATACAGACTTTGATAGAATTTTCAAAATATTTATAATATCTCTACAAGATCTCTTATTACCACCATTGTTATAGGCTCCCTAAGCTTGGCAAAAGCACTTTCTACTTTCTGTTGTCTGAGTCATTGTGCTAAAAGTTTTTGTGCTCTAGTGCAATTATCAAAAAACAGTTGCTTAACAGGAATCTTTTTAAACTCATGTGTATTATGCAAGTAATCCCTTATTTTCTGCCTAGCATTCTTCACTTGATCCTCTTGTTCTGTGAGATTCTCCCTATTCTGCACTGCTTTAACATTTGTCAGTCCTTTTAAATAATTCTTACTTCTTAACCATAGTGCCTTTTCTTTTATTTTCACCCTATGTTTAAGCTCCACCTTAATTGTATCTCACTCCCTAGCTATATTTTCAGAAATAATTTCTATCAACTTGAATAGGTCTTGCATAATCTTCACTTCCATAAATTCCTCTCTTTTCAACAGATAGATGGGAAAGCACCAGTATCCTATTTTAATTTCATTATACTGTGTTTTTATTTTAGTTATTATTGGTCCATGATCTGAAACAATTATTGGATGCATATCAAACACCTACAATTAAATGGACATGTTCCTGTGAAATGTAAATTCTGTGTAGTCAGTCCAGTTTTTATACTTTGGGGAATAATATGTAAATTCACTCCAAACTCCTACTACTGAACTCACATCTTCAATGCCAAATATTTTCATAAATTTCTTCAAAAATATATCTTCCTTTGTTATACTTTCCCTTCTGCCACCCCCTCCTGAGACATCTTCACTGCTGCATATCAAATTCCAGTCCCCACCTAAAAATAATATGCCTTGCTAAAAACTGATAATTTCTCCCAGAAGTTTCTTAGGCTCTATTATAGCAGTTTTATGTGAAATATAAATACATGCCAGTGTAATCCTCATCCCTTGTCAGTAGCCCCTTAGCACTACAAATATGCCATTATTATCTTTTTTATCATCTTCTATCACAGTACTCCTCTTTTCCTCTGTCCCATATATTCTGTTGAATAACCATCATGAAAACCTTTGTTTACCAAATGCACATCTTCAGTTTTTTTCCAAGTGTGTCTCTTGTAACATAGCTATTTGTGCTACACATTTTTAATACATTTCACTAGTCTTTCTTTTTTGTATTTACCTGTGAGACTATTGACATTTAAAAGCATTAAATAAAGCATCATTATATTCAAAAGTTATTATTCCCACATTTATGTACAACACATTTTTGTTAAAATGTCTAGTTACAGCTTTTGTGTTACATGCATACACTGTCTGGCAGGTTGAACATTTACATAGCTGTTTCTTGCCATATCCATTTTAGACCATGTTAGGTCTTACAAAACTTTTTCTTTTATTGAAAGCCCTCAAAAAAAACATCCAATAACCTCTAAAACCTATTAATGTAATATTAACATGCAAAACTATGTACACAATGAAATACTGAAGTTTTACCCTCCTACTAGGAACAAATCTCCCAAACTGACCACCACATTCACAGACTTATCTGTGCTTCTACTAAGTGCTAACTGGTTTGGTCTTATCTTTATAGCTCTCCCAGCTGGGAAACCCCCTGAATGCATTCAGAGAGCACTACTTCCTAGCCAGTATCTTCTTTTCTCCCCCCAGACAATCACTCTCTATCAGACTGTAACCAATTTCTCTTTAACAGATTGTTTCCATGGAGACAGAAGGGCCAGATACAGAATTGCTAAGCACATACTGATTTGTGAGAAAAACCCTCATAATATTCAATATTATTTTCCATTTACTTGCTTTCTCTTAAAAATTGTTTCTAAATCAATCCAGTCATTCCCCCATGCAAGAATGTGAAAAAAACACATTCATTTTTCTCTTATCATGCTCTTTTAAGGCTTTTTTCATTACATTGCAGTGCCTACATTTCTACTGAACAAGAAGAATGAGAGAAGGGAGAATGAAAGGGAAAAAAGAACATCAGTAACTATTTATAGTTCTCATGACACTTAAAATAACTGAAAAACTTTACTTTATAGCATGCAAAGAAAAACACACCACAAAAATAATGCTATTAAGAAAAAATGTTTCTTTTCTTTCAGTTAACTTTCTTCCCATACTTTCTCTCACCAAAGCATTTTTCCAAATATTAATGACAAAGTAGGGCATATACTTTAGAGTCCCCCACAAGTCCAACACATTCTGAAAAAGTTCAATATTTCCAGATTTTCTTTTGTCATATTTCACAAATATAATGATTGCATTATAATCCCACATCAAGTTACTGGTTTTATTACTGTTCATCTCCATCTCCCAAATCCTGTCTCTGCTATATTTCTAATGCACTCTCAATTCTTCTAGTAAGCTCTCATGCTCCATTCATTCTCCCCAACATTTTCTGTTGAAACAGTGGAAAAGGTTTCACAAGTACCATCTCTCTCTCTCTAGTTTTTATTACCATTAGAACAAAAAGCAAAATCTCCTTCTGTTTCACAGCTCACTTTTTGTTGGACAAGCATTTGTATTTCCTCCTAAGCATGTACTTCATCAAAAAAATGATTTTGTCCCTCTTAGGAAGAGTACCTTGAAGACAGCTGGGTACACCAGTCTGAGTATGCTTCTCAACAATCCCTGAATAGTGGAATGAATTTACTCATCTTCTGCCTGGTGTACAATGAGTAATCATTCTCCACAGACACTGTGCCTTCTCTCACTTAGTATTTTGTCCTTCTGATACTGTTTTGTCATAATCAACTCCTTATGCTGGTAGGATTGCATCTTTACTATTAAAAGTCTAAGTTGCTTTCTCAAAGCCAGGTTTGGAGCATAAACACAATGTGTCCTTTCAACTAACAACTCCTGTTGTGGAATACCAACTCCAGTTGCTTATTTGTGCTTTTATAAAATTATGCAATATTTTCCTTCCAACTTCTATGATGTAGCTGAAAATCTCAGGTTTTCCCTACGTGCTCTGTCCTTTAATTCTATTTTTTGAAACATCTCTTCCCGAGCAGTCTCTTATTTAGCCAGCCTTTTCTTCATTCCAACCTCTGAGTTTTGTAGCTTCATCACCTCATATGCATATCTGTTTAAAGGTTCTTCCATTTTTTCCTTTTGCCATTTGTATTGCTGTACCTCATCAATGCTTTATTTTAACCAGGTCTGTGTGCAGTTGTCTTGCATCTTCTTGTAGGTTATGGTAGTCATGTCTGGAAATTGCAATGCTTTTTGCTGAAGAACTCTCCCCAGTCAGCATTTCTTCCTCATTTTTTTGTAGCTGATTTTTTCCCATGTGCTCTGTATTTTTTCCGGCATTCAGGCAGTACACTTACTAGCTAGTTACTAAAATTTACTCAAACACAGAGTCTACTGGTCTTCTCTGCTGAGTTTGTTTTCACACTGAACAAGTGAACAGCTTAAATCTAGATCTCCCAATGTGCAGCCATCCTGGAAGTCCAAAGCTAGTATTAATTCTTGATTACAGTCAAGGATTATATGTTATTTTTTTGTCTGTCTATTTATCCATCTATCTTTGTTTAGCTGGGTATGTAGACTGCTCTAAAGTACCTATCAGTCATGACCACAGACACTGGGCAGCAACACCTTAAAATAACTGAAATGCACAGAATTGTGCTTAAATATTTAAATTACATATAAGTTCATAGGTTAAAGATTCAAAATGCACTACATATCTTATATAAAATTAGCAAGAAAAGTGTAAATAATTCTTAGACATATTCACAGCTATGTAATGCACGCAAAAGGATTACTACGTAAATGTAAACTGCAAAAACACCTATAAGTGCCCAAAGAATGGTTCAAAACATTAATCCAAACGAACACCGACCAAAGTAAAAGTGTAAATACCACTGAATTACAGGCACGAACAAAACAAAAATACGAACAAAACGAAATTTAAGTTAAGCGCTTTCACCCATTGCCACAGGGTTTCATCAGAACTCTCTGAACAATTACCCTCAGACACTTAAATGCCTTTTTAGGCGCCAACATAATTTCAAATCTTTAAAGTCATATCACAGCAATATCACTTAAAGCATGAAAATATAAGTATGTCAAACTTCGTAAAATACAAGTATACAATGAAAATGTGTACTTGTACTAAATATAAAAAATGTTTACAATTAAAAATTCAATAATGATATACATTTAAAATACTATTAAAATACGAATGTACAAATAATATACACCCTTCATCTCTACAGCTGCCACTACCAAATACATGTTACTTCCTGTGTACAAATATGTAAATAAATATAAAATGTTGACGATTATAACATGTTCATTCCTATGAGTACATGTAAATAAATATGTAAATAAATACACTACCATTATGTTAAATAAATCAATGAATAAATACTGTTCTTGTAAGTACAAGGTGACTAAATTTGACAACAATACACACATTTGACATAAAGCCTAATAATATTGCTTAAGTACAGGAAGCCTGTACATACACAGAATTATATAAAAATATAAATATGAGTGTAAAAATTAAAAATAAAAATAACAATGTATATAAAATATTAATTTTGATATTAATGTTATTAAATGAAATTGTTAAATGAATTATTCCCATACACATGGATGTTAGAAATCTATTGAATCATAAATATACATTTTTTTAAAACTATAATGTCTATGTAAAATCAATGTAATCTGTATAAATGTAATCTGTATAAAGCCTATATAAAATCTATATGAAATCCAGTTTCATAAGGGAGCCATGACACTAATAAATAAACATAAAATTGATGTAATATTACAATTAATAAATTGTGGGATACAATAAAGGCTTAATTGATATGTGGTAATATATAGATATGACTAAACATAGTAATTTGAGTACAGAGGACAGTAATTTATTAAATATAATTATGAATGACAAGAATATAAGAGTAATGAAGCCTGACAAAGGGGGTGGTATAGTCTTATATGATAATTTTCGGTACATTATGAAAATATACGACATCTTACATCATTCTGGTAATTACATTACCATCTCTATCAATGAACTTAATATAGCTTATTGTAGAATAGATTCATATATAGAAGAATATTACATAGAAGCAAGGATTACTACAGATGAATATGAATTTTTAGGGTGGAATTTCCACAACTGGCTACTTTTGTAGGTATCCCTAAGATACATAAAGATACCTCTGACCCCCCTTTTAGATCAATTGTGTCAGGCAGTCATTCTAAAACTTTCCCAATAGGAAGATATATTGACTCAAAATTGAAATTCATCTATGAAAATGTGCCTCATATGGTCAAAGACTCATGGATATTTTTAATGAATTTTCCAAAAAATATTAACTTAGACAATGTAATATTTTTAACCATTGACGTGATAGATTTGTTTTCTTGTATTCCGAAAGACGAAGGACTCATAGCCTTTAGTAATAGTATAAGGAAACACACTAGTATAGAATGGAACAAGATATGTTTATTACAGGAAATGATGTCCATAGTTCTTGACAATAATTACATATATTTCGAAGGAGAACTTTTTAAACAGATTAGAGGTGTTGCTATGGGTGCTGCATGTGCTCCAATATATGCTAATTTGGTTATGCTCAACTGGGAAGACAATATCTTATTTACATGTGAATTTTTTAAACACGTCAAATATTATTCAAGGTTTTTAGATGATATTTATATATTATGGGGAGCAGATGAGACATTATTAGATACATTCATCCATTTTTTAAACTCGAGTAGTAATTATTTGAAATTTACACACTCACAAAAACATTGGTGTACCTTATTTAGATACTTTAATAAAATATGAGACACAACAAGTATCTTCGTCTATTTATAGAAAAGACACCTTTTCCAATAGCTATCTTCATTACACCAGCTGCCACCCAGAAAAATTAAAAAACAACATTTTTAAGGGTCAGTGTATACGTTCAGCACGCATGACTTCCAATGATGAAGATTTAAGAATGGAATTAGAGTATATAAAGAAATTGTTCTCACAAAGAGGATACCCCAATCATATGATGGATTCCACCATCAAATACATCTTGGAATTCAGGGGTACTAGATATCAACCCTTATTAAGTAACAGTTTTAGAGGACAAGTAATCAACACAGATTCAAAAATGGGAGAAACAGGTTTGATTTCTAGTAATAGGTACAAAAAATCAAGCGTGATTCAGTACAATATGGCAGCTAGTTACATTAAACATATTATAAGTGACTCATGGCATCTAATATTTAACGACGTTCAAATCACAAAAGTAATAGGTACAAAACCCAATTTTATTTTTAAGATGGGTAGTAATATAAAAATATGGTGGAACGCAAGAAAGAAGGAAAGACAGATAAGTGATAAATAGAAGTTTAAAATGTGGGTCATGCAAACAATGTAAATATATGTCAGACAAACTTATTATTAATTTAAACAATGAATTAAAAAGTTGTGTTTACAGTAAATCAGGTAATTGTAATAGTAAATTGGTCATTTATTTAAGTATATGTCAAAAATGTTTTAGTTTTTACGTTGGTAAGACCGAGAGAAATTTAAGAAAAAGAATTTATGACCATACTTACAGTATTAAAACTAAAGACATGAATAATGCATTATATAAGCACATTTTTTATGAAGGAGAAGATCACAATTTTAAATTTATTATTTTAGAAGTATTAAAACCTAGCCCTATGGGTGGAGACATAAAAAGTTTGTTAAGCTATAGAGAAGTATGGTGGCAAATTTATTTGGATGCCACCACTTCCCTAGGTTTAAATGACCACATATCAATTAAGCCTTTATTGAATCCCATAATTTATTAATTGTAATATTACATCAATTTTATGTTTATTAGTGTCATGGCTCCCTTATGAAACTGGATTTCATATAGATTTTATATAGGCTTTATGCAGATTACATTTATACAGATTACATTGATTTTACATAGACATTATAGTTTTTAAAAAACTTTATATTTATGATTCAATAGATTTCTAACATCCATGTATATAGGAATAATTCATTTAACAATTTCATTTAATAACATTAATATCAAAATTAATATTTTATATACATTGTTATTTTTAATTTTCATTTTTACACTCATATTTATATTTTTATATAATTCTGTGTATGTACAGGCTTCCTGTACTTATGCAATATTATTAGGCTTTATGTCAAATGTGTGTATTGTTGTCAAATTTAGTCACCTTGTACTTACAAGAACAGTATTTATTCATTGATTTATTTAACATAATGGTAGTGTATTTATTTACTTACTTACATGTACTCATAGGAATGAACATGTTATAATCGTCAACATTTTATATTTATTTACATATTTGTACACAGGAAGTAACATGTATTTGGTAGTGGCAGCTGTAGAGACGAAGGGTGTATATTACTTGTACATTCATATTTTAATAGTATTTTAAATGTATATTATTATTGAATTTTTAATTGTAAACATTTTTTATATTTAGTACAAGTACACATTTTCATTGTATACTTGTATTTTACGAAGTTTGACATACTTATATTTTCATGCTTTAAGTGATATTGCTGTGATATGACTTTAAAGATTTGAAATTATGTTGGTGCCTAAAAAGGCATTTAAGTGTCTGAGGGTAATTGTTCAGAGAGTTCTGATGAAACCCTGTGGCAATGGGTGAAAGTGCTTGACTCAAATTTCGTTTTGTTCATATTTTTGTTTTGTTCGTGCCTGTTACAGAATAAATTCAGTGGTATTTATACTTTTACTTTGGTCGGTGTTCGTTTGGATTAATGTTTTGAACCATTCTTTGGGCACTTATAGGTATATTCACAGCTATGCTATATGCCTAGCTACTTTGCTATTTTGCTAGATAAATATGTATACTGATTGTTTGCCACAGGAATGGAATTTTACCTACTAATACTACTAAGTGAGACTACTGGACATCTGTATAATTCCCATCTGCTACTCCGATGCTCTATATAGCCTCTATAATTCTATAACATCCTTAGAATTCAAGTGAAATTTCAGTCAAAGCTTACAGGGAGTGAAGACCATCTTTTTTAAATCTGGACAAGTTTTGTTCCAAACCATTGGTATAAATGTAATGTCTTCAGAGTTATAATTGGTAGGAGGCAAATCAAGCAGCATGCCACCTAACAAGGAAAGGTCCTATAGTGAATATAAAAAGTGTACACACCCCTGCTAAAATGCAAGGTTTTTGTGATATAAAAAATGAGACCGCATTAAATCATTTCAAAATGTTTCCCACCTTTAATGTGACCTATAAACTGTACAATTCAAATGAAAAACAAACAAATCTGTTAGGGGAAAAAATATAAAAAATAAAAAAATATACACTAAGCTGGTTGCATAAGTGTGCACACTCTTAAACTAATACTTTGTTGAAGCACCTTTTGATTTAATTACAGCACTCAAGTCTTCTTGGGTACACACCTGCCATCAATTAAAGAGACTCTGATTAATCCCAAATAAAGTTCAGTTGTCCTAGTAGGATTTTCTTGACATTTACTCAGTTGCCTGCTACAGCAAAAGCCATGGTTCGCAGAGAGCTTACAAAGCATCAAAGGGATCTCATTGTTGAAATGGGTCTGAATGGAGAGATGAAAAGTCAGCAAGCAAAGGAGAGTAGTAGTGCTGAAATTGAATTCATCTTCAAGTCTTGGCTAGTACCTTCATGAGGTGGACCCTGTTTTTCACAAAATCTCACCAAGGTGATACTGATATATAGACTATATCATGGACAGAAGTAGGTCAAAAACTAAAAAGATAGCTGGGTGCACAAGACCAAGGCTAACAACTACCCAATCCTGGTAGGCACATTGGTGCCAGGACTGGAAAAAATGACAGTGTAGAATCCTCAAAATATGGAATCATTCCTACAATGGGGCCAGGTCAGGCCCAGGGGGAGGATGCCCCCCCCCCTGTTGTAGAAGGAAGTAGCAGTCCACAAAAAAATCACAAAAGCTGATAGGTCAAAGAAGAGCCATACAGATAAGGTGGACCTATTGAGGATAAGTAAGAAATTGTGTATTGTCACTATTATGCAAAAAAGTCCAGAATTTCCAGACATAAGATCTACAAAATGATTAAGACAGAAATTAAGAGGAAAGAAAAATACTTCTGCAAGAAAAACTGTCAGAAGCTTCAAATGAAAAATTGTGTTCACTAATACAATAGATTTGTGAAAAAAAGTATATAGATCAAGAAACATTGATCTGTTTGGAAAAAGAAGCATCTGAGGAAGTGTGAAAATATAAACAACAAAACCAAGAGATATATAAAAATTATATAAAAGAAATATGGGCATGGGAAAGAAAGAGAGATGTGATGTGGTGCGATATGTATGCAAAGGAAAAGCCAAATTAATCAATGTAAAGAAAGCATCCCCAAAGATATCTGAAGAGGAATACAGGCAAAGGCATCCGGATAAGGAAAATTTCACAATAGAAAAAATAATATCACAAAGATGGAACATAGAAAAGAAGATCAGTAAAGTAGAAGTTAAAAAATTTGAAGATGAAGTTATGGAGTGTCTGTGAAGTGAAGGGTTTGATGCAAAAGCTGTAACACAGGTTACATCACAGAAGAATGGAGTGAGGCCCCAAAGCAGGGAGAAACAGGAAGATCAGGAAACATCTGAAGAAGAAATATGGACATGGGAAAGAAAAATAGATTTAATATGGTGTAATATTTATGGAAAGGAGAAAGCAAAACTAACCAATACAAAAAGAGCACCACCAAAGATATTTGAAGAGAAATGCACACAAAGGAATCTGGACATGGAAAACTTTACAATACAAAAATAAGAAGACAAAGAGGAAAAGTAGAAAAGGAGATTAGTAATAGAAAAGTTAAAGAAATAGAAACTAAGGTTAAGGAGAACCTGCAAAGTGAAGGATTTAGTGCAGAAAATCTAATTTAGAAATCACCACAACAGGATAGAGTAATGAATATCCAAATTAAGAGGATGCCAGTGGAACAGGAAGCAATTGATCAGATGCCATATGAACATAATTTAGAGCCTTCTACAGGAAACCAGTATAAACGTTCACTTGAAGCTAGACAGCAAGGGAAGGAACAGCAAACTGTGGAAACTCTGATGCAGTCAATGTTGAGGAGTGATAGGCCAGTGAGTTCCCATATGAAAGAGCAACGGACAGCATAGGATGAAATTGATGAGACTGTGTCACAGGAAAATGCTATAGATCCTTCTCTAGAATGCCCACAGGAATTGGAAAACAAGGATGTGCCCTCGGTTTGGAAGAAAATGAGCTAAGAGAAGAATTGCTTGATTTAATAGACATGGACAGATATATCAAGATCAATGAAATAAATACTCTGCAGAAGGTTAATAAAACCCAAAATGTCAGAAATCTGCTAAAACGAACACAGTAATTCGGACTGTTCACAGAGATGCATGAACATATAACAGAAGTAAACAGGATATATTACTGTGCAGCTAAATTAATAACTGATATAGTTCTACCACAAGAACACAGAGTAGTGAGAGAAGAGAAGGTGTGAAATCGAATACCATCATGGAAATATCGAATAGAGAAAATTATAAAGCGATGAAGACTATAAAAGAGGGAATAGATCAACAAAAATACTAAGAAAGATAGACAGAACAGACCAGGATCTGTCATGCACTATCACAAATAAACTAAAAATTTCAGCACAGGTGGAAAAACTTAGAAGATACAAATATAAATATAAAGGAAAAGTGCAAAATAAGCAATTTATTGAAGACCCAAAAAGGTTTTATAGAAAACTGGAAAATAAGGTAAAAAGAATTGAAAGACTGCCAAAAAAAGAAATAGATAAATTTTGGAGAAGTATCTATGAAGATCCTGTGGAATATAACAAAGATGCTAAATGGCTAGAAGAAGTAAAAGAAAGAATAAGAGAGGTTTAAAGGTACAGGATATGAAATGGGATGAAATAACTGCTAGAGAGACTGAAACAAAGTTAAGAAAAGCCACTAAATGGAAAATACCAGGCCCAGGTGCAGTACCTACCTTCTGGTTAAAAGTATTAATATCTTTGCACGAAGATTTAGCCATGAGCAAGAACTATTTATATGCGTACCCAGAACAGACACCAACCTGGCTAACAACAGGCAGAACAATGCTCCTACTTAAGAGTGAACTTGCAAGCTACCCTAAAAATTAGAGACCAATAACTTGCCTTCCGACGATGTGTAAACTATACATGGGAATTGATGCCGACAGAGCTTATAGCCATTTAGAAGAAAACTCAATTATGGCAGTAGAACAAAAGGGCAATAAAAGAAAGTCATATGGAACAAAGGATCATTTGTTGTTAGAGTCATAGTGGAGAACTGTAAAAAGGGGAAGAATCTCTAAGTATGGCATGGATTGATTACAAAAAAGCATTTGATAGTATCCCTCATTCATGGATAAAAGAGTGCTTAAAGATGTATAAGATACACCCCACATTGAACTTCATTACAGTGACCACAAAACAGTGGCAGACCACTTTGCAATTGAGCCATGATAAATGACAAACTGTTATCCCAGGGATAAAAATTCAAAGGTGGATATTTCAGGGTAACTCTCTGTCAGTGTTACTATTCTGCCTCGCTCTTACTCCATTAAGCTGTTTACTCAACAGCTTAGGCCATATCTATAATCTGGCTCCTAGAAAACAACAAAGTGTAAAGACTTCTCACCTTCTCTTTGTCATTGATTTAAAACTGTATAGCTCATCAGATGAGGAACTGAAAGTACAATTGCAGGTTGTCAAACTTTTTCAGATATAAGAATGTCATTTGGTCTTGATAAATGTGCAAAAACAACCTTCAAAGCAGAAAAACTGCAACACCAGGAAAACATCAGTTTGGGACAAGAATGTGATATAAAAGAACTTGAGCAAGGAGTGTATAAATATTTGGGAATTGATGAAGGATCAACAATAAAACATGAACAAATGCAAGTAAAACTTAGAAAGGAATACTTCAGAAGATGTAAATTAATCGTGAGAACAGCACTGACATGTAGGAGTATAATTCAAGCTATAAACAGACTTGCTCTTCCTGTCCTTACAGTTTTGGAGTGACTGAGTGACCCCAAAATGTGTTGGATAGATTAAACAGGAAAACAAGAAGGATGCTTATGTTCACCAAATTTTTTATAAAAATCATTGCATACCAAGATTACATATTCCCCGTTCTGAATAAGGTATGGGCCTCCTTGAAACTGATTATCTGTATAGATCTGCAGTCATGGGACTCCACACATCTGCTGACCTCACAAGACCCAAACATAGTGAAAGTTTTAAAACCTGAGGAGAATAAATCTAAGATGACTTCTCTGCTTAATCTAGCAGTAGCTTATCAGCATCAAGCAGGAATGGAAATCAAACCAGAAGTAGATAAAAATCAGGCAACTGAATGTGCCAAAAAAACAAATGAAAGAATATAAGGTGAAGGATCAGATGAGATGGCAAGAAATGTGGAAAAAGCATAAATATAGTTGCAAGTATAGAAAACCTCTGGAAGAACCTCATATTGATCAAGAACGAACAAAGGAATGGTTAAGGAGAGGCAAATTCAAACCAAGCGATGAAAGGTTAATATTGGTGGCCCAAGATAGTGGGCTGCATACACGTTGCTTTGTAAAGTCCATTGAACATGTGGCAGAAACAGACAAATAGGTTTTGTAAAACCAAATTGGAAACAGTTGCACACCTCGTTGCTGGTTGTGATACAGTAATGGCAGAAGGACTGTATACTGAAAGGCATAATAATGTGGCGAGACTGTTGCACTGGGGATTTTGCAAACATTATGGTATTGAAGTGGCTGAAAAACACTGGAAACATAAGCCACAAAGCATCATAGAGAATGAAGATGTCTACATTACATGGGATCATCCATTACCAACAGTTCAAAAGATAGATGCTAGAAAACCAGATACAGTGGCCCAAGAAAAGAAGACAAGAGTAGCTTTGATCATTGAAATTGACACACCCAGTCACTACAGTGTCTTGCGTACAGAGAGACACACAGTCATAAAATATCAAGCTCTACAGGCAGAAACAAGAGCAATGTGGAAGAAAGATACCCAGACAGTTCCAATAGTAGCAGGAGCAATGGGTCTTATAAAAATGAATTTACAATCATATTTAGATATGTTACCAATACATGTAACTCAATACAAACTGCAGAAGGAGTCATTACTAGTCACATTGCGGGTGCTGTGAACAGCACTACTGGCGTACATCAAAGATTGAAACAATACTAATTTCATGAACTTTAATCATACTTTGACTTAGGAATGGGGTACATTCCCGTCATGGTATTAGAAACCCAAAAAACTTGGAGAAATTAAAAGACTGAAAGTATCAGTCAGGAGAAGGGTACAAAAAATATCCACAGCATTGGATATACCATAGAACGCAGTGAAGACAGTCATCAAAAAGTGGAGAAAATATGAGACAACAGTGACGTTGCAAAGAATTGGACATCCCTCCAAAATTGATGAAAAGACGAGACGAAAACTGGTCAGAGAGGCTGCCAAAAGACCTGCAGCAACACTGAAGAAGCTGCAGGAATTTTGGCAAGCACTGGTTGCGTACTACATGTAACAACAATCTCCCGTATTCTCCATTTGTCTGGTCTATGGGGTAGAGTTGCAAGACAGAAGCCTTTTCTTACAGAGAAAAACATCTAGGCCCAGCTAAAATTTGCAAAACAATACATTGTCTCCCAAAAGCATGCGAGAAAAAATGCGTTATGGTCTGAACCTTTTGGCCACAATTTCGAAAGGTACGTTTGGTGCAAAAACAACACTTTGCATCACCAAAAGAACACCATCCCAACTGTGAAGTATGGTGGGAGCTGTATCATGCTTTGGGGTTGCTTTTCTTCAGCTGGAACTGAGGCTTTAGTCAAGGTGGAGGGAATTATGAACAGTTCCAAATACCATTCACTTTTGGCCCAAAACCTTGAGGCATCTGCCAGAAAGCTGAAGATGAAGAGGAATTTCACCTTTCAACATGACTATGACCCCAAGCATACATCCAAATCAACAAAAGAATGGCTTCACCAGAAGAAAATTAAAGTTTTGGAATGACCTAAATCCAATAGAAACTCTGTGGGGTGATCTTTAGAAGGTTGTGCACAAGAGATGCCCTCGCAATCTGACAGATTTGGAGCATTTTTTGTAAGGAAGAGTGGGCAAATATTGCCAAATCAAGATGTGTCATGCTGATAGACTCCTACCCAAGGAGACTTAATGCTGTAATTAAATCAAAAGGTGCTTCAACAAAGTATTAGCTTAAGGGAGTGCACACTTATGCAACCAGCTTATTGTATGTTTTTTACTTTTATATTTTTTCTCCATAACAGATTTCTTGAATTGTGCAGGTTATAGGTCAGATTAAAGGTGGGAAACGTTTTGAAATTATTTATTGTTGTCTCAGTTTTTATATCACAAAACACCTGGCATTTTAACAGGGGTGTGTAAACTTTTTATATCCACTGTATGTTGTGATTGCACTGTGAAATCCCTCTGCTTAGCTATCTGAATACATGACTAAGGTCCAATAGGCAGTTCTTACCTTAAGAAATGTTAACCCAGTTCTCTCAAGTTCGTCCTTTGTAGTCCCTTAAGCACCTTAAAGGAATCAATGGCACGAGGGAAGATCCAGCTACAAACTTGGCAAAACAACGAATGTCTAGCTCCTGGGCCGGTAAAATAAAAAAAAGTGTTTTATTAGATAAAACACAGATCTGCTTTTTATCAGATAGTTTCCCAGAGGTTCATCAGAGATGTGTGTGTTTTTTTTTTTAACAGGGAGGAGGGTGTACAGCACAGTGTGGAAGACCAGATATAAGAAGGAATATAAAAAACAAAGCATTACATATCAGTGCCTTAGAAAAGCAAGCATTAAGAAGGCATGCCTAAGTTTATGTTAATCTATACTATGTACATTCCACACAAACAGTAAAAGTGAAAGAGTAAGGAAACTATGCTATTGCAGGCCTCGCATTCCAGATTCTGTATTGGCAATTCGGTGTATGATTTTATCTTTTCTTCTTTGTAGCGTTGTTGTTAATCATCTGTCACCATAAACTCTTGGTTTGTATTGTTTATACTATTTACAATGGGAGGTGCAACAGTGTATTGTTTTGTTAATTTACCAAAAATTCTTGGTAGCTTGTAACTGAGTCAGTGTCACCATCATAAAATTTACTTTCTTAAACTACGGGCAGTGGAATTTGCACACCTGTGTATCATCGGTCTGATGATGGTGTTTTGTAATGCAATTACTTATGGTAAGGTCCTCCAGACTCTTCCACTGAGCCACTGTCTGTGACCATCTGTCTCTCTCGTGACCAGTAGCCATAGCAGACTTCAGTCAGTCCTCCTTAGTTCTTTGCAATGCCACAACCTAGTAACTACTTAGCATTAAAAAAACTGACATGGAAACCAGAAAAAAATGCTAACCCAGGTCTGGAAAATTAATTAAGGCTTCTAAATACTGTAGAAAGCCCTGAGTCAGCTTAGCCCAGTCTGGTATGGAGACAGTGGATAAGTTGGCATCCAATAGAGTGGCATCTTTGCTTGGCAGTGATCCAAGCCACAGTGGGGTATTTGAACTGATAGGTGGGATGTCCTTAGATTCAGACTTTTGCTTACTATGCAGACATCCTCTACTATGGTATGCAAAGGCAAGCCACTCTCCCCTTTCTTAATCAGTGGACATCGCTCCTGGGCAGACAACTCATCACCCTCTCCAGTGAGATGTAAAGACACATTTTGGTCCAGTGAAGCAGGTTTTCTACAGAGTGTTTGATAGCTTCCTGAGAAGAATTGCTAGAAACCTCTGACAAACTAGGTATTAGGTCTGGGGGGGGGGGGGGGGTGTCAAGCACCTCCATCACACGAGCATCCTCAGACCTAGATCTAAATACCTTTGCATCTCTCCTCTGTCTTAGAGGAAGATTTCTGGATGGCAGGTATGACAGACTGAGTATAGGGCCAAAAGTCTCAGTTTGTTAAGGTAGGCCTAGATAATGTTTTGTCTCATGCATGGGTTCTTAAACTTCTGGCAGATTTCACAGGCACTTGCATCATACGTCAAGCCTAAGTAATACACGGACACACCTTTCTTGGGTGGCTTGCCAGTACCTCCTTATGGAGGGACACCCAAGAAATGCCTGCGCCAAAGCAACAAGAATAAGCACATATTACCTAAACACCACAAAAATACAGCAATACTTTCACTAAGAAGATAAAAGAGAGAAAAAGAGATTTTTCATCTGGGCTACTTTATCCAGTTTGATGCTTGAGTCGGAGTTGTAGCCTAGCACAACTACAGCTGCCACCTGTCCCGTCCCGTTGTCAGAGGGACACTCAAGGGTTGAGCCTTCTCATCCTGCTTCCTGCATTCACCAACAGTGGGACTGGTCTCATTTTTTCCCTTTTCGCGCTCGCGAATTGCCGTTGCCGTGGAAAAGCCGAAAATACTTCCAGTTTTTCCATGGCAATGCGGCTACGTCACCAACCCAGACCTGCAGTTAGAGGGATTCCCTGCTAGGTCCAGGTGGTGTAATTCAAACAGTAATAGGCTGCACGGAATGGAGGGGGCAGGGATTTACCTAGAAGAGCCCAATAAAGGTCGCAGCTGTAGACCAGTTTTGTTTTAGTGCTCTACAGCTGCAAAGGAAAAAAAGATCTGAAAATTCTGAAGCCAGCCAGCCAGCAAAGAAGCCAGCAAAGGAGCCTGCCAGCCAGCCCAGCCACTTGCGCAGACAGAGCCAGTCATCCAACTAGCCATTCCAGCAAGAAGAAAGCAAAAACTGTGATAGTGGTAAGTACATAACATAGTATTTTCTGGCTTTAGTTATTTAAAATGGGAATATTGTGCTTTAAGTTTTTAATGTTTAGAGGTAGATGGGGATGTAGTATGCAGTATTTAAATCTGTGCAGTGGTTATTTTGAGATTTTTGAGTAGTAGTTTAAAATGGGAATATATTGTGGTTTCATTTTTTAATGTTTAGAGGTAGATGGGGGAGCAGTACGCAGTATTTAAATCTGTGCAGTGGTTGTTTCGAGATTTTTTGAGTAGTAGTTTTTAAAGGTATAAAACCTTATGTATATGTAATTGTTATTGTTCTTGGGGGTATGATTTGGAAGCATTATTTTTAAAAGGCTGAACTGTGTCTATATAAGTTGTTTATTTCTGGTGGGGAGCAGTGAAATATAAACTTAGTGTGATGTATTTCTATTGTCGTAGCTTTTTCTGGGTATTTTGTTTGCAGATAGAAAATGTTCGTGCATAGTTTTCCCTTTTTTGTGTGGAAATGTGTGTAATTTAATGCTGTTTTCAGGAAGTCAGGATATACTGTTTGGGTAATTTTTCCTGTTAGTTCTTGCAAGTCAATGTGTATGTGGTACAAGTCTACCTTTTGAGGGGGAATGTTAACAGTTAATGTAGTGCATTTAATATTCTAGTAGGTACATGTTGCCAACTTGCCAAAGCTGTTTCAAGATTGTTTTCATTTATACTTGTAAATGTGTGCATTTAATTTTTTATGCATTTTCAATAAGGTTAAAATGTCCTGCTTTGCTTGTAATGTGAATATGGGTGTGCTGCTTTTACTTGGGCCTGTTTATTGTATCACTGTGCTGGGTAAATTCTCAACCTTGCATCCACTGAGTGCTGTGAAAGGATCCAACTCCCCTGTGACCCACAACTGGATGTATGTTTTTTTTTTTTAATGAGCACAACAGTAGCCTTAAAAGGCACCCTTCTCCTTCAGAAATAAGAGGCAGCGCATTTGCAGTGGCCTCTCCACCCTGCTACTTAAAACATTTGACTTGTCAGACAAATAGGCAAACAATTTGTTCTTCTGCACCACTGTTCACTGCCCTGCCCAGTATTGATGGGTTCTTAGTTTCATACAGAAGAGGAACAGTCGCACTCTCAGAAATAAGTAGTGAATGGAAGTAACGTCTCTACTCAAAACTAATCAGGCCAACTCCAATACTCTAGGATACAGTCTTGTTAAAGTAATACAATACAAAGTAAATAATTCAGCAGTAGAACAAAACACTTAATGGCTGGTAATCAAATCTTTGTACACTAAAGGCTGCTACTGTTTCAAGGAATGTTATGCAGTGCTACACTGTTTGTGTCTTTCGGCTTTTCCTGGTTAGGGGTCGCCACAGCAGAACTCCGGTCCGCTGATGATTGGCAGTAGATTTTTACGTGCCAAGTTTGCCAGCCCTGACGCACAACCTTCAACGAAGGTACGCCCATTCACACATGTCTCCACATAGAAGACGTTCTAGCTGAGAATCGAACGGCACAATGTCTTGCTGTGAGGCGACAATGCTACAGCAGCACCATATGCAGTGCTACACTATACTGTAAAAAACATCTATTCAGCACAGTAACTCATCTGCCAGATGTAGCAGAAACCCAGCTAAGTGGAAAATCTGCTGTCTTCAGTCAGGTCACATGAATGGGTAAGAAGAACAATCAGGTGAACTTAAATAAATGGGATAGGCAGTGTGTAAAATGGTCATGCAGGACAAACCATAATATTATAAGTACCCTTTGCAGAAATCAGGCTCACATCTATCACATCAGGAGAAGCCTGTCAATGACTTTCTCTCACCAGAGTGCAAGTGTGTTAACCACTTGTTAAAAATCTACAGACCTCCTCAGTCTACTCTAAGAGGGACAGCTTAGGCTTACCTTTAAATCAGCAGCATTACTCAGCCATACACATAATATACTTTCCTCAAGATAAAGACGTCTGACTACCAAGTCATAATTTTTTAGACCTGACAAGTAAACCTTCTCAACAGTGTAACTGGACTAAGACACCCTAGCTCACTTCACACAAAAAACGAATCACCTTGCCATAATGGTTACCGGTTACCTTGCACCATATTATAATGCCAGCAAGATAAATCAGGAAACAATGTTACAGAAGTCAAACACTAGGACAGATATGTTCCAAGTTTTGTATCAATTATTCAGCCAGCAGGAATGAAAAAGGTAGGATTTTTTAAAACCTTCATTGAATTGTCACTTGTGACTTGGCAAATTTACATTTATACAAAAGTAATCAAACTGTATAAACAAATTAACATTAACAAACATTATACTTCACAAGTATTGCTATCTATATATATCATATAACCTACACAACATTACATAAATTATTCAGTTCCTACCCCCCACTTTTTAAAACAACTTTATTCAACCATCACTTATGACATAAGCAATCATACATTTATATAAAAGTGAAAACAGACCGCACAAACACAATCCTAGTTGCAAGAATTTTACATCATATACCATACTAACACACACTCAATTGCAGACATTATAAATCACTTATAATCTACCCAATCATTTTCAGTCAAACATTACATGGCTCATTTAAGTCCTGCCTTCTTTTAAACCTCATTCTTCCCCTGTATGTACCGTTCCCACAATTCCTATGTAGTTTGTTCCTACCCTTTTCTAAAGATCTCAATTCCAGTTGTTTTATCTGTTACTATATTCACTATTTCTAATATAGTTTGTTTAGATTTTGATTTCCATTTTCTAGTAATTGCTTTTTTCGCCACCATAACTGGACACAGCGAGCCTTACCATGTCTAGCAATTCTGATTCTGTATCATAGCTCAGAAAAATCATTTCCCTCATCACACCAATCTGCCCACCCAGCATCTCAGATGGTGCATCCGGCAGGGAATCCTTAAAGTCTGCCAACCCACTGCACTTCCAGAAAATATGTTCAAGTATTTCTTTCTTCCCTGTCACACCTCCAACATTTGCTGTCTACCTGAGGCAAATTTCTCTGGAGTCTACTCTGGGTATAAAAATATCTATGTAAACATTTCCAAGCAAAAATCCTAAATCTTCTAGATTGTTTTGCATATTTGGGAGAGATGCATACATCCTACCATTGTTTCTTTGTGAATTGCTTATCCAGTCTCTCTTTCCAGTCCTTTCTAACCTCCTTTGATTGATTCTTACAGTTATCATGCAATATTTTATATGCTCTACTAATTATTTATTTTTAATGGCAGCTTCTTTCTAGATTCTAATAAAAACTAGTGCTGGTCTTTTGTTTAGGACCCCCATTTATTTCTCTTTGCCTATACTCTGATATCAATCCTTTGATAGGGAAGACAATCTCTAACCTGAAGTCCAAATAAATTCTTGGCTTCTTCCCATTTTATTACCTTTCCCTCTCTATTTGTTTCCTTTGCCAGTTATCATAGGGATGACAGCAATTAGGAATATAGAAAAAGGCAGGATTTACCATTGCTGTGGCTGTACTGAATAACAGCAATGCACACAGTCATTTCTGATGCTTGTGTGTTGACTTACAGTTTGACTTGCTAACTGTTTACAGTGAGTATGACTCACCACACAAGATAAGTGGACAGCTGAATCTGTGATGTTATCTACTTATCTACCATGTCTGTCTAACTGCCTTTCTCAAAGCTGTGACACTGACCTGAGGGCATAAACCAAATGCATCATTGCATCTCTCTATTGTAGAGGTTAAATTCAATACTGATCGTTCTGTCTTTTAAACTGCTGTTATTGTTACTGTACCAGAAAAAGCTAGTTATACCACTGTCAATTTTTTTCTTAACTGCTAATGTTCACCTGCTTCTGACACCAATCAGGATACGTGTAAGTTAAGAATGTTTCTTCTTACAGTTCCTCATTTATTATCACGGTTCATCATTTTTTTTTTATTCATTTGTTAACCCCCAAGACACAAGTGCCTTTCGTTTTCAGGGGTAATTTAGGAAACTATCTCAAAAATCCACACAGTTTGTTTGACCAACAAAAATCAAACCCATGACTAAAAGATTAATCTCTAATTTGCTACACACAGCCTTAAAAGTAACGTGTAATGTTTTTTAATAAAACTTCATTTTTTTGTCAGGGTGTTCACATGCATCCTTTACAAAAGTGAGTTTGCAATCAAAGTGGATTTTTTCTTGTTATGTTCAATTTCATATCCTTACATGCAAGGCTCTCAGCAAACATGGAAGTCTAACTGACCTGCTTCCTTATGCCATGCACAGATTATAACATGCTGACAGGATGTAATAATTAGGTTTAATTTTAATGTATAAAGAATTGCAGAGCAATTAGGTAATTGTTGACCTGTTAAATTAACACTAAGGCAAAAAAAAGGCTAGCTTTGAGATGCAGAGTGACAAAAGCCTTGGCTCTGCCCCAGATAACTTACGGCTGACCAGTGATTCAGACACTTGAGAACTCATTTTGGCAGGATGGCAACAAGCAGGTCATGCCGATCCATCCCAGTCATGTGGAAGAAGGTGGTTTGCTCCTCCTGCAGGTGCACTACCTAGTGGAAAACTCAGGACTGCAAGTCTTTGTGACAAGGACCAGTAAATTAAAAGTGGAAACAAGGAAATAGAAGCATGTGTGTGCAACAGAGTACAGCATCGCTGGTCACTATACCATGTTTATAAGCCATCAATGTTAAGAACTGCAAGTTCTCAGTAAAAAAAAAAAAAAAAAAAACACGTCTGACCTGCATGTGGATGATGGCCTGACTGTGGCCATCTCTTACTCCACTGCCAGCACTAAAGATGAGAGCAAAGAGATTCACCAGTAGAAGAAGGGGATCCCATCCCAACCTAGAGAAGAACCGAGTTCATAACAACCTCAAAGGACAGGGAGTGAATAGGTCTACAGGTTGCCAAGTGGGGTCTGATGGGAGAGCAGAGAAGGCCCGAAAAATAAACAAACAAATAAATATGTGAAAAGTTTTCTAATGTTAGGCAGCAAAGGACCCAACAGTAAAAATAAACATATAAAAATACATTTAAAACTAAAAAAAAAATCTCCCAGTAACCACCTCCGCCCTCTAAGGATCACTGTCACAAACACCATTAGAAAAGCATCACACATATTTGTAACAGCTTTGAGTTTTTACTCTGTAATTCTCACCCACCTTCAGACATATACACTTGATTTTTAAATATTACTGATGTCGAAGAATGCCTCCAGCCAGCACAGCTACAGGAGTTTATAGTGAGTATGACACACCACACAAGATATTAGATTGTGGTATTTCCATTACAAATGGAAAAAGGTATGGTGTGTAAACAAAGATAACAATAAATAAATAACTTGTATATTAACAGTGAGCATGGAAACCACTGACATGTTACAAGTGACCATAACACTGCATGCATTTCAATTTCTACAAGTAAAAGGAGAGAATTAGTTGAAAGAGAACAAATAACGAGAAAATAAGTGGTAACAGTGTCTACAATTGTGCACAGTCTACATTTTCTTATAGATCACTTATCTCCCTTTTTTTTTTTTTTTATTTACAAAGGTTTTTTTTTATTTCATGTTGGCTTTGAAAATACTTGAAAGAAATCACGCCAAAGACTTCCCTGAATAGAGAATTATCAGCAAAACCCTCTTTTCCATCCACGGGGGGGGGTCAGGTTATCACATCAAGTGTTGCTATCTCTCTCAGTTCAGTGCCATTCTCCTATCTTCTTCGACAGTCACACTTCACTGTTGCAGGTCTTCTCACACATATTCCATCTGCCTCTTTGTTGAATGCCCTCATTTCTGCTTGCCTTCTTCCTGTCCCAAATTATCTTCACCAGATTGAACCAGCCCAAACCACCGCAATCTGTTTGTTCACTTTAACCTCCTATGCAATTGGAGCTACTTTGGCTTCTGCTCTCATGTCCTCATTTCTTCATCTTTGCCATAGTGTGCATCCTACCACCCACCTCAGGCACTTCATCTCCATCACCTCTACCTTCGTCAACTGCCGTCTTCACTGCCTAGTTTTCTACATCACACAGCAGCACTTATCATGGCACTGCTCTCTATACCATATTTTGACCTTCTTCGTCATTCTTCTGCCACAGACTACCCATGATACCCTGGTAGCAGTTTGGCTTTTGATTCCAGCTTTGACCTCCTCTTTCAAATGTCCCTTCTCCTGAGCCACCCTCCCAGACACTTGAAGCGGTTAACCTGTTCTACTATTTTTCTTTCCAGCTCAGTTTTCAGCTTCTTCCAATTTCCCCCTTTTGCTGCCATTACAGCTGTCTTATCCATACTGAGTTTTATCTTGTGTGCCTTTAGTTTTGCATTCTATTCCTCTTCTCATTTGCTGACGTTCTGCTTCAGAGTCTGTCTGTGATGCCACCTTGTCCGAATACAGTAGCTTTGTTGATCTGTACCCTCGGACCTATTTGCTAATGATATCCATCATCAATATGAACAGCAATGGACTCAGAGCTGCAACCTGATGCACACCCACACTCAATGGAGACCTCTCAAGAGTCAAAACATTGTTCCTACTTGTGTCATTGGGTCCTTGTACATAGCCTGCACTAATTCATTAATGCTTCTGGGACTTCGAACCATCACAGGACTGCCAAATCAGTGTTCTTGAGACCTTGACATATGCTTTCACCAAGTCTAAAAATGCCCAAGTTGGACTCTTTCCTCATCTCTAGCTTCTTCTCAACTATATGTCTAACTGAAAATATCAGGTTGGTTATGTGTCATCCTGACCCGAATCCAAAATCCTCACCCCCATCTTACTTTCTACTACTATGTGTACTTTTCAATCACCCTCTCCAGAACCTTTATTCAGTGTGACAGGACTTTGATGCCTCTACACTGCCCACACAGTTGTAAATGGCCCCCTTGTTTTTATACACTGGCGCCAGAATGCTTATTCTCCAGTCATATGGAATACAACTTTCTCTCCACACTGCTATGCATACCTTCAGGAGCTATTTTTCCTGTATCTCACCCAACATTATCATATCTGTTGACCTCATCTTAGCCTGCTGCTTTACCTGGGTTCATTTTTGTTAGTGCTGTTCTTACTTTTTTTCTATAGTAGGCTCTTCCTCTTCATTCATTATAGGTTGTGTCTGTGGCAGTACAGCTTCTTTGGGGTCTTCCTCATTCAGAAGCTGCTGAAGTACTCTTTCCATCTGCCTTTAATGTCCTGTGGACTGGTGAGCAGGTTGTTGCAGATATCTCTTATGAAGGGTGCCTGATGACAGTCTTCTTTATGTCTGTCTTTGCCTTGCAATCTAATAGAGTTTTTGTGCCATCTGCTGAGTCACTTTCTAGAATCTGGTACAGAGCACTTCTGATGCCTTGCAACTGCTCTCTTATCCTCTATTAGCCAATATTCTTCCCTAGCCTGGTCCATCTTTTCTAGCTCCCACTTTTTCCTGCACTTCGCCTCCTTTCTTTTGATGACTTCCCAGACTTCTACATTCCACAATCAGCTTTCCTTAAGTATCTTATGTCTATACCTGGCTTTGTCACATATTTGTTCTATAGTCCTCACTTGTTGTTTTGAGGCACTGGTGTTCTTCATCATCTCTACCTACTTTCTCTTCTTCCTTATGTTTCACAGCCGAGAGCATTTCCTTGAACTCTTGTGTTTTCCCTCTAGTCAACCTCCAGACCTTGAGTCTAGTCTCTGTTGACATTAGAGCCTTCCCTGACCACTGCTAGCATCTGATTGTGGCAACCAGTGGATTATGCAGTGGGCCAACTGTTTCACTGGGGATGACTTTGCAATCATGGATTTTAACCCAGTGACCTTTCCTTACTAAGATGTCTAACTGAGTTGCACGTTTGCCATGCTTGTATGTGACGTTGTAACTGTCTCTCCTGCTAAACCATGTGCTGGCCAACATCAAGATATTTGCCAGACAGAAATCTAGGATGGCCTCTCCTCTATTTCTGATGCCCCACCCATGTAGACCCCTGCAGTCCTTACATCCTGCTCTGTCCCGATATACGCACTTAGGTACCCCATTATCTACACCAGCTCATACTGTCCTGCTTTCCCTAGCAGGTCCTGCAACTGCTGCCTGTGTACTCTCTTTTTCCTTGCTATGACAACCCTGCTGTGTGAAAATAATAAGGAAAACTTTCATAAAATACCTCACTTATTATCCCAGTAAGTGATATAATCAATTGTTAACATTATTTAATGAAATAATAAGTGAGATATTTTATGAAAGTTTTCCTTACTGTCTTCTCTGTGCATTTTTATCAACCTCTCAGTCTCACCAAGTAGACAGCAACACAGCAGGAACCAATATTCACACCATGCAGCTATAGTCACGACAACATTTTTTTAAACTTTGGCAAAATGTAAATGCAGACCGATTACTCTCGAGATCCAAAAAACAAAAGTTATAAATTTACAATAGTGACAGATATGTAAGAAGATGGTCTGTCATCAGTAACCTTTAACACAAATGCCACAGGCATTACAATTGCTCAGCAGATACAATTAATGCACGCTGCCTGAAATCTAAGCTTGCCATCACCACTCACTCCGCCATGATGAGGGAAGAAGAGGAAATACAAGGACAGGAGAATAACTCGAAAAAGGAGAACAATGAAGCTGAAACATAGAGGGGAAGGGTAGGCATTACCAAATGTAGCCCTTCTTTTTACAGATCGAGCATTATACTAAATTCTTAACTTTCATAGCAGATAAAATGAAGTTTATAGTCAGTAACATTTAGGGTGGAGTCCACAGCTAATCTTCCTGAGGGGCCATTGTCATGGAACATACCATAGACAGCAGTAGTCCCAAAAGAACAGCATGTTAACTAGATAGAACATACAGCTTAAAGTGTCTCACAATAGCATTCAGGAAGACCAGGTTGCATTCTGTGCAAATTCCATCAATGATTCCTTGTTGGGAAAAAAGCAGCTTCTTGCTCGAGTGAAATGAGATCTAAGAGTTAAAAGCAGAGATTTCCATGTTTGCTGCTGTGACAACCCTCCACTGGATCAGTAATCAAGGTGCCTCATTCCTCACCACTGGCAACAATGGGGACATTTACTGAGAAGATGACAAGTACACATACAGTATTTCCAGATGCAGCTCTGCATCAAGTGCAATTTCTCTTAAGAGCACACACAGACCACAGTCAGTAAAGGGCTGGTTTCTCCCTCTTTCTCCAGATCCCTAATAAGAGTCTCCACTGACACAGCTATAGAGTTGAGATCTCAGCTGAGTGACCAAGCCATGACCTCCAGCACCCTCTCTGTCCAACCAGTGCTTCGTGTCCCTGCCCAAGTAGCTGACACACACACTCTGAGGTTTGACTTAACATACACACACGTGCACACACACACATACATACCTGGGAAAGGCTGGCAGGGGTTTACTAGCTATGCCCCCTTCTGCCCAGACTATAAAGTAGTTACCACTGCCACCAGTCAATCCTTTCAGCTACTTTAGGGCGCTTAACAAAGTATGTCCAAGTTTACTGTGTAATATTAATACAAATGGTAGTCTGACCAACATCAAGGCTATTAGGAATAGCCCACAGAGTGTTACCAAATAAATATGCAAGTACTCTCAAAACTTAAATATCTCTACACAGATCAGCCACAATGAAAGGTTTAAATATATTTAATAATAAATAATGAAAGAAAAACACAATACTAAATATATATTCACAGTGACATCAGAGTTCAAAAGCACAGGAAATACTTAAAATAACATTGCAGTACAGTCTCACACAAACAAAGAAAAATATCTTAACTAAGCTTTACTATATTCCTGACTGAATCTAAGAAAATTATACTATTCCCTAGAAAATTACTTCATTAGAGCAAGGCAGATGTGTGGTGAATGATTTTTGTCACGTCTCTACAGAATGCTCTTTATCACAAGAGATGTCTCAAATTAATATCTAAAACATAACTGCTGGGATAGCATGCAGAATGACAATTTCTGGTCATTTGACTTCTACTCCCAGGCTAAAATCCTCATTGCTAGAATCTGGCAGCATTTAGCATCTACCTGTCAAAATTACAGAAGCCATAAAAGAACTGCATTCCATCATGCTTCAAAAGTATCAATTAGTTCACTCCAAAAACAATACAGAAAGCTTCCTAGTACAGACCTTGCGTCTCCAGCTGCATTATTGCATCTTATCAAGTAATTTAATTTCAGATATTTTTCTAACGTTTTCTGGACTGAGGTTAACCTCCTGTATTCCAGTTTCCATTATTAAAATATACACATTTAAACAGTTACAACAGTACATGTACATTTCTGTTCTCTTCCAACAGGGCACACTGTGGTTACATTTCAAACACAGCACTTTGCAAATAACTTTTCAATACACATGTCCATACAAGCAGTGTGATATACACATGACATACAGTTCTATTACATTTGTAACACAAGCATCTTGTACAAATCATTCTGGTATTCACCATAGCTGTGACCTCACAACAAGAGGCTCTTTGGTTCGATTCTTGGCTGGAGCGCCTTCTGTGTGGAGTCTGTATGTCCTCCCCACAGTCGAGTGACGTTGAAAGACATGCAGGTAGGTGCGTGCTGAATGGGTATGCCTTCTTTGAAGGTTGGGCATCAGGCTGGCACCTCGGCACCAAAAAAATCCACTGCCAATCATTAGCAGACCGGAGTTCCACTGTGGCGACCCCAAACCGGGAAAAGCCGAAAGACAAAACCAATGATGCATAATTATTTACAAAATTCCAGCTAGCAGTGCTGGCAGTATCTCCTTTCCTCATATTATCTCCTTTCATCACATAATTTGTTGTAATTAACTAACCACTCATAAAAAAGCTCAATATCTTTGACCTAGAAAGAATAATTGCTGTCTCTGTGGAAAGACTTTGTTCTGCCTGTATAAAATCCAAGGCAACAACAGAAATCCACACAATGAATAAGGTATCTACCAGGGTGAGAACACTCTTAAAAAGGAATGAATCATATTTTAATCAGTCAGTAAATTTGGCTATGGTGACTTTGGCATGAAAAGGAGAGGTTGTACTAAATGCCACTCGCTCATTTGGAGTAGTAGCTAAGTAGGCCTAATAGAAAGAACTTGCAACATGAGTATTTTCCTGGCATAACTACTACAAAGAGTTTTCTAGGACAAGGGCATCATATTTTCAAGCAGAAAATACAAAGGGTGAGGCAGGATCTTGAAAAGATGGCATGAGGTAGAAGGTGCTGTGAAAGACCTTACAATCTTTAAAAGAAGCAAGGAAAGTGGAGTCCAAAACAAAATGAGATTTGACCAGTCCAGGCCATAATGAAGTTTTGAGACGGCTGCCAATTGGATACTAACAGAAGAGTAACTGAACCCAGAGTCCATGATTTCAGAGACAGAAGATGAAAGTAAAGTTAGAAGAACTCTAAAGAGGGTCTGTACTTCTGTTAGTTGTTCAAATGGGGTTTTGCTTCTTTTGGGTAAAAGGCATCAAAGAGGTGGAAAGGGATGTCGTCTTCTCAGATAAAGACAGGAGCATCAGTTGTCAGTAAAAAAATGGAGAAGTCAGGTTGCCATCTTGAAGATGTGAAAGTCTGGGATTCATCTGTAAGCTAAAAAATAATTTTTTTGAAGGGGAGAAGACAAAGGTTTCTGAAGCAGAAAATATTTCAAAAGAAGAAACCACATCTTTCAGAGCAGAAAGGAGGTATCACAATGACCCTGGCAGTGAGGAGTTTGGTCTACAGGATGAATCTCATCAACAAAAAAAAATTACTTTAGTCATTGTTAAGCTGAGACACCATTAGTTTAACCAGCTAATCTAAGAGGAGGTCCAAGGGAAAACATACTGGGACAACTGTCATTTGTCTAAGAGACAATGAGGTCAATGAAGTGCAGTTCTCCACTATGACTTTATTTAACATATGAAAGGAAGGAAAGGAAGAATCTAAGTATGGCATAGACACGCTACAAAAAGCATTTAACAGTATCCCACATTCATGGATAAAATAGTATATAAAAATGTATAAGATACACCCTACACTGATAAACTGCATCACAGTGACCATGAAACAGTGGCAAACCACTTTGCAGATAAGCCGTGATAAAGGAAAAATGATTATTCCAGGGATAAAAATCCAAAGGGGAATATTCCAGAGTGACTCTGTCAAAGCTGTTCTTTTGCCTTGCCTTTAACCCATTAAACTGTCTGCTTAACAGATTTGGTCATGGCTATAATTTGGCTCCCAGAAAGCAATAAAGTGTAAAGACTTCTCATCTTCTCTTTGTCTAGGATTTAAAACTGTATAACTAATCAGATGAGCAACTTAAAGCACAAAGTACAGTTGTGTACACTTACCATAAATGTAGATGTCCGAGTGTATTCACTGTTGCAGTCATCACATTTGGGTTATCTGCTTCCAGAAGCCCTCAGTTGGCCTGATTAACAAAGTCTTGGATCCTGCGTCAGTTGCAGTCTCTTCTTCCATGACATCAGGTCGTCGGGGGTATAAAACATGCAGCCGACGCCATTACATCAGTTTTTCTGCCCCAGATGTCAGGTGCCCCCCTAATGGGAAGCAATTAAATTTATAAATATACAAGGTTATACCTCCAACAAAAAAGCAAATACACTAAAAAGCTTTTAAGCATAGTAAAGGAGAGAAGAGGTATAGCCAAAAGAAGTCAGGGGGCTGGAGGGAGGGTATCCAGGACTGCAACAGTGAATACACTCGAACATCTGCATTTATCGTAAGTGTACACAGCTGTACTATGTTCTTCGTGTTTCACTGTTGCAGTCATCACATTTGGGTAGATTCCCAAAGCTACGGATGGGAGGTGGAAATTAGCATTAGGACCAGCTACAAGGCCCTGCAAGACTGCAGTGGCAAAGCCAGCTCTGGATTTAGAGAAAATTGGCAAATGGTAATGCTTGGTGAAAGTATGTACAGAGCTCCAGGTAGCAGCTTCTAGGATGTCCCTGGTAGGTACGCCTCTGAGAAAGGCTGTAGAGGTAGATGCAGCCCTGGCTGAATGGGGTCTGATCCCCTGTGGGATAGGAATTCCATGGTGCTTATAGCAGAAATGAATGCAATGGCCTATCCATTTAGAAATGGTTTGCTTTGAAATAGCCTTTCTCTGTCCCTGCAGCAAATGTCACCAGCAGTTGTTCAGATTTCCTTTGAGGTTTACTCCTGTCCAAGTAGAATCCAAGTTGTCTGTGCACATCTAAGGAGTGCAGTATCCAGCCCCCCCCCCCTTTGTCCTGTGGATTAGGAAAGAAGGTTGGCAAATGAATGGACTGATTAAGGGCCACACTGGATACCACCTTGGGCATGAAAGAGAGATTGGTCCTGACGGACACCCTGTCCACATGAAAGATGATGAAAGGCTCCACTGCCATAAGGGCCTGTAATTCAGATACCCTTCTTGCTGAAGTGATTGCTAAAAGGAAAGCGGTTTTCCAAGAAAGGAATTTCAAATCTGCAGTAGCAGCTTGCTCGAAAGGAGGAAGGGTGAGTTTCTCCAATACAAAGTTAAGGTCCCAGGCTGAAGTTGGAGCTCTCCTGGGTGGTCTTAAATTTTTGGCCCCTCTAAGGAACTCCTTGAGCAGTGGATGAGAGAAGAGGGGAGGTTCTATGTTATAATGAGCTGAAATGGCTGAGGTGTGAATTTTTATTGAGGAAAATGACAGGCCCTTGTGAAGCATTTCAGTTAAGTATTGTAAAATCTGAGGTAAACTAGGCACTGCTGTGCTCATCCAGGCACAGAATCTTCTCCATTTTTCAGCATACGATTTTCTAGTAATAGGCCTCCTTGCCTCTAAAATGATATCCATCACTGGTTTACTGAGGGATGGTAAAGGAGAGATTAGATAATTAGCCAGGCTGCTAGGTTCAGTGTTTGAAGCTGAGGGTGCAGAATCTGGTTCTCCTGCTGAGACAGCAGGGTAGGAGTCTGAGGCAGGTGCCATGGGGCCAACAGTGACACACTGCGCAAGAGGGGGTACCAGTGTTGGCGTGGCCAGACTGGTGCAATCAAAATCATCCTTGATTTGCCTTGCTTGATCTTTAGTAGTACTTGAAGAGCAGAGGCAGAGGAGGAAAGGCATAAACTGATTGATTTTTCCAGCTGAAGGACAGAGCATCCACTTTCCAAGCTTGTCTGTGGGGAGTCCTTGTGCAAAGTTTGTCCAATTGCTAGTTCTGGTGGGAGGCAAACAGGTCTATATCTGGGCTCCCCCATTTGCTTGTCAACATGTTGAAAATTCTTGGGTCCAGTTTCCACTCATGTGGGTCCATCAGGTTTCTGCTTAGTTCGTCTGCCAGTGTATTTAGTCTCCCTGGCAGAAATTGAGCTTGTAGATGCAATTGATAGCTCAAGGCTGTGTTCCACAATGCCATGGCTAGTCTGCAGAAAGGGTAAGAATGTGTACCCCCCTGCTTGTTTATGTACCACATAGCAGTGGTGTTGTCAGTCTTTAACATTAATTGTCCTGGAAGAATGTGGTCCTTGAAGGCTGTCAGAGCATTCTGTACAGCTAACATTTCTTTTTGATTGATTTTCAGGTGCATTTGACTTGGATTCCATTTGCCCTGAATGGACTTCCCTGCCAGGTGAGGCCCCCGTGCATAGTCAGATGTGTCTGTTGTTAGGATTTGGGCAGCAGGGGGTAGCGTGAATGGTAGTCCCTTGTTTTGGTAGCAGGCCTCTGCCCACCAAAGGAACTTTAGGCATAGGCAAGGTATGACAGGAATCATTGTTTCTAGATCCTGAGGATGTTGACACCATAGGCATTTTAGATACCATTGTAGTTTCCTCATATGCAGCCTTGCATATGGAATTAGAAGAATGCAAGAGGCCATGAACCCAAAGGCTTGTAGTATTTGCCTTGCAGATAGCAGGGTTTTTGTGGCCACTTGTTTGAAGTAGGTTGTCAAATGAATTTGTTTCTCTGGTGTGAGGAAAGCCATCTGGAAAGTTGTATTCAAGCTTGCTCCCAGGAATATAATTTGTTGACAGGGTACCAGGTGTGATTTCTTTTCGTTTATGGTGCATCCCAGACAGGTTAGCACTCTTTGTACAAAGGCCAGATGTTTCAAATGTATGTCCTGGCTTTCTGCCTGAATTAGATAATTGTCCAGGTATGGGTATATTTGAATATTTCTTTGCCTGCAAAATGCAATGACTGGGGCTAGGCACTTTGTGAATACCCTGGGCACAGTAGATAAGTCAAAGGGCAGTGCAGAGAACTGATAGTGCGTGTAGCCTGCTTTGAAGCATAGGTATCTTCTGCAAGATTCCCTAATTGGGATGTGCAGGTAGACTTCCTTTAAATCCAGTGTTGCCAACCAGGCATCTTTGCCTAGCATAGGAAGCAACTGGTAAAGAGTCAGCATCTTCAATTTTGGAGTCACCAAAAAGGTGTTTAGAGTAGACAGGTCTTTTCTGGGTACCAGGAAAAGTTTCGAGTAGAAACCTTTTCCCTTTTTCTCTTCTGGTACCAGAGTACTTGCTTTAGGGCCTCTGCCCACTGATTTGGAAGTAGAGCTGGCCAATCTTTTGTAATTGGTAACGTGTAGAAGTAAAATCTGTATCCTTGGAACACTATATTTAAAACCCATTTGTCCTGGGTAATGAGTCCCCAAGTTCTTTGCATGAAATGCAATCTTTCCCCCAAAGGGGTAGACAGTTGAGAAGTGCTTGGAAGTTTTAAAAAGAAGTCAATGAGACAGTTTACCATAGGGGGGAGTTTTATTACTCCCAGATTTGGAAGTGGAGACCCCCCACTGCTTAGTCCTGTGCGTCCCCTGGGACAGAAGCCTGGGTGCTCTGCTGGATCTGGGTATGGACTGAGAAGGTCTGGAAGAGGCAGAAAAAGATCAATTCTTAGAAGGCCAATGCCTACTAAATCTTGGAGGTTGTACTTGTAAAAAATCTTTGTTTGCATAGATTTGGCTTTTTCCTCCATCTTTTTAAGAACTTCTTCTGCCTTGTTGCCAAACAGGCGGTCCTGATTTAATGCAGCATCCAGTAATTTTGCTTTAACATGATCTGGCAAGGATTTCTCCTTAAGCCAAGCATGCCTTCTAAGTACAGACCCAGTTACAGCAGCCCTGCAGGATGCCGCTAGTGAATCAAAACCACATTGCAAAGTATGTTTACCATCTTGTTCAGCAGAATGCATTAAATCCTGTAAATCCTAATTTTCAACACAATCAGGAATCAACATAATTTTCTGTTTAAGTAATCCAATAATATTCTGCTGATGCTTTAACATATGAAACTGGCAATTCAAGGCCCTAATGGCCAAAGTTGCAGAAGTGTGTACCTTCTTACCCCATCTATCCAGCGCCCTGAAGTCTCTATCAGAGGGGGTAGGATTTTTGGCAGTAGTAGCTTTAATGCCCTTGGGTCCCTGTGAAATTGTTTCAGGATCTGCAGTAGGATTTTTGAAAAGGAACGCAAGAGTCAGGAACCCTATATAATATCTATCAGGTTTTCTGGGAGCAGGTGGTAAAGAGTCACGGGCAAAGCTAGATTCAGAAAATGCATCATCAACAATGTCCAGTACGGGAGGTATAGCTAAAGGCCTGTGCTGGGGCAGGAGTAAGAAATCCCTAAGTCTCTTTTTAGAATAAGAGAAATCCTGACTTTCCCAACGAAAATGCTCCCTGAGAGTATGCAAGGTTTCTCCAAAAGAGAAATCTTCTGGGGGGGAAGCAGAGGGAACAGAGTCCTCAGCATCAGAATCCTCATAGGTAGATAAGGTAAATACTGGTCATCAAAGGAAACAGAAATTTCAGAATCCTGGTCAGAAGTATCATAAGCAAACTCAGTCCTAGGTCTCAGACAGGGAAGGTTGGCTTCCCCTGATTAATGTAATAAGGTCTTCAGCCATTCTTATCATTTGTTTTTTAGGCAAAGAGGCCTGACCATGCGGTCTGGGCGTCAGTTTTCTAGGCATGGTTCAAGTTTTAGGCCTTGAAGAAGAAGATGGCGTTGGTTTAATATGCAAGTCAGTAGGCCTGAATACACCCTCAGGAGCCGGTGCCTGCACAGCGGCTCCGGACCCATCCAAGGTACAGACATCCACAAGTTCCACAGTTGAAGCATCTCGCTGCATACCAGACTCCGAATGGGTCTCAGTAGAGGCCTGCGAATCTGAAGTAGCAAGTATCAGGGGCTGCGAAAGTGCCTCACTGAGTACCGGCGAACTGGTGACTAGCTTAACGGAAGCGCCGTCTGCAGCTTTGGACCTATGCGGTCTGTCTCTGACTTTATCTTTACGTTTTTTAGGAATGTCGGTAGTCAGATGGCTTACTGAAGCCATTTCTGGATAGATAAACTGAGTACCAAAATAATTTGCAGCAAAAATAAACAGACGACGAATAGCTCAGGGGTTGAATAAGGCACAAAACTGACAGCAAGGGACGTCATGGTCTGGGCCTAAGCAAGGAATGCAGTAAGAATGAAAATCTTTATGAGGTATTCGCTTTCCACAGGTAATACAATTGTTAACTTTTACTGGCATCTGTTTAGAGCAAGAAAAAGGATCCCCAACAGGGTACTTAGCTTTTTCTAAGACTTCGGTTCTGAAACTCGAAAATGAAAATTTCATGAGTCAGCCGACCAGCACTTGCAAACTGCTTCTGCTTCGGGACTGGTATGCTTCGGGACTGGTATAATGGCATCGGCTGCGTGTTTTATACCCTTGACGACCTGACGTCATGGAAGAAGGGACAGCATCCGACGCAAAGATCCAAGACTTTGATATTCAGGCCGGCTGAGGGCTACCTGCAGGCAGATAACCCAAATGTAATGACTGCAACAGTGAAACATGAAGAACATCTCTGTCATTTTTGAAAGAACGGTAGTCATGAAAGAAGCCCTCGGTTTGTGTTGAGATTCGGTAGTGTAAAGGACTTCCTCGGAAGCCGGTGCCTGCACCGTGGCTCTGGACCCATCCAAGGCAGAGACGACCGCAGGATCCTTAGTCGAAGAAAAGTTTTGCGGCATACCGGACTCCAAAATGGTCTCGGTAGTGGCCTGCGAATCAACTGAAGCGGGCATCTGGTGCTGTGAAAGCACCTCACTGAGTACCGGAGGACTGACAACTAGGTAGGTTTGGACCTGTGCGGTCTGTCTCTGTCTTTATGTTTTTTTGGAAGATCTGCTGTCGCGTGGCTTACCAAAGCCATATCAGAATTCGAGGATTGTAAACAAAAATATCTGGCTACAATAAGTGCCCGACGACTGACAGTTCTGGCGTTGTTCTGGCGTTGAACAAAGCACAGAAGTGACAACGGGGGACGTCATGGTCTGGGCCTACACAAGTGACGCAGTAAGAATGGAAGTCTCAGTTTGGTATTTGCTTTCCCACAGTCAAGACAATTATTAACTTTTTATGACCTCAGTTAGTGCAAGAAAAAAGAATCCCCAACAGGGTACTTAGCTTTAAAAGACTTCAACTTCAGTTCGAAGATGAAAACTTAGGTAGCAGCCGACTGGCACTCGTGTGAACTGCTTCTGCCTCCATGGCAAGAAAGACTGATGTAATGGTTTCAGCTGCCTGCCTTACTTTATACTACTGATGACCTGACATCAGTCCTCAAGTGAAAGCAACTGATGCAGAAATACTAAGTCTCTGGTATTTGTACAGGCCGAGGGCTACCCTGGCAGGGATAACCCAAATGTGATGGCTTCAACAGTGAAACACGATGAACATCATCAGAGCCTGTCCACCACAGAACTGTTCTTCCCTGGGATATAGTGTGCTACTAAAAAGTGATGACAGCTGCTGGCACATTGCCACATTCTCATAACTTCATGATCGAAACAGTGGAGTAAATTTTTCCATGTATAATGACATACCAGACAAGACACATTATCCATCCGAACCTTTTGCCCTACCACAGAGAATGAACTGTTATATTTCTTAACATGCAGGTCATACTCTTGAAGTGACCAAACACCCTGAATTATCCACCTGTTGCTGTATCTACCGCACCCTAGAGCAGAACTACTGCTAGAGACTGTGCCTTGAAGATTAGGCTCCTTGACTCTAAGTTAAAGGGATTCAACCACTGTTACAGGTATATTAGACAATCTTTGGAAATTTGAAATAGAAAAGTATAAAGGAGTGAGATGCTGGGACCACTGGCCATGTGTTATGGAACTTCACATGAAATCTGACATGAGAGAATAACAACGGAAGCAACAATAAGACCTAAAGCTCTCACAGACAAATGTCTATTGGAAAAGAATATACTGAAAAAACTGAGGTCATCACTTGCTGAAATGACTTTTCCTAGGCAGAACAGCTTAACATGTTATGGTATTTAAGATATGTCCTATAAATCTAAGAGACTGAATGAACCAGAAGTAAGTGTGATTTTGCAAGGTTCACCATTACTCAAACACAACTGAGCAACTTCAGCACAGACTCTTTCCTGCGTACTAGATCCACCTGAAATGGATGAGCAAAGATCCTCTGCTAGCTACAGGAAATTTTTGGCTCCCTGCCATCTTTGGTGAGCTGCTACTAACATGCATTTGGTGAACACTCTAGGGGCAGGGGTGAGACCAAAGGGTAGGGTCTTGAAATGGTATTGGATGGCTCTGCCCAAAAGTGTTGAAATCTCCTTCACAATCTCCAGAAGGAGGTAGACATATTGGAAATCCAAACAGCAAATCTAGTCTCCTGACAGAGAACAATGGACTGACTGCAGTGCAGTCACACAAAATGTTCCTTCAAAAATCAAAGCATTTAGGCATCTAAGATTCAGAATGGGCCTGGCATCCTATGTTATCTCTGACACAAGAAATAATCTGGAATAAAATCAAAAGCCTCTGATCTGAAGAGTTTTTTTGTTTGGTCCTCTTTCAATTGGTATTTAAGACCTCCACCCTTGTCACCCATTTCTGATGAGGTCAGACATCTGTCATGAGAAGCAACTGGATAAAGGGACAGGAGAAAAATGGTATAACATAACTTCTATATATTTTCTCTTTTGTTCTCATCTCTGGAAATTATCTTCCAAGTGATTAGGTAAAGGGAGAACTGACCCCCACTGTTTCCTGAGAGAGACAGTCAGATAAGGTCTCAGGACTACTGCTATCTGCCCTATGGCTGACACTGGCCTTCTGGTGAGTACCAGGAATGTAGACTTTTGAGTCCATGACCTTGTTGGAAGCCTGACTAAGGGAGCCATCTTAATCTGGCACTCTTCTGCCGCTGTTTTGTGTGTCATACCAAAACCACATGTGGAATTAGCTCCTCTGTGTCTTATTAAAGGCATTCCATGCCAGGGAGACATTTTGCACTTAAATAGTGAGGATACTGCCTTTCTCCTCTATATGTTGATTGTGCTGGTCTACTTCATGTCCAAAAGCAGAGGTCCTTGGGTTCCTATTAGTACGACAAAAACTTATTTTGTCAAATGCGTTTTCGTCAACACATGTAGAGCGAACAGGCAAAACAGCGAAGTGGCTGTTCAGCGAATTCTTTCCCTGGGAAAGAAGTCGCTTGACTGTTTCATTGTTTTCCATGTTCTGAAATGTAGTGTGGTCCCTTGTCCGGTATAGCTCCTGAGCGTGATTGTGCATCAGTTACTGACCTTAGGGTTAGGGTGCGGGTTAAGGTAAGTGCATATGTATGAAAGTGTTTACGGTTTTTTATTTTGTGTTAGATGTATGGTTGAGTTATGTGTGTATGTGTTTTCAGCTGTTACTTTTGTTTTGGGGGGTATAATTAAGGTTAAGGTAAGTGTATATGTGTTTGGAACTGTTTATGTAAATGTGCAAGAGTTACTGACCTTCGGGTTAGGTTAAGGTAAGTGCATATGGTTTAAAATGTTTACTGTTTTTTTTTTGTTAAATGTATGGTTGGGTTACGTGCATATGTGTATTTAGTTGTTTACTGTTTTTTGGGGGGGTATAATTAGGATTAAGGTATGTGTATATGGAAGTGTTTAATGTTTTTTTTTTTTGGTGTGGGGGTTGGAACAGCGATTTCTTTCCCTAGGAAAGAAATCACTGTTCTGTGGTTTCGACATTTTCACCTTTCACTGAAAATGTGTTGATGAAACATTGTTCGCTGTTTTTAGCGTTCAATGTTTCAATATAGACCCGAGGTCCTTAGAAGGTGGAATTTAAGAAAGTCACATTGATGTCTACAAGAAGATCAGCGAAACACAGCCAAGAGAGCAGGTATAAGGCAATACTGGATTCTGATGATATGATGCTGTACTGCGCTGTAAAGTAACCTGGACCATAAGGTTACTCATGTTAGTGGAGGCTGTGGCCAGGACCCTTAAACTTACCTTTCAATGAGCCATACGATATGTACTCTACAATATGTTATACTGTGTCCACCACATTTTTCTAAAATATACACCTTGTGTGTGATTCTACAAGTAAAACGTGGTGGAGACAAATATTTACTTTCCAAATCTGTCCTCTATGAGAAATTAGGAGCAGGACTAGAGGTGCAGTAGTCTTGAGAAGGGCTTCTGAACATATGATGGAATGAGGTTTGGGAGACTCTGCCCAAACATGACATTTTTCTACAGACTATAAGACCCAGTAGGCCTACTTTGGCATAGGCTCTACTGTATCCAGGTTCTACACACACTATTTGAGTTATCTGTTTTAATTGTTCAATAAAGAAGGTGGAGCCAAGAGATTTGAATGGCAGAGTAGCAGACCTGCTGCGCTCTCCTTTGGAGCAAAAAGGTATGGGGGTCAGAAACCATTCCCCATCCTATCTGCATATACTCACCAAATTTTAGGTCTTCTGGGGGAGAGGGCAGGAAGCTAGTCCCCTTCAATTCAACAAGGTTCTCTTGTAGGGACGATCTAGAGGAGTCTTGAGTTATTTTGCCTGAACTATATTTCTCAGTCACACAGAGTCTGAAGATTCAAAATGCTTCTTACCTAAAATGGGCATGGAAGGCCTGCACATAGTACAATATAATTTTCAGAAGCACATGTATTTTTCCTTTAGTGCCAGTTCTAAAAATATACTCAAACCTTATAAATTGTCTGCATCTCATGACAGTAATATTACAGGTTTATGTCACATCATCAAGTTTTGGAAATTCAAAATTCATATGGTTGACACCATATGTTACAGTTCCTAAAAATGTGAATGTAAAAAAATCTATGTTTTTTGCTGGAAGGGGTCTCCCCTGCACAGCCCTTGCAAATTACATATACCAACTCTGACATCGGACTACAGTGGGGAAGAGGATAAATTCCATAATCCCCATTGTACTGTGATCTATATAGAATGCTTGTGGTGCAGGTGTGATCTCAGAGTTGGTATATATAATTTGCAGGGGTGGAAAAATGAAGACTTATTTATTTATTTTACATTTGCGTTTTCATTTTCTCTTAACATATGGTCTTGGCCTTATGAATTTTGAATTTCCAAAGCTCGAATATATGGTATAAATCTGATATTATGTTTTACTGACGAAATTTGTGGCATTCTGTTGTTTTACACTTGGCACATTATTAAAAATATTTTTCCAGCAAGGTCAGTTGCTTATAGCTGATCCACTATAAAAAGCAAAGCAACATTGCAATAACAAGCAAAAAGGGAAATGGTACCTTTCTGATAAGCTCCATAAATTGTATAAGCACAAGATTATCCTCTCTGTGGCCACACTGGTGGCATGGAGGAATAAAGTCCTAACTATAGCCCAGCTAACCCAGGCTCTATTAATGGCTTGGACAACTCATGGAGTAGCAGAGAGGGATGGGCGCTCATTGGTGATGCTCCCTAGCAGGAAGTTATCCTTGGACATGTTCATTAAGAGTGCAGGGGGTAGGGAAAGTTGGTTGGGCATATAAAAATTAAAAGAAAATATTAAAACAAACCTAATAGAAGTGCACATGGCTAAGCCCCCAGGATGCCCTTAAGATCTATGACCAGCACCAGCAACACCAGAGCAATTCCAGGGGGGAGGAAAATGTCTGGCAGATCAGATGTGGACATGCGGCACTGGGAGCTGGGACAGTATAAATGAGGTCTGATGTGATCAAAAATATTTAGAGTATCCTCTGCATATGGTCAGAAGGAATCTTAAAGAAACTCCATTAAAAGTCATGTGTGTTCTGTTGTATCCTGACAGTTTATGGTGTAATACTCTGTCTACATTACTCTTTTTGGTTAACACTAACTGTTATGCCCCAAAATGGCAACAGGGAGTAGACATACTTACATAATTCTATTTTTCACTCTGTTTTTCTTTCAATCTTTTAAATTAAATGTTGTCTTCATAATATAATAAGGCCTAGTCTCTGTAATTCCAGGTGCTTTGTCTCTTAATTTACTTAAAATGATGGAACTGTAAATCACTGGTTTCTCAGATTGTCTTTGGAGATGCTGTCAAAGCTTTTGTCTTTGATTCAGTGTAATTTATCTTACAAGTAAGCTATTAAAATGCATTTTAATCCAGAAGTAGCCAAGTTACTCACGTTGTCATACTACCTGATTGTAATGAGAATCAGCTGTCTGTCTCTCACTTCCCCGGCTGACCTCCTCAGTCATCGGGCATTTAGAGTTCACAACATAAAGGCCTGGCCGACTTTCATCAGCTTTTTAATATGCAGCCTGGGCTAATGACCCAAATACACCATGGAGGCTCAGACAAACTCCTACACAAAACAAAGAGATTTCAATTGCAAAATATAGGATGGCAGATTGGTTTTCTGCTGCTGCTGCTTGTGATGTAACTGGTACTTCACTCATTTTTAGTTAAACAAAGCTGTTACTTTGTTGAGGCGTAAATTAATGGACAAGACGACAGGCCTGCCCTTAAAGTCAATACCACTCACCCTTGCCACATAATGGCAGGTTACCCAGTAGTAGAATGAAATATGCCCAACTGAAAAACAATGTCCAGTCTGTAAATGTGTTCTTCAGTTGTACTGCACTTCAGAGATTGCCTTATCTAATCATTTGCTTTAGTCGTCTCTCAAGTGCCATTATTTTCCTGAAATGGGCAACCGAAACCTACTCTTATTTATTTCAATGAGATGCATATGTGTGTGCTCCGAATGCCAACACATTACCTAGTTAAATGCATAGGCACAATGATTTGATTTAGGCTTTGAAAGCAAAAGATATGTTCCGGTAACTATAACTTCCGGTAACTAAAAGTTGTACATTATTCATTCATTCATGCATGCATGCACAGCAAGAAGGCAGATAAAACCACAGCTGTCCCTTTTCAGCCAGATGTTAGTTACAGCAGGATATAATAATAAAATTTGTGGTTAAAGTATAAAATGCTAATGATGACAAGAAAAAAGTAATGTAATACAACCTAGCTGTTATCTTTTGAATGTCCTGCAGGGAGCCCATGCTTACATTAACACCATACCAACCATGGAAACAGTATGCGAGTAGCACTCGCACAGTATGGTACACAGTGAGGGCAGTTACCAGTGAGTGTGTGTGTCAGACATATTAAATACACATTTTTAGTCATATTGTTTGTAACCCATATCATCTTCTCTGTTACCACTTCGGTCCAACATGTTATGTGATTAATCATAGTGGCCATTGTTTTATTGCATAGACAGGGAGCAGCTCATGGCACTGGCTGCAGGGTTGAAGCCCCAGTGAGAAAAATGTAATATTGTTTATTTTATTTTTTCTTATAATATTTACTTTAGCTTTTGTGGTTCAGCAATGCAATTGTAGAACTTGGAGCACTATGTACAAGGGTGACATTATAAGAACGTCTGAGTTACATTGGGGAAAAAAAAGAAACCTGCTTACATCAGTCACCAAGCTGTTTTCAAAACAGTCTGGCATTATGCCTTCTCCAAATGGACTCTAACTGGAGAATACGTTAATGGCACCTTTTTACAAAAGTCTTCCTGAAATCTGCAGGATGGAAGAAATGTAGCAAAAAAGTGGCTCACTGGCTGAATGAAGCAACAAGGAATTGTTTCTATTGGCTCAGGCTGTCTCAGGTGACTGAGACAATCTGAGACTAAAATTTAAAGAAGAAATTAACAGACAGCTGCAACAGTAAGAGAGTGGAAGTGCAGGAGCAAGTTTTATTTTTTTTTAATAGCACTACATGTGCTATCAGCAGCCGGTATGTAGGAACGTAAGCACATTATTATTTTCATTTGATTGTGTGTGGGGGTGTATTTGTGTGCAGAGGGCCACAGGAGTGGTCATTTTTCCCTGGTTTTGGAGGATGTCCAACATTTGCCTCATATTTTGATCTGCTCCTCATGAGATGAGGTTTATGTTTTTTGAGCAAATCAATCAGGACTGCAGTCACTAAATGACAGATGTTTGAGTTTGACTTCATGATCTTCAGAAAAAGCATGCCAATGCAATACCTGTTATTCCAGCAACTTTTTAAGTATATACAGCAAAATCTGTCCCTGATGTATGGTATTTCTCTCCATTATTTTTAGCATTGTACCCAATTCTTGAATTAAGTGGTTGAGGGTTATGGAGTGGGGCTTTGCAACAAGTTCCATGTTGGATTTGGTCAGCAGTGAACAGAGAAAATATTTATTCATTCAGTCATTTCATCATAGTCAAATATTTGAAGTATGCAGTCATAATCATACAATTGGCTGCAACTGATGGCTATATGTTCATATGGGAAGGGTAGTGCTGTAGGATGGACTGTCTGATTATGACAGCAACAAGCTGAAATATGTGTGATCATTACTTATGCACTTATTCATAGGTTCATTATTAGGCAATCAATATGCAAACCATTAAAAGCCTAGCCAGAAGTTACCTCTAGCCTCTGAGGGGGGGGGGGGGGGCAGGACAAGACATACTGAGAGAGTATTTGAGGTTGCCTATCCACTTATCTAGGTTTACCTTAAAGGTGGTAATAGTACTACTCTGCTTGACATGTGGTGGAATATGAATGTATGAAAGGGATACTATGGAATATGAATGTATCACACCAATTTGTTTTATTTATTTGATGATGAAGATTTTAGTTACTTTAGAGTGTTTGAGGTACCATCAGTTCTATGAAAGAAGAGGAAATCAAATAGGGTTGGGGCCTTTCATGGCTCGAAAGTCTAGACACAGACCTCCACAAAGGGGCCTGTAAGAGACTGAGTACAGAGAATGAGCTTCTAGTCTCCCGTGATAACTAAGATCTTTGAGGCCACTGATCTTTTTAGTTATGAATCTCTGAAATCTCTCAATTTGTGTGATAAGTTTAGACAAATATATGCCAAAAGGTGCATTATATCACTAATGGGTCTGATAAGAGATGATCAAAGGGGAATTAAGACCTCTTTGGATTTGGATCTAGTGGAGATGCCTTTACAAGTAAGATGAGCCAAACAAAAAGCCTTCCAAATTACTGTGGAAATGTGCTGGTCAAATGATAAGGAATTACTAACAAGAGTGGCTAAATCCCTTACAACAGTGTCTGATTTGAGTAATGCATCACCTATATGATAAATGAAACTGCTTGATTTTCCAAAATGAACTATTGCTATGCTACATTTTCTTTCTAAATTCAGTCAATCATTTAGTCCCAATTAGACATCTGAAATGTCTACAGCCATACAATTTTATGTGTGTGTGTGTATACACATATGCACATGGGGCTGCACTGGGTTGCACACTGTAAAGCTCTAACAAAAATAAGTTGAAATGCACACAACCATTATTTCATTTAAATCCAATAAGACAACGGAGTATGCACAGCCATACAATATGCTGTAACCAGTGAGGGCATTTGTGTGTGTGTAGGAAGGGGTTAAAATAAATTATTGTGATCAACTATTTTTATTTTATTCCAATATGGTATCTGAGGAGTACACAGTCAACAAATTCAGCTTGACTTGCCGAGTGTGTGTGGGAGCTTTATTTGGATGAAAATGACAAAGTAAGCAGTCATTATTCTGGCTATGCAGAACTAGTGTGCAACTGTATGAAGTCAGCTGGGGTACTTTAAAGTGGTTATTTTTAAATACAGTCAGACTTCTGAAATGTACAAAGTCAAAGTGGCTGTAATTGATGGGCATGGAGACTGTGGATGAAAATGAGTGCTTGTGTGGAGAGAGAGGGGTTATAATACATTTAAAGAAGCATGCTGTCTATAATTTATTTCACTTTTCATCACAGTCAGACAGCATTACATACAGTAAGTAGCTGTCTGTGGTAATATAGGCAAGATGTTTGTGTAATAGCAACTGATCATTGGCATAGGATTGCAGTGAATAGAACTGCCATTTCACAGCACTTGATACCCTGGCTGAATTTTTGGCTGCAATTCATTCTGTATGGAGTCTCCATGTACTCACTATTACTATGTGGATTTTATCAGGGTGCTTGTTGCATCCCTTAGACACCCAGCTGTATAAAGTATGCCTGTGGCTATTTTTACTTTTTCTTTTATCACAGTCAAATGCCAGAGGGGTACAGAGAAGATCACTCTTTTTTGAAAGGATAAGAAAGCAGGCCAGACAGGATCCTTGCAAGTATCCGTCTTCTCAGTTTTTCGGATCTACTAGTTTGACAGTTTTGAACATTAAACTTCAAAAATAGTTTACATTTATTTATTTTTCTTTACTTATAGGTTTTTGTTCAGGCCATCACTTGATCAAAACGTGGGAAAAAAAGCTTTAAAACGCACCTCAGAGCATCTATAAAAGCTATGTCGCTTGCTTAATTCAGTTACTTCCTCCATACTTATTACTATGAACTCTTGCCACATTAGAGTGCATTAAAAGGATGAAGGTAAAAAGCCAGACAGTAAGAAAACATGATTAAGAATTAAAGGTACTTGCGTATTATCGCAACCAGATTTCTGAAGTGTCATAATTCGTTACGTTTCCACATTAACAGGCATCATAAACTGAAAAGGGGTCTGTAAAGAAGTACACAGTAGTCTGTCACAGTTTGAAGGAGGAAGGAAGGGGAGTAACGTTGATAGTTTGTATTCCTGGGTGTCACACTTCATTTCTTGTATGAACTGCAGAGTGGCACTCTGCTGTACACATCCTGCATTCCTGATTACACTGTTAGCAAAGGTAGACTTACTCAGGAATATACACTGACTTTTCATGGACAGTAAGCATCCAAAGCAAATATGGCTATAAATAATAGTAAGGGACGGGGCACTGATTCCTCAGTGAGTGGTGCCATTGTCCCCAGCAGGAGTCATGTACGAGGGGTGTTACACCTTATCCCACTTCAGACACAGATAGTTGTGTACATCTCACCTTGCTGACTACCAAACAGGCAGTTACAGTACTAAGAAGATGTCCTGTACATGCAAAATTTAACAATCGCAGATCACGGCGTGGTCATGGAAAGGGCTTTGAAATGGGACACTTGCCTTGTTGGGAACATGCTTGTAACATTAAGGATGACAGAGAAGCATCAAGTCATCCGTACAGGTCGGGAAAGGATGCTTCCATGGAAGATGAATGTTACTATTATTCCTCTTCCTATGTGAGAAACAATCTGACATAGTAGCACTTAACATCGACACACTCCTTCTTAGGTAAAGAGAGATAGTTTTGTGAAAAGTTGACAAAGTATGGCACTTCGGAAATCTGGTTGCAATAATACGCAAGTATTGAATTAAACTATCTAGATGGTGCATGGCCATGATGGGAGAGAAAAAGAAGAGGCACTAGGTGTTTCGTGGGTAGACCACCATGCAATGGGGAGGTACTGATAAGTCTTACCTAGAGCTCTATTTCACTTACAGCTGGCTCCATTGATTGTAGCCAGACATCTGAGGTATATAAAGTGGCTAGAATGAATGGGTACTAAATCAATCTGAGGATGAAAGTGACTTCCCCATCTGTTTCTTGATCACAGGTAATGCTCATTGACCTGTCATAATACAGTCCACTCTACTCCATTCCAATTATCCCTACACATTCAGTTGCTTCCTGCAGCACACCCCCTTGTTGTGCGGTCACCAGGTGCCACTGCACTGACATCCTGGTACCGCATATAGCTTGAGGTTTCAGTTAGTGTAGACTAAGCTGCTGCTCATATATTTTCACAAGTGTCCATTTCACAGAATTGCTTCTTTCTCCAAACTGAATAACTATTATTTTTCTGTTTGCTGTCCTCCTCTAATTGTGGCATATCACACAATGAGTGAAGTATGCATTCACATCATTGCTGTTAATAATGAGGGATGTAAAACCTGCCTTTACGAAAGCCAGTGAATGAAAGGGATGCATCAGTACCAGCTTCACAAACCATATCAAAATACAGAATGACTGTAATAACGAAGTGCAGTGCATGTATCCAGAGCTGTATCATCAGTGACCTGACATCGCCCTTACCAATGAATACGTTACTCTGTCTACTTATGCTCATCTTGGCTACCTGCAGTCTTTGGTGAACTACTAACCCCAGGCTGCCCCAAGAAAGGGGCGGTATTAAAACTCACTGAATTGTTACTCTGGCAACATTTAACAAAAATACAAATGTCTGTCTGTGAAAGTCTCAGGTATTCAAAGGAAAATAATTTATTAAAACCCACAGCAAGTAGGTAAACAAAACTGCAATAACAAATGTTCCACAGCTTTTTGAATGATTTGAGTTGCACCTCAAGAAAGGAAGCAGTAAAAAAAAAAAAGGGTGAAACAACTTAATAATTCTATGTTATAGCAGATCAGTGTTCTAATATTATCTGCATTATTAAAAATAATTGCAGGTCTGTTTTACTTACACTGGGATGTTTTCAAAGGCATCTTCAAAATTTTCCTAAAAAGTAAAAGAAAGGTGTTGAGTCTCCCTGTGGTGAGCTAATGAAACTTTCTTAAACATACCACCTATGCATTTGTCACATACGATTACCATGTCATAGAAATGACACTGTATACAGAACTTTACCTGATTCATGACTACTCTGTCTAAACATATAACCAATAAACACAGATGCTCACTGCTGCTGCTGCACTAAATACTACAATGTTGTGTTCCTTCAAAAAACATGGTGGTGGATGGGCGTGGCCAAGGATGAACACAGGATAGCAGCAGATTTCTTCAGCTCCACCAATTTCATTACATTGACAGGAATTAATTACTTAAAAAATTAATTCTTGAAGTAATTTTCTTTCTAAATATGTTTGTTTTATATAGTTCTTGAACTATAGCTAAAAAAGAAAGGAAATCTTAATAATATTCCTGTCAGAAATTACTTTGGAAATTTTCCTGTCAGTTTATCAGTCTGAAATGAGTTCCAGTAAGACAAATTCTCAAGACTCCAGCATCAAGAAAGAACTTCAGTCTCTGATAATTATAGTCCAGCAACTTACTGCTAAGATGGATAAAATGGATACTAAAATAGACACGTTCATAGAAAAAACTACAAAACAAATAGACTTGTTACATATGGACCTGCAACAACAGAAGATCCAGATGACAGGCATAGAAGAAGCTGTGAATGACATGGAAAATAAAATACAAGAACAGGAAATTAACATCGAGTTTCTGCTGAAACAAAATACACATTTACAAACAAAGCTGGATGACCTGGAAAATAGTTCTAGGCGCAATAACATTAGGATTTTTGGACTGCCAGAAAATATTGAAGGTAACAATATTACTTCTTTTTTAACATGGCTCCCTAAAACTTTAGGTTTACCAGAAGCATTCTCTTTTGGTATCGAAAGAGCACATAGATCTATAGCTAATACTAACTCTAACAAAAACTATCCTAGATCAGTTATAGTTAGATTTCTATCATCTTTTGATAAAGAGATGGTTCTTAAATCTGCTTGGGCTAAAGCTCCTGTTAAGTTTAATGAGACAACTGTGCGTTTTGACAATGACTATTCTTCCATGGTAATTGCTAAAAGAAAAGTTTTTCTGCCACTAATAAGGGAGCTTAAAAGCACAGTTTAAAACATACCTTCTGTTTCCTGCCAAGCTTAAAATCTTCCTTCCTGATGGTCCTAAGGTCTTGATGATTTAGACTCTGCTTTACTGTTTGTCAAAGAAAAAGGATTTTGGATAAAATAGAAGAAATGGAATGGGCTAGTTCTTCATTAAAGAGATTGGCAACTGAAGCTTCCTGGAAGACTTCAGAGAAGAAGAGACTAAAAAACAAATGATTTGTTATATGTTTTTTTCTCTCTCATCATTTTAGTTCATTATTAATCTTTTTGAATATAGTTCCTGCATTTCCAGAAAGCCACAAATATTTTGGAAAAGATTTAATCAAAGTTATTCTCTATGTGCAAAGAAATGTTTTGTTTCATAACCAGTCAAAATGCCTGAGGATTTAATGGCAGGCTGTGACTCGATTTGTTTTTCTTTCTGAAAAAGTAAGGTTAGTAATTTGATACATTTTTTATCTTTACCTTTTTTTCCTTCTTCTTTTATTATTTTCTTGCTTTAAACAATGACATTCTATTTAGATTATGTAGTGGGTAAAGGGTGGGGGGGGGCAGGGAGAGAACAGTAATGAAAATATCATTAATAGAATAATAACATATTTATTTCTTGTAAAAGTTTATAAGTTCTTCAAATGCTATTTCTAATTATACTTTCTTGATTATACTGCTTATGCTTGTTTGTAAATAATCTGTCATGCTTTAACTAATAATAATCAGAACTAAATAAGAGTAAATAATATGTTTTATTCTTAACTCTATTAATATAAACAGTAAGTAACATTCCATTGTATATACTTCTTACAGCTTTCTCTTACATTTTTTTATTTCTGCCTCACTCCCATTTATTTTCTACTCTCTTTTTCTTTTCTTTATTAATATATAGAAATGCTTTAGACTGTGTGGGCACAGTGAATAATAGGATTTGTATGAAAATTGAGTTGGGAGAAGAATGCTGAGTTTTATTGCTTGTTGGTAATTTTGAGTTTAATTTCACTTGCATAGAGGCTGTGATGATCTGTGGAATACATTGTGGAGGTTCTGTCATGTTTAGATGCATTTACACTGCTAAATGAATGTTTGTCACTAGTTTTTAATAAGTTTCCAGCCAAAATGTTAAGAGAGACAATCTGGGATGTGGGCTGTCTTAAGCACAATGTCCTTGAGTTACCTCAGAATCTTCAAATCACAGAATTCTCACAGAGAAACTGAAAGCAGTTAGTATAAACATTGACAAGGTTATCACACTGACACACCACAGATTCAGGAAAAATACTCTGTTCATAAAATATGTCAGTTATAATGAGTTTAAATGATGTAGTTTCTTGTAGTAAGTAAATGTCTTATTTTAGAAGGCATAAAAATGAAACATTTATTTAAATGTTTTGAAAATCTACTTAACAGCAGCATAATAATCTGTGTTAAAATTTGTGTTCCAAACATATACTTTACTATAACTCATTTAATTCATCTGATTGACAAACATAAATAATCTTATAACTCTATTCTGGAAGAAATGTCATGTGATATATTTTAAAGCAGTAGGTTAGCATGATTGTAAAATCTGGTTACCAATATGTGTTTGCTGTACATTATTTTGTATAAAGCAGACAGATTTATTCTAGGGACAGCAAGTAGGATAGTGCTCTACTAACACACAACTCAGTGAGATCAGATATATATATATATATATATATATATATGTGTGTGTGTATGTGTGTGTGTGTGTGTGTGTGTGTGTGTGTGTGTGTGTGTGTGTGTGTGTGTATGTATGTGTGTGTGTGTATGTATGTGTGTGTGTGTGTGTGTGTGTGTGTGTGTGTGTGTGTGTGTGTGTGTGTGTGTGTGTGTGTGTGTGTGTGTGTGTGTGTGTGTGAGAGAGTGTGATGGCTTTTTTTTCTGAGAATCTGCATAACTATCCAATATGATTTATAATAATTTCTATGAATACAATATTTTACTCTATTGACAAAATGAATGTTTGCCACAAGTTTTAATAAGTTTCCCGCCAAAATGTTAAGGGAGACAATCTGGGATGCGGGCTGTCTCATGCATAGTGTCCATGAGTTTCCTCAGAAGCTTCACTCACAGAATTTTCACAGAGAAACTGAAAGCAGTTAGTATAAACATTGACAAGGTTATCACACTGACACACCACAGATTCAGGAAAAATACTCTATTCATAAAATATGTCAGTTATGATGAGTTTGGATGATGTAGTTTCTTGTAGCAAGTAAATATCTTATTTTAGAAGGCATAGAAAATGAAACATTTATTTAAATGTTTTGAAAATCTACTTAACAGTAGCATAATAATCTGTGTTAAAAACTTGTGTCCCAAACATATACTTTACTATAACTCATTTAATTCATCTGATTGGCAAGCATAAATAATCTTATAACTCTATTCTGGAAGAAATGTCATGTGATATATTTTAAAGCAGTAGGTTAGCATGATTGTAAAATCTGGTTACTAATATGTGTTTGCTGTGCATTATTTTGTATAAAGCAGACAGATTTATTCTAGGGACAGCAAATAGGATAGTGCTCTACTAACACACAACTCAGTGAGATCAGATATATATATATATATATATATATATATATATATATATATATATATATATATATATATATGTGTGTGTGTGTGTATCTATGTATATATGTGTATGTGTATATGTATGTGTGTGTGTATGTGTGTGTGTGTGTGTGTGTGTGTGTGTGTGTGTGTATATGTGTGTGTGTATATGTATGTGTCTGTGTCTCTGTTTATGTGTGTGATGGCTTTTTTTTTTTTTTTTTAGGTAATAACGCAGGTGTTTCTGAGAATCTGCATAACTATGCAATATGATTTATAATAATTTTATGAATACAATATTTTACTCTATTGACAATAATGAGTTTAAGTAAATGCTCATATACAAACAATTCAAGATTTTTTTGGAAGCTGTTGATAGAATTCACATGACAGAAAATAGATACATCTTAATGCATGTAATGTCTGAATCATATTAGCCAAAGTTTTTGATTTAAATGAATGTTAGAACATAATTTTCTCTCCTCTTGATTTCTAACATTAACATTATTTGAATGCTATTAGAATTCAAGTGTTATATATTACATAGATCTATATAATAGTATGAACAGTTTTTTAAAAAAAAAAAAAAAAAAAAAAAAAGTTTATTTTAGTTTATATGATGCTGTTTTACCAAATGTGTAGTTTTGTCTTGATAGATAATTGAATTGAAAACTGTTAACCTCAGTTAAATATAACTAGTATTAAATTGATAAGGTGGTAGCTGAGGTACTGCTACTTAGGGTAGCGGGTTAACTTGAGTAGTAAATACTGCTCTAAGTTGGAGTTTTCAACTCCAGGCGGGATGCAAGGTTTAATCCTTACATTATTTTCACTTGTTCATTGTTATATGTATATAGTTTTGACATCCACAATATATTTTGTACACTCATTGTCACTACAAACAAAATTGAATCCTATACAAAATCCCATAAGAGATTTAATAAATACAGCTATATTTAAAGGTACACCTAAAAGAGGAGATGTAACATTATTTATCTTGTTATTTGTTATTTCGATCATAAGATTCTTGAGTTTTAAAAATGCCAAATGACATCTTTAAAAGGAATTTCTTTAAACATTAATGGATTGAATAATCCGTGTAAAAGGGCAAGCCTAATAAGATACATTAATCTACACAAGGCCAATCTAGTCTTCCTGCAAGAAACTCATCTCTTGAAAAAAGATATTGATAAACTAGCCACTAATAAGTATGCAGTATTGGTTAGTTCAGAGCACACTCAGAAAAAAGAGGAGTGGCTATTTTATGGAATAAAAGTATGCCCATTCCTAAAACCATTAAGTCTTATCAGGATGACAAAGGAATGTTTTGTATGGTTACAATACAAATTAATGGGAAGACTTACACTTTAATTAATGTATACTGGATACCTGGAATTGGTATTAATACAGTGAAACATCATATTGATAAGATCATATCATTCTCTATAGGGATATTATTTTAGCTGGTGATTTTAATTGTATACTACATGAAAGTGATACTACCACTATAAAGAAAAGAAGAATTACATCTAATGCAAAACATTTAAATGATTTTGCTAATTCTTATCATTTGAATGATATTAATAATCAGATAGAGTCAAAATCATTACCATACACCTTTTTTCTAACAGATACAAAACTTATTCAAAAATAGATAGGGTCTTTATTTCTAACCAGATGGTAACAGATTTAATTAATTCCAAAATCATTTCATGTCCTATATCTGATCATAACTCAATTGTTTTTGAATTCATGATAAAAATACTCATAATGTTCAGATCAAAAGGATACCAGCATACTTAACTCAGCTAAAAGACTATAAAGAATATATACTTTCAGAAGTACAACATTTTCTAGACATAAATAATACTCCTGAAGTCTCCATTGTCTATGTTTGGGATGCCTTAAAATCATATCTATATGGACAAAGTATCAGATGGTATAATAACAAAAGGAAATCTTGGGATAAGGAATTGTTAGATACTCAAAGTAAACTAGACTCTTATAAACATAATAATAAAGAAAATATTATGGACAAGAAAGTTATTGAAGAAATAAACAAACTAAATGAGAAATACAAAGAAATTTTAACTCAAAGTTAAAATAACTTTAGAGAATACAAGTTTTGTCTTATTCAATAAGCCCCAAATACTTACATAGACTTAAAAATAAAACAAAAGATTGAATAAACAAAACCATATCAAAGAAATCTTTTCTCTAAGGAAAAAGAAGAATGTTTCTAGTATACCAGAAATACTGGATGAATTTAGAAATCACTTTCACAAGATTAACCATAACAACATTAACATGGAACCTAAAGATAAAATAAAGGAGTTTATAACCACAAACATGAATAAAAAGCAATAAACAACAGATTAAACTATTGGACAAAAGTATTTCATATACAGAAGTTATTACACAAATAAATAAGCTTAAATCAAACAAAGCACCGGGTAATGATGGTATTATACCAGAGATATATAAAATCCTTTCTAAAACTACATATTCATTAATACATAAGGTTTTATTCTAGCCCAAACTGAGTTAATAACCCCCCATCTTGGCAATATACATTTATTTCACCAATTTTAAAACCTAATAAAGATCCAACTAGATGTTCTTCATATTGACCCATCTCATTACTTAATGTTGATTATAAAATGTTTATGAGTATTTTTGCTGATAGATTGAAGACAATTATCCCGGCATTATAGACATAGATCAGACGGGCTTCATTGTAAATAGAAATACTTTTGATAATATAAGAAGAACTTTAACATTAATTGATTTTGCAAATAGGAAAAAGAAAGATTTAACACTTATTAGTCTTGATATAGGTTCAGCATTTGATTCAGTAAGTTGGGACTATCTGTTTACCTTACTGAAGTGCACAAATTTCTCTGATGCATTTGTAAATTTAATTGAGCATTTATACAAAGGAACGCTGGCTTATATTAAGGTAGGAACATATGTTTCACAAAAAATACCCATTCTTAAAGGTACAAAGCAAGGATGTCCACTTTCTCCACTATTATTCACTTTAGTAATGGAGCCTTGGGCTAATTTGATCAGAAACAGTACTGACATAGAGGGTTTTGAAATAGATGAAAATACAACATCCAAAATTCAACTTTTTGCAGATGATGTTCTAATTACATCAACAGTATCTAATTCTTCTATGCAGTCTCTATTTGATAACATGATGAATTTTAAAAGTATTTCTGGTTTAATATTCAATGAAGAAAAACTAAAATACTACCTATATATACACGAAAAAATATTCTCATTAGTGATTTTACTAAATATGTACCCAATTCAGGTCAGATAACTTATTTAGGTATAATACTATCTAAAGATATTAAATCTATTATATATAATAATTATAATACCTGTTTTCTTAATATACAAAATCTTTTTAATACCTGGAATAATATGTTTTTTACTATGGAGGAGAGACTTACAATTATTAAAATGATAATATTCCCCAAGATTTTATACTTAATACAATCAATAATACTTTCACCTACAAAAATAACTATCAAGAAACTGAATACACTAATGTTAAATTTCTTATGGGCACCTAATAGACCTAGGATTGCATTAAAGAAACATACTAATAGCTGGTCTCAAGGGGGTATTTCTTTTCCAGACTTTAATTTATATATTATCTCTTCTATTATAAAAGAGATTACTTTATTAATAGATCGGTCATATGTCGCAAAATGAAAAGATTATTGGGAGCTAATTAGTATGCACTTCATGAAAATCTCCTTAACACATAAAAATATGATTATAAATAACTCCATGTTGTGGTTGCTAAAGGAATTTTGTACTTCACCTATTACACCTAAACATATGGTCTGTTACCCATTAAATATTATTATTAGTTATCGTAACTTTATATTCATGCACCCTAAGTATAGGGAATGGAATTTTATTGTATTCCCTATAATTTATACTCAGGGTATGCTTATGTCATCTACTTCTGAAGGAGCTCATTTAGCTATAGATAATAATCTAAAGTACTGGTATCAGCTGATATCTGATAATAAAGTTAAAAATCTAGATTTCTTAAAACAAGAATTTGATCTAAGAGAAACTTGCTGGTTAGAGGTTCAGATCTTTAGACAGCATCTCATTGATAGAATAGATCTAATGTCTATAACAGTTAAAGAATCTATTCCAAAACTGATTGATTACTTGATAATAAATTTACAGCATAAAGTTTCTGATAAAGGAAAACTTTCATATATACATAAAATTATCAGACAAGAAACTTTTTACAATGTAGATTCATACTGGAATTATTTCACCTCTATTAATGGGGACCCACCAACTCAACAAGATAAACAATATATATTGGAATCTGCTTATAGAACTACATCTTCCATTGTCTGGAGACTTTATACATGGACATTTTACATAGATCTTTTTATACACCTTTGATGATGAATAAAATTAATAATAAAGATAATCTATGTAAGAGATGTAATGTAGAAATTAATGCTGACTGGGCTCATATGTTTTATGACTGTATGAAGTTGAAAGAATACTGGAAGTCAATTAATGAATTTTGCAGGCTCTTTTACAGATAATTTCATCATTTCTAAGTCTCTTATATTATTCAACACACCTGTACCTCAATGTGTTAAAAGATTAAGCTTCCCTTGTTATGGTCTATCCTAGCAGTGGCTAGGAAAATAATAACTAGAAATTGGATTTCAGATACACCTCCTTCGTTCAATGAATTTAAAAATGTTATGAATATAATGTGTCATATGGAAATAAGCACAATTAGAATGAGAACAACTAGAAAAACATCACATTTTATTGTATGGGATAATTTACAAAATTTGTTAAAAAAATTCTAATTTCAATAGCACAGTATTTTAGTTTAATTAATTGATCTGATTGTAGTGGATGTCTTTGTAAATACTTTAGTTGTTTTGTTGAATATTATAATAATACCTATTTTTAATTATTTGTATAAAATTGTTATGATATTTCTCTTATATGTTAAAACAATAAACTTGTTTAAAAAAAAAAAACATGGTGGATGTACGCACTCAACACGTGGTATATGGATAGGCCTGTCATAATGCCTAAAATGATGTTATACTCCTAGTGAGAAAATTCAGCAATACAAATAAAAGATATTTTTGCATTTCTCATCTAGCCCCAAACCACTGGGATGAAGGGAATCACCCTTAATTAACATTTTCAACAGTGATAACAGTCATGAAAACCAGTTAGACAGCTCAACATTATGCATACAACTAAATGAATATCAGCTTTGGTTTAGTATAGCTATCCATCCTTCCTTCAGGGACAAAGTCTCAAGTTTCATGTAAATTGGATTGATGGCAGAAACATGACTCCTGTAAACGTAAACAGTACTGATTAGGCACTGAAGTTACCTGGGGTTTTTAAACGCATTAAATGGGCAAGCAATGATCAACTTTTTTTTTTCCTGCTAAATATTTTCTTATTCTAAAAGTTAAACTCTTCTATGGTAATTTTACAGTCACATTCCACATAGCAACAATGCTTCTCCTCTTCTAAAGTAGGCCCCATAGCTCATCAGCTATGTAAACATGTAAATAAAGCTCCCTACACATCCACTAAACTACCCTAGATTCTTCATACACTCCCTCTTACCACTCTCTCTCTCGCTCCTCAGCCTCTGACTTCTAAACTTATGTCTCAATACATACTGTTGTAGTTCTCAAAACAGCTCTCTGTCTCTTTACTACTAATACAATGGGATCCTTTATCTAGTGTTTACAATAGCCATGACCCACTACAAGGATTTCTTAAGTCTGCCATATACATGATGGTGGTGCACATCTATTTGCCCAATTATAATAAGAAACTTCCACTACACGATGCAGAACATTGTATACAGCAGGCAAGTGTATGTTCCAGTGTGCAAGTGTTCTTTCGTTTGGACTTAGATTATCTCATCTCGGTTTTCAGTGAATTTGTCACTTTATGTGTATTTTCCATTTAAATAGCTGTTTACACTCTACTGCAAGTATTTTTGCCTTCGTACTTCAATACACTTCTTGTGCTTTGTATTACATATATATTTGTTATACATATGTATGGATCTATGTCAAAACAACTAATTACCATAACATCAAGCTGCAAAACAGTAAGATGGAAACAACGAAAGGTTATATTCATGAACGTCCAAATCATTGTCAGTTTTCCCCTGGTAAGTAAAGAATCAGCCAACAAAACTTAAAAAAAACAAACCAAAGTAAATATAATCCACCCAAGTGGGGGGGAAGGTTCCCCCCACACTCCACAACTAAATATACCAACTCCAAGATCGTACTACAGTGGAGAAAAGGACAAAATTCACCACAGTGTCCAACTGACTACTTTCGCAGGAAAAACTTACAATGATCTGGACATTCGTGAATGTAAACTTTCATTTCCATCTCACTGTTTTGCAACTCGATGATATGGTAATTTGTTGTTTTGACACGGATCCATATATACACACACACACACACACACACACACATATATATATATGCATCGTTTGCACTTTATCACCTGGATCATTGCTTAAAAAGGCCCTTGGACAGGCACACCCAGCCACAAAAACAAATAAATAAATTTATAAATTATATGTGTTTCACTATTTCCAAACTTGCAGCACTTCTCAAATACATAAAACATTTAACTAGTTAAGGGTACTATCGTACACAAATGGGAAAAAACAGACTATGTACTGTGCTTTTTGTAATGCTTTAATGTTAACACTTGCAGAAGCTGTACTATTTGCTAAATTAATTACTATACAATCAGCTTCGGGTTACAGCATCAACACTAGAAGATGCTGCAGCAAATATTTATAATACTTAACTACTTCAAGTTACCTAGACAGTGCCAATAAAGTGTTCATAGCACAAAATAAAAACCTTCACAAAATAAAGACAACTGTTATATAACTAATAATAATGTGAAAAAATAACAAGATTTAAGTTACACAGACTGGGAGAGAGCGACTAAACATACCTTAATGGCACCTAAGAAAAGTATTACAGACCATTATATGTGGAGTATAACAGCAACAATAACAGTTGAGGTGTTGGTTGTGCAATACTAAATCATTTCTACTCTTCTTAGATCACTCGGGGTTACACACAACTCGGCATTTACTATTTCTTGCTATGGTGATCCAAAAGTGTCTAAGGAGCCAATCAGATGCTGAAAGCCCAGTATTCAGCACTAATTTTATTTTATTTATTTTACATTTATTTACCGGGAAAGTCCAGCTGGGCTTGTGCCCATTTTCAGTGGAGGCCCGGGGAGAAAAGCTCAAGTAATACAATGACAATTACGCAAATCCACAATTCAGACAAGTATTCGTTGGCATATATATAAATTAGCAATACCGACAAGTATTCAATGTGAATCAACAAGTCAAAAAGTAACTGAATACGAGTTATATCAACAAGACATTTCGTTGTGATTACAGTAGTAATGAAGCTCACAAGTAGCATTTACAATACATACTTACATACAGAGAAAGTGTATTTTTTTTGCTGTCAGGGAGGTACATTGTTTAATGGTACTTTAGAGAAAGACCAGTAGAAAATGAGGTTAGAGTTTAGGGTGTGGTTTATGCTGGGGGAATGCAGGGGCAGAGCCAGGAGTTCACTAGATGCTTTTTCAGGAATGTTTTGAACTGTTTTGATGAGGAAATGGAGGCAAGAGTAGTTGGTAGGGTGGTCCATAGTTTGGAAGTATAGTTGGAGAAAAGGCCTTCTCCAGCGGAGTTCTTTGCTCTAGTAACTTGTAGTAAGTATTTATTGTCAGAGCAAAGGAATCGAGGAGTGGAGTATGGCTGGATTAGATGTCTGAGGGGTGGAGTTTTGTTTGGGTGGTGTAGAATTTGGTGGGCTAGGCTTAACTGGTTAAAGTGTAGGAGATGTGGGAGTTCAAGCCAACCGAGCTGTTTGAGGGATTGGCAGTGATGTGATCTGTATGGTGGACTATGTTACCAATAGGAAGACCTGCTGGTCAACACATCTTTAAAATTTGAGCTTGTCACTATTACAGAACTGATATTAAGCCCACACATAAGCATTACAGCACTGTAAAACAGCACCTCTCAGACATATTCTAGCTTTTAACAGTTCCTGTACCCAAAAGTCATTTTTAAAGCATTAGAATTCACCCAGTTCAACGTGAACTACAAGGCATGTTCACCTGCCTCAGTGTATAACGTCTACTTTTCTAGTGCATGCATGCACAGTACAGATTGGACCCTAACCCACAAATAATTACTGTAATGTTCTTTTTGAACAAAGATCCATCTTGCAATAGAACTATTTATAAAGGCAAGAAGAATTCTTTAATTTCTAGTGTGTAACAGCAGTAAACAAATGATGCCTTGTAGATAAATCGAACCAAGCAGAAACTTCGCAGTGTGGAGGGTGTGAGGTTCACTCTTTAAAATACATTATGCACCTAGTTCACTAATAAAATTCTAATTTAAAAATATACTACAAAATAATAAAATAGTAGGTAGCCCACAGCTGAGTTAAAAATGGAATATCCTTTATTTAAAATCCTTTGTTGAAACACACAAACAAGCTATCCTAGTTGAGCATAATGAAAAGCATTAAAGACATTCATTAATGTATGTATAATAATGTTTGATCACCGTTTATCGATAAAGGTTGAGCGCTTTCTTCCCCACTCAAAGGGACTTCCTCAGAACAGTTTTAACACAGACATCCAACCCCTTTTATACTCCACCCCAATTACATGATTACATAAACTGTTAAACCATCTAATAGCCATTAAATGAACAAGTAATGATATTGAAAGACGAATACACATTTAAAAACAGATAAAACGCATTAAATGTTACAATGTAAATGCAGTAAACTTCATAAATAAGATATGTAATGTTCACATAAATATAAACTTAACTATGAATATATATATATATATATATATATATATATATATATATATATATATATATAAATATAAATTCATATTAAATTCATATTAAAAATACATGTAAACAATACATATGAAAAAACATATAAAAAAACAACACTGTGCCAACAACTCTCAATTTCAGCCTAATATATGATTCAACTTTAAAACACTTGAAATGGATTCCACTTCATTAATTCCAGGATACTGGGAAGCATTAAAACACAATTGCCATTTTAATTCCATGATGTCAAGGTGTATATCTAAAATTTTTCCTTGCACATCTTTTTGTAACTGTTGAACCACCATAAACCTAAAAACATGTCCATTGTTTGATTGTATATGTCTAAACAATGGGCTGGTGATTGTATTATTTCTTATGTCACCTAAGTGCTCACCTGTTCTCGTTTTAAATTTCCTGCAGGTCTTCACAATATAAAATACCAGACAGTCCTGACACTTAGCCATGTATACCACATTAACAGAACTGCAATTGTAATGCCCATTGATGTGTATTGTTCTCCCATTGAATTTAAACTCTTTCCCTGTTTCAATAATAAAAGAACAATAAATACAAGCATTACACCTAAAATTGCCCATAGGCCTGTTACAACTGGCTTTTTCTACACTAGTTTCTAAAATTTTCTTGAGGGATCTATCCTTCCTGTAAGTAATTCTAGGGCTTGTGCCAACTTTCTGTACAATATTTTCATCAAATTATAATATTTCCCAATTAATGTGGATAATGTCAGAAATAATACTGGCCTCACTATTATAAGTTAAAATTGAAACTGATACCTATACTTATTCTATTAGTAATGCCCGCTGATGTTGCATGCATACCAGGTCCAGGAGTATTACTACAATCTACAGTGGGCTTGTATACCTCCATTTCTCGCTTATTTTTAACCTCTATGGAAATAACTGCCAACATGTTACTAGGATAACCCCTTTGTCTAAACATTTGCATTAAATAATCTACCTCATTTAAAAAAAAAATCATCATATTGGTTAACCATTCTGGCTGCCCGCACCAACTGGCTCTTAACTACGGATTTCTTTTGATGGTCTGGGTGCCAGCTGGTGTAATCCAAATAAGAATTTGAGAATGTAGACTTTCTAAAAATGTTAGTAATAAACCTTTTATTGTCTAAATCAATACGTAGGTCAATATCTAGGTAAGTTATTCTGAACTTATCACACTCATATGTGAACTTTAAAAATTCTACCGTCCCACTTATACAGTCGAAAAATTCCCTGAGTCTATACTCAGAACCTCTCCACATTAAGAATATTTCATCCAGGTATCTGGTGTAGTGCATTATTTCTTTTACAAAAGGGCTTTTCATTAAAAATTACTGTTCCCAAAATAACATAACTAGGTTGGCGAAGATGGAGGCACAAGCTGCGCCCATCGCTACCCCTGTCGTCTGTCTATAATACTGGCCTTCAAAAAAGATGTAATTTGTCTTTAAAAACTAACTCCATCAATGTGGCAAACTTATTGCTCTCATCCTGGTCAAAAATACATGCCTTGTTCAATTGAAGCTCCAGCCATGTTAATCCAATTTCGTGAAGGATGACCGAGAAGAGATTAACTACATCCACAGTGACAAAATAGTGTCAGAGGTGACCTCTATCCCTCTTAATTTCTCCAAAAATTGCCAAGAATCCTTACTAATATATGTAAAATTTTCTAAACATTTTTGTAATTTATTATCTAAATATTTACTAATAAAGCAAGTTTTGGACCTTTTGCCATCCACAACAGGCCTGAATTTGGGATTTTACAGGCCTTTGTGGATTTTGGGGATACCAGGTATACAAGACACCATAGGATGTTCATTTAACATGTAAAAATATTCAGACTCGTTGATTTGTCTTTGAAATTACATGTCACCAATAACATAACTATTTTATGATAGGCTACTTTAACTTCATTTAAAGAGCTCTCCTCAAATGTCCCATCTAATAACAAGACATTCATCCCATTCAAGTAGCCCGCTCTATTCATAACAACAATACTGTTGCCTTTATCAGGTTTCATGTATCGTACATCTTTTGTGTTTATAAGCATCCCCGATAATTCTTCTTCTTTACTATTCAAATTGTAAATTGTAAATGTAATTGGGGTGGAGTATAAAAGGGATTGGATGTCTGTGTTAAAATTGTTCTGAGGAAGTCCCTTTGAGTGGGGAAGAAAGCGCTCAACATTTATCAATAAACTGATCAAAGGTGTTTTTTTCCTTTCTTCCTGGTGTGGATTATTTGGTTTAGCAATTCTATTTTTGTGGTATGTATAATAATGTTATTTGGAGCAAGGGAGTGACTACAGATGGTGGCTCTATTAAGAGCAATAAAAGCATTAAACTCTTTCCTTTAAACAAGTCCCCCTTCCCCCTTAACACACTTAAAAGCTAGAGACAAATTAAAATATATAAGAACAGCTTATTAAGGCTAACCTACTTATCCAAACTTTATTAATTAAGAAACCAACTCACTAACAAAATGACTGGCTAATTAGCTAACAAAAAGATCCACCACTAAACATCTATCAAAATAAATATTTGCAACTTATAAACAAACACTTTCGCTTTTGTACCAAATAAATAATTTATCAGGTCTGTGTGTAAAAAACATATCATAATATAAATAAGCATGCATAAATCTACAAGTGAACATCTAAGTAGGCTGAAAACCGTAGCCTGAGGTGGAAATATAGTGAAAAAATGTTAGAAATTAAACCATTAAGGCCCTGGGGATCTGCTCAAGTGTGGCATCTAACCAAGAAACAACGTCGTTTAAATGAGTAAAAGTATCAGAAAACAATACGAATGTCAGTTATTTTCATTGCAAAATATTTAGAAGGTTTGAAATTTGTTTATAACAATATTAGTATGTATAATATTAGTGTATAATGTCAGTATTAATCAGTCCCATAGCTGACTTTTAATAGTCTTTTAAACAGTGAGGCAGTTTTCTGAGTTCTAGTATGCTTTTTATGGAACAATAATAATTAACCCCCAGTTTTCTAAAAGAGTTCAGTTTCAGTTGCCACAGTAGTCCATGTTTTTCTACAAGATTAGGGATGTCTCATTCTAGTTCCAAAAGGCCCATACAATCAATAATTTGAAATTTAAAGCCAGTGTGTCTTTTGTGAAGCTGCAGGTGCGGAGCCAGTGCATTATTCTTGCAGTTAGCTCTAATTTTGTAAAGATGATCATAAATCCTTCTTAAGTCTGTTGAGCATTTTCACCTCATAAAATGCTTCAAAGTCATTGCAGCTTGCACTGTAAACCACCTGCAATGAGTTGCAGTCACCTCCTGAGTTAGTTTTAATGAGTTTCTATAAATACAGGCAGAAAAACTCGTCTCCCTCCTGTATGTGCTGACAAAAACTCACAGTTGGCTCTACACTTATTGGTGCATGTATCCAGTGGTCAGGGCCTACCTTCAACCCAACTCCTGATGTTACTGGCTTTCCTATACACAAAGGAAGGAGCTTCTCCATTAGATACGAGCTTTCGGTAATTATGGCCCATTCTCTCTAATAATATTAATGATGCTGTAATAGTCAACAGTAAAAGACAAGATACAACTGTCTTTAGATTTGTTGTCCGTAGGTTTCTTTAAAACCTTTCTTTAAAACCTTCCTATAAAGACTGTTAAGTGCTGGTGAATTTGTACTTTTTAGTTCAATTACAGGGTCTAGAACTCTTCTTAACATACTGCTTTTGTATCCTCTGATGAAAAAGTCATTTTCAAGATAATTTAGGTTCTTAAGAAAGGGTTTCATTTCCATGGTGAACCTGGCCAACCTGTAGCCTTGGGACTTAACGTTATATTTTGTCCTGGTGGGATGCAGACTCTTATTACATAGCAGGAGGTTTACTCTGGTAGGTTTTCTGTAAAGATCTGTGTCCATTTTACCTTGGTCGAAGTCTTTAGTAATCTGCATATCTAAGATGACTGCTGAGGTGATGCTGTAAGAAGAGGTGAAATGCAGGAAGCTGGTGGTTTGATTCAGATAGTTGATAAAATCTAATAATTTAGCACTGTCTCCTTTCCACACAATAAAGATGTCTTCAATAAAACGCAGATACACTGTGATATGTTGCACGTATTCACTGTTGTTAAAAACATAATCCTCCTCCCACTTGCCTACACCTATGTTGGCTATGCTAGGGGTCATAGCTGCCCCCATGGCTATACCAGTCTTTTGTTTATAGTAATTTCCATTAAATGTAAAAGAAACTGTAGCTAAGCACCATATCTAAAAGTTTACCTGTTCTTTCATGTTGTACTGGTGTGCCATTGTTGTTTTTCCTGTACTAATCAATCACTCCTTTAATACAATAATTATGTAGAAGTATAGTATATACTGATCCGACATCTATTGCTAATAAAATGCTATCAGCATCAATTGTAAATTTTTTTATTTTCCTTAAAAAATCATTAGAGTCTTGTGTGCGAAATGTTCTTCTCAGCCAGAGGTTGTAACAAAAAATCCAGGTAGATGACAGCAGCTTCGGTCAAGGACGCCCCCCCTCCCTTGCAACCACTGGCCAGTATGGAGGGTTTTCTCTATTTTTATGTGGCTTAGGGATTCCAAAGAATTTAGTAAGTTGGGGAAAGGTGTCTGTAGATAGTCAAACAAGTTATCTGTTAACAAACCATCATCATAAAGTGCAGTTAAGGATGTGTACCAGTTGTTGTATGATGCTTTAATCTCTTCTAAAGTTAAAGATTCATAATAGTGTCACTCAACATTTCTTCTAGTCTCTGGTTATAGCTGCTGGTATCAGTAACAACAATACCCCCTCCCTTGTCAGCCTTCTAAATCAAAGTTTACTCACTGGCTTTGATAAACGTGAAAGACAATAAGATCACAAAGTCTAAGTCACTGCAAGATGGTATCCAGTGTATTTCCAAACAGTGTGCTACTCAAAGTCAATTAAATATTGTCAAATGTGAAATTATAGCAAAGCTAGAAGAAAACGTGTTGCGTTTCCCAGATGGCATTGAAATTTGCAATAAGATGTGCAATCCTAAAGCAAGTAAAAAAAGGGAAACACTGGCACGTTCAATCAATGATCAATAGTACAATAATATGTCACAGTACAAAACAAAATACACATTTTAAACACATCATCAACCTAGGTGGGGATACAGGGGGAATCCCCGGTGGTCCAGTAGTTAGATTTAACACTCATCACCGCAGACTAGGTTCAATTTCCAGTCAGGGAATTTCAGTTGATTTTTGTGCCGTCTCTTAGCTCAACCTGTTGGGCTCTATGCCAGTGTGACTGTCTTATGGATACATTTGGGTTCGAATTCTGGAATGGAGTGTGTTTGTATTTCGTCTGCACAGGAAGTGACATAATACTTGAGGGGTTTACCTTACAGGCAATAGGTACAAAGTTTGATTCTCACCAAGGGAAATTGGCTAGGCTTAACATGACCCACAATGGCAGCTAGCCTAGATCTTACTTATGAACATATGCATGAGACCCAAGCAAATGATAATTTGTCTAGGCTTAAAATGACCCTTCAGGGCAGTTAGCCCAGTATTAACCTATGAACCTGTGAACATGTGAGGAGACAGATTCTGGCAAACATGTATCAAGAAAGGTACAAAGACTGAATCAAATTCAGTATGAAGTAAGGCTGAGGGACATGAATATGTTTCTTCAGCTATAAATCAACCTTAGATGAGACATTAATAAGAAAAGCAGTCACCTGTGCTGGGTAAAGTACCTTGGAAGAGCAAAAGCAACGAACGGCAAACAGCACAATAGCAAAAAAAGCTCCAAGGTACACCAGTGGCACAAACTCCAGAAATCCTTTACGAAAAAACCTTTATTGTGGCAGAACTGCATCAAATAGTAAGCGCTTTCACGTTCAGATAACGCTTCTTCAGACTTCAACTTGATGAATGCTTAAAGTGCCAGTGCTTAATATACATATTGTTCAACAGATTTTGAAGTTTTTGTTTTTGCTTGTTTCTTAGATATCTGTTGAACAATATGTATATTAAGCACTGGCACTTTAAGCATTCATCAAGTCAATTGTTTAATTAATTAATTGTTTGATCAATTGAGTTTTATAAACTGTATATAAATGTCTATAATTTATCCATCAAACATTGAAGTCTGAAGAAGCGTTATCTGAACGTGAAAGCGATTACTATTTGATTAGATGAGACATTCACAATCACAGGAGTCAGAGACTGGAGTTCTTGTGGTAGATACCAGTATAAGGATTTTTGTCCATTCATTCAATCTTCAGTAATGTTTTCTGGTAGTCATGCATCAGGGTCCACCATGTATCATCGGTTATCACAAGTATATGACTTGGTATGACTTGGTATAAGCAAGGTGTTACCCACAAGCACTGACCAGTTTTTAAGTGGACAGAACCTAATATGGATACCCACATTTCAAGAGAATGTGCAAGGGGGGGCAAAGAGATGGGTAAACTCTTCTGCTCTGGAGAAAGAATGCATGTGGAAAGGAGAAACCTGACTGAATTGGCACTCCTATATCAACTGAGAACAATTTTGATTTTGGAGAAGAGAAAAACACCATGAAGAGATGTATATGTCAGGGGATCTAGGACATTTGTCGAGTGAGCAAATGCCCAAATCCATAATAACCGAACACACTTTAACGAAAGCGTTTTTAAAAAGCACTTTCATTAAAGCGTGTTACAAAAAAAAAAAATAAAACACTGCATTTACATTTTAGCAGGGGGGGCTTTACCCTGCACACACCCCCCCCCACTTTAATATTCTCCCTCAGAGACCGCACTACAGCGGGGAAAAGGGAAATTTCCCTTACCCACACCGTAGTACAGCCTCGGCAACAGGCATACTTACGCAAAAGTGCTTCTTCGGTGAAAAGCATTTTCGCGTAAGTATGCCCGGCTGTTCGGGTTTCGGTCATTTGCTCACTCGAGTAAACGTCCTAGATCCATGTCCAGCTAGATCAGTATTATTCTGTTACTCCTTATCCACAGAATTTGCTGAAGGCAGGCAATGATCTTTAAATCTGACTTCCAAAAATATCAAACATTCCCAGTGAGCACAGGTCTTCCTTACCCAATGCTGGTCTGTCATACTTGGCATTCTGTAAGAATTCACCAAAATTTCTAAATAAAAAAAAAATACACTTTATTCCATCATCTGCAGAGGATTTGTTCCATAACATCAGACCCGATGTTTTAAACAGCTGGTCATCCTTCTACAGGGTCAGGGACTGGGTTTTACTTACAGTATCAGAAATACCTATGGACACCCGTGCAAAGAAGAAAGCATTCATACTGATATGCATAAGGTGGAAAGAAAAAAAGAAAAAGGGCCTCTCTAGCTACCTTATGCATAAAATTGGATGAGTCCTAAAGTTTTACAAAATCATCCTGAAGTTCAGAAATCATTTTAGCAGAAAGAACAGTCACCAAAAACAAGATCTGCCACGATAAAACCTAACTCCACAGAAGCCCCTGGTTCAAATGAGGAAGGGTTAACATCAGTAATGTGAAATGAATATCACAGGAAGGAACTGAATTCTTCAATTGGGGAAGGAAAGCTTAAAAAGGCACCTCATAAAAAGACCTTGCAAACCTCCAAAGAAGAAAAGGACATGATTGCTGTCTGACAGGAAGTACCTTTAGCTAACAGACTGAAATGTTACTAATTTCATGAATTCTTAATTATACCCTAATTTAGGGATGAGGTCCATTGCTCTCAAGATATTTAAACATTTGAAGAATTTAAACCACAAGAAGCAGTGTCTGACAGGAAGCAATAAGCAACCTAATTTCCACACGCTACATCCTCCAGTGGATAATCAACTTATAACTGAGAAAAAAAACTGTACTGAGAACAGATGAGAAGGCTCCAATCTGCAGCCTAGCCATACAGATTACATGATGGGAGTCCCCATGACAGCTAATGTCATCCACATCATTTTACAGCAGGATGCCTTTTAATCAAGGGAATATGTATGTGTGTAATAGGTCTAAAGGGAAGGATGCCAATTAAGAAGCCTGTAACAGTCTCAGAGTATTCTCTTGTGTATACCACTACAAACAAAAAGAAAAAAAAATGGTTCCCCGCATTCTCTCACTCTCTCTCTGTTTTGATTTTTTTCCGTTTTCTGTCATTTCACTCCAACAGAAAACTAAGCGACTCATTAGTAGTTAGCTTATTTGAGGTTCCTGTCAAACACAGCAGCAGAGCAACAAAACTCAGTGTAGCAGCCAGATGTGCATCTCATTTACAAAATACTATTCAAAATGATTGAGCTAAGTATTACTGTTTACTTATTTGCTTACAGTTACCAAGAAGGTCCAAATGGATCATGCAAGACCACTGTGCAGTCTTCAAAAACATATTTAGTGAGAGAAAAAAACAGGCGGACTACAGCAGGCTCTTTGTGAGTACAAACATTTGAAATATAGTGATTGCAGACTCGACACAGACAGGGCGTCTAGGTAAATGTAAAAGGTAACGGTTGCCAAAGAAGGAAAAAGTTTAAAAAAAAAAGTAGGGGGGGTATAGTAGAGGAAATTGGGTAAGCCAGCTGTAGAAGAGTGGAAACAAAAGTGCAAGAGGAGAAAAGAGATCAAGAGTTAAATGTTGACAGAGATCAACAATAAAACGTATAAAAAAACTAGACCTAGTGTAAAAGTGGCTGAAAGGGATTACATTGGTCCAAAGATGAATACTAGGCTAACTGTCTTGAAGGACTATGTCAAGCTAATAACTTGAGGTCAGAATCAAACCCGGTACTTTATGACTATGAGGTGAAGACCCTAACCATTACGCCAAAACCTCATTATACCTACCCTTGATATGCATGATAAAGGTTACAGAAAAGAGGTTAAGAATTCAAATCAATAGTTATGAAAAGAGCAAAATTCCAGAAAAATCCCTTTGATGGAATATGCAAAAATATTAATTATATAACAAGAGAAAAACATTGCTTAATGTTTATAAGAGGGGTCATTATACCCACCTTAACAGCACACTTATCAAAGAGCTTAAAGTTGTCATTTCCTAGCTCAAAGTTAAACATGAACTTAAGAATGCCAGTGCAATCTTTATGTCAGGAAGTCGAGTGCTAATATTCAGCAATGTATAGAGTTGGTCCAATATAATACTGCCGACCTGGACATGAAGGAAATAGTTAATAATTATAGCTGACAAATTCAGTACAAATTTTACTTCATCCACAGTTATAACCATTTCACATTCTAGCCACCCCCTTCTCTCAGCCCTCTCAGACCCTAACACCTCACCCAGAGGCCTTAACATAACAGGCCAAGTGATTTCCTGTAGCAAATATGGCCTATCTGAACCCTTAAACTCTTTAATTTTAGTAGCTCCAATGGTTACATCCCCAAATCCTGCAAAACAGCAACTGTAATGCCATACCGTAAGGGTAGCAGAGCCACATATACTGGTAATTACAGATCTCACTAGCTCACGATATTACCTCATAACTCATTAATGTGGACATTGAAAATCTCAGTCTTAGGCTTTCATCAATTTGGCTTTGTCAAAGGCAGGTGCTGACTCTGTAATCTTATTAACCTATTTGAAAGTCATCAAAGCACCTACCTATCTATTCACAATATTTTTGCTCACTGTCAGCATGGCTTTAGACCCCACCATAGTACTACCACTGCCCTCCTTTCCTTTGCAGATACCATTAACAGCAATCGCAACAAGAACCTACTCTCTTCTGCCCTATTCATTGACCTCTCTAAAGCTTTTGACATGGTCAACCACTCTTCTCTAATTAGCATTCTCAACTCCCTCTCATTTGACAGCCTTGCCATTAACTGGTTTACATCATACCTCAGTAACAGACAACAAGCCGTTCTTTGGGAAAACCATATCTCCTCCTTACTTCCCATTGCAATTGGTGTCCCTCAAGGCTCTATCCTTGGTCCTCTCCTGTTCTCCCTCTATATTAATGATCTCCACTCTGTAATTCCTCAAGCTACCTGCATTCAATATGCAGCCGACTCTACTATCATTTGTTCAGCATCCACCTCCTCTGATCTAACCACTCTAACTCAAAATACATTCAACACTGTAGAAACATGGTTTACTAGACGGTATCTACTTCTCAATGCCAAAAACAAACTTCTCCTCTTCACCCCACCACTCATTGCCTCTCCACTTAACTTCTCTATCTACTCAAACAACAAAACTATCATCTCTCCTGACTCTACAACAAAACTACTTGGTATTACCATTGATAACAATCTCTCTTTTGACCAACACATCAACAACACTATCAAAACTGTTAACAGAAAAATTGGATCATTATACCGTATAAAACCTTTTCTTACCCAATCAACTAGAGCTACTATTGCTCACACCCATCTTATATCAACTCTCTTCTATGCCTCTCCTATCTTCACCAACCTTAAAAAAACTAACCTAAACAAACTAGCAACTTGCTATAATAACATTGCCCGCTTCGCCACTAGTAACCCTTTTAGAACACATCACTGCCTCAATTTGAAACAATTAGGCTTGCTGGCACTACAAAACTATCTTAATATTTCACAACTTACAATTGCCCACAAACTACTGTACCAACCTAGTAACACCCCTATACTTTCACAACTACTACTCCATTATAACAATTTCACCTCTCTTTGTTCCTCCTGTAAACTTATGACCAAACCCATAAAGGCCCACAACTTCGCTGGTGACTCTCTTTTCACCAATACTGTAGGCAGAGTATGGAATTTGCTGCCTACAGAGTTAACACTAATCTCATCCCTACCTCTCTTCAAACAACAAATCAAACTACATTACCAAAACCACTGGCTCTGTTCTTGTAGTACTCCAGGCTAACTTCCCTCTCCTTACTCTCTCCTTACCTTTTACCCTTCCTTCTGCCTGAAACCAAACATCTACCCTGCTTCCCTTCCCCCTGTCCTCTTATGCTCTGACCTACATCTACTATCTCTCCCACCTCGTCTTGACTGTCTTTTTTCTTCTCCTCTCTTACTTATGTTTCTGGCCTTGTGCCCTATCTTCTCTTTCCTTCATACTCCTTCCACTTCCCTTCCCTTCTAGCTTTTACTGTAATCTTCTTGGCTGTTGCCTTACTGCATAAAGTACAGTTTTGTACCTACCATAAATGTAGATGTTCGAAGATCCACATTGCTGCAGTCCTTACACTTGGGTAGTCCGCTGTCCTCGGTCGGCCCGAATATCAAAGTATAAGGCTGACGTCGGTCAAGGCGCATTTGACTGACATCAGGACGTCAGGGTACAAATGCGCATGACCGACGTCATATCCTCAGTCTTTTCTTGCCCCAGATGTCAGAAGACCCTACAAATAAAGGTCAAAACCAAAAGACAGCAAACAACCAACCAACCACCCTTGCACTAATTATATGTACAATATATACAATATACACAATATGTACAACCCAACCCACACAACCACCTCTAACTACAGAGGGGAAGGAGGGAGGGTAAATTGGACTGCAGCAATGTGGATCTTAGAACATCTACATTTATGGTAGGTACAAAACTGTACTATGTTCTTCATCTCACATTGCTGCAGTCCTTACACTTGGGTAGAATCCCAAAGCAGAGGTAAGGGAGGATGGCTAACTACAAGGAAGCAGGAGCTGCCAAAATGCCCTGCAAAACCGCAGTGGCAAAACCAGCCCTGGATTTAGAGTAAAGTGGCAGGTGATAATGCCTAGAGAAAGTATGCACTGAACTCCAAGTAGCTGCCTCCAAAATATCCTTGGTTGCCACTCCCCTCAAAAGCTGTTGAAGTGGCAGTAGCCCTAGTGGAATGAGGCCTAATCCCAGCTGGAATCTCCTTGCCATGATGGGAATAACAGAAAGCAATACAAAACCCAATCCACTTAGAAATAGTTTGTTTTGACACAGGCTTGCCCTGAGAACTCAAAGCAAAAGAAACAAACAACTGCTGAGACTGCCTGAACCCTTTAGTCCTGTCCAAATAATAACGCAACTGCCTATGTACATCTAAAGTGTGCAAAATCTTTTCCCCTTTATTTTGGGGATTTGCATAAAAAGTAGGCAAATGAATAGTTTGGTTTAAAGCCACACTAGAAACCACCTTAGGCATAAAGGAAGGATTAGTACGTAATGATACCCTATCCTTATGAAAAATCAAGAAAGGCTCAACCGCCATAAGGGCCTGCAATTCAGAAACCCTTCTTGCAGAGGTAATGGCCAACAAAAAAGCAGTCTTCCATGACAAATATTTCAACTCAGAAGTAGCTGCAGGCTCAAAAGGTTGTAGAGTGAGTTTCTCCAACACAAAATTGAGATCCCAAGCAGGAGTAGGAGCTCTTCGTGGGGGTCTTATATTCTTTGCCCCTCTAAGAAATTGCTTGAACAAAGGATGAGAAAACAATGGTGGGTCGCAATCATAGTGAGCCGAAATTGCTGCAGCATGAACTTTAATAGAAGAGAAAGACAAACCTTTGTCTAGCAACTCAGTAAGATATTGAAGAGCCACACACAAATTAGGCTCAGAAACATCAAAATCTTTTGCTGCACACCAAAATAAAAATCTCTTCCATTTGTCTGCGTACACTTTCCTTGTACTAGGCCTTCTAGCTTCCAAAATAACATTCAAAACTTGCTGAGGAAGTGGAGGCCCACTATGGTTCAAAACAGAATATGCCAGGCTGTTAGGTGCAGAGAGTGAAGCTTGACATTGAGCAAATGGCTGTCCTCCTGTGACAACAGGTGTGGAATCGAAGGCAAAGGCCATGGAGGCTTCCGTACCAGACTTCTCAGTAATGGGTACCAGTGCTGTCGAGGCCAATCCGAAGCTATTAAAATCATCCTTGGCTTGTCCTGTCTGACCTTTAGAAGTACCTTTGGGAGGAGAGGCAGAGGCGGAAAGGCATACACATGAAGATTGCTCCAATTGAAAGAAAGAGCATCCACTCTCCAAGCTGTGGGATGAAACCTTTTTGTGCAAAACTTTGGCAGCTGATGGTTTAGTGGAGAAGCGAACAGATCTATGTCTGGAGTTCCCCATGACACTGTCAATTTCTGAAATACATGAGGATCCAATTTCCACTCGTGGGGATCCATAATTCGTCTGCTCAACACATCTGCTAAGGAGTTCTGTGCTCCTGGCAGAAACCTTGCCTGAAGATTGAGCTGTAAACTGAGAGCAGTCTCCCACAAAATCATTGCTTGCCTGCATAGAGGATAAGAATGCGTTCCCCCTTGCTTGTTGATGTACCACATGACAGTTGTGTTGTCTGTTAGAATCAACACCTGCCCTGGAAGAAGTAATTCCTTGAAAGCTATTAATGCAAACTGGACTGCTAACATCTCCTTCATGTTGATATGTAGATGTTGTAGTCTGGCAGGCCACTTGTCTTGTATCCACTTTCCATTTAGATGAGCTCCCCAAGCTTTGTCTGAGGCATCTGTCGTTAAAATCTGACTCGCCTCTGGCCGGGTCACAGAGAGTCCCTTGTTTAGGTGACATTCCTGAGCCCACCACAAAAAATTCCTTTTGAATGCAAGGTATTATTTGAATGACAGTGTCCAGATCCTTGCAGTGCTGTGTCCATACATTTTTGAGATACCATTGTAGCTTCCTCATATGCAGTTTGGCATTGGGAAGCACCAGAATACAAGATGCCATGAACCCTAAGGCTTGAAGGACTGTCCTTGCAGTCAGCCCGGACTGATGAGATAGTTGATGGAAGTAAAGGGATAGACTCTTTTGTTTGTCCGGGGTTAAAAAGGCCATCTGGGATGCTGTATTCAGTCTCACACCCAGAAAGCACATGTCCTGAGAGGGTACTAGACTGGACTTTATTTTGTTCACAGAATACCCCAGGCATCTTAGCACTGCTATCACATATTCCAAATGATGAAGAAGCTCTTCCCTTCCTTGAGCCAGAATCAGGCAGTCGTCCAAATAAGGATAGATCTGTATTCCTTTTAGCCTGAAGAAAGCTATCACTGGAGCCAGAACTTTCGTGAACACTCTGGGCGCAGTAGATAAGCCAAAGGGCAATGCAGAGAACTGATAGTGAGAAGTCCCAGCTCGAAAACGCAGATACTTCCTGCAACTTAGTCTGATAGGAACATGGCCTCCTTGAGATCCAAAGTTACCATCCAATGATCTTTGCCCAGCAGTGGTAAAAGCTGCTGCAACGTCAACATTTTGAACTTGGGAATGTCCAGATAAGTGTTGAGGATAGATAAATCCAAAATTGGTCTCCACGTGTTCCCCTTCTTTGGTACTAGGAACAGGCGAGAATAAAATCCTAGGCCCACTTCTGGCATGGGGACCGGCTGTATGGCCCCTATTTGGAGCAACAGAGAAACTTGCTTGTGAGCCTCTATTCTTTGTTGAGGAGGAACGTCTGGCATGCCTTTGAAAGGAGGCAAGGTATGGAAATAAAACCTGTAGCCGTGGTGTATGATATCCAATACCCATCTGTCTTGGGTAATTAAACTCCAATTTTCTTTGAAAAGTGCCAACCTTCCTCCCAAAGGTGCTGCCAGACGAGAAGGCTCTGGCAGCTGAAAAGGTAGGTCATTGGGTCTGTTTACGAAAGGACTGACCCCTGCCCTCACCGAAGACTGTGCAGGAGAACTCCCTGTTCTAGGCCTGAAAGAGCCCTGAGCTCTGCCCCTACCACGTCTAGATCTACCCCTAGACTGGGAATCATAAGAAGGATACGTCCACCCCTTAGTAGGCCAATTTCTACTAAACTTTGGAGGCTGGACCTGCAAAAAATCTTTAACAGTCTGCATAGACTTAGCCTTGTCTTCCATTTTCTTTAAAACTGCCTCAACAGGAGAACCAAACAATACGTCAGATTGCAAAGGAGCATCTAAAATCCTTGTTTTAACATGGTCAGACAAATTCTGATCCCTCAGCCAGGCGTGCCTGCGAAGAACTGACCCAGTGGCAGCCACCCTAGACGAGGCCTGTACAGCATCAAAACCACATTGCAAAGAATGCTTACCCACCTGTTCAGAAACATGTACTAAATCTTGCAACTCTTTGCAATCAATACCTTCTGCCAGAGCATCAACCTTAGCCTTCAGTTGTGAAAGGAGATAGTTTTGGTATTTCAACATGTGAAACTGGCAATTCAAAGCCCTCATAGCAAGAGTGGAAGAAGTATAAACTTTCTTTCCCCATCTATCCAAGGCCCTGGCTTCTTTGTCTGCAGGAACCGGATTCTTTACAACAGAAGCCTTAACACCTTTAGGCCCCTGACTAACAGTTTCTGGGTCTGCCCTAGGACTCTTAAAAAGAAACTTATGAGCTTCAGGCACCCTGTAATACCTATCCGGTTTAACAGGAGCAGGAGGCAAAGAATCAGGATTAAGAGAAGCCTCTGTAAAAACATCTTCCACTACATCCAAAACAGGAGGTACAGCCAAAGGCCTATGCTGGGGTAAAAACAAAAATTCCCTAAGCCTTTTCCTGGAATCAGAGAAGTCCTGACCTTCCCACTTAAAATGCTCCCTCATGGAATGAAGAGTTTCTGAAAGAAAAATCCTCAGGAGGAGAAGCAGAAGGAGTAGAATCATCCACATCAGAATCAGAATAAGGAGAGTACTCCTGCAAGTCTTCAGCCGAAGACTCTGAGACATCTGAAGCCTGCTCAAAACTCCCTAGCTCAGGCTCCACCCTAGGTCTCTTATCAGGAGGGGGCATAGAACCCCTAATCAAAGTAATCAAATCTTCTGCCATTTTAAGCATATGCTTCTTGGGCACAGTTCCAGAAGAACTAGGGGTGACACCAACTGAATCTGAACCTGGCCTGCCCCTGGGAGAAGCCTTTGAAACAGAAGGAGAGGGCCTAGCCACCCTAGGAAGGGAAGGGAGTATAGTAACCTGAGAAGCCCCCTCAGCCTGACCTGCCTCCTGAGAGGCCACATCTTGCAATAATAAAGTCACACCCTGGGAACACAAAGAAACCTCCGGTGGAGCCACCGGCTCCACGGACACCTCTAAAGAACCGGCGTCCGGTACAGACGGTTCTTCTAGCCTAGGCTTAACTGCTTTGTCCTTGCGTTTCTTCGAAGAAGCGGGCGTCGGAGCATCCGACGGCATTTTATAATTGCACCGCTTCCCAAAGACTAACCTGGCACAATCCAACCTTCTCTTTATAGTGCGTTTATTGAATCTAGCACAAGAGCGACAGCCAACAACGTCGTGCTCAGGCCCTAAGCAAGGAATACACAAAGTATGATAATCTCTATGCGGTATCTGTTTCCCACAAGAAATGCAATTATTGACTTTTTCTGACATCCGGTAAATCACTGAGGCAAGAAAAAACTAAAATATTCTAACGGGTACTTAGCCAACTTTGAACTCGGTCTGAAACTTCGAAATCGAAAAATCTCAGAACGCCAACCGGCACTTGCAATGCTGCTTCTGCATCGGACCATGCGGCAAAAAAGACTGAGGATATGACGTCGGTCATGCGCATTTGTACCCTGACGTCCTGATGTCAGTCAAATGCGCCTTGACCGACGTCAGCCTTATACTTTGATATTCGGGCTGACCGAGGACAGCGGACTACCCAAGTGTAAGGACTGCAGCAATGTGAGATGAAGAACATCCATTTGTTTTAGGTAAACTTGCCTTGAAATCTACAATACATTGTGTATGAATTTAAATTTTTGAGTTCCTTAATTTTGATTTTGACTACATAGTTGATTTAAATGTATATTTGTATGTGTAAGTCTTTATTAACAATTTGTCAATCTGTCTTGCTTATGTTATGTGTGGAGCTTTTCTCCCCGGGCCTCTACTGAAAATGGACATATATCCAGCTAGACTAGCCCGGTCAACAAATGTAAAATAAATAAAATAAAATAATAAAATAGCAGTTAATGTAGTACATAGAGAATACATGAACATGGCCAAGATTTGACACCCCATGCAGGAACTGATACACTTGTAAATCTCATTATAAATCCATATGTTGTGCAGGGGAACAGCTAACTGGCTGTCTGACAAAATATCATGACTACGGTCACCAGTGCCACTAAAAGCAAAGAAAGTTGCCAGTGTTGTACCACAACACCTATTTTTCAGCCCTCTAAGGCATTACTTCTGACCTATTGTAATCTAAAGTTTGCAGAGGACTGTAAATTGGGTTTTCTTCATTCTCAGATTTTGTGTTCAGCTGGGGTATTTTCTGTATGGAGTCTGCATATCCTCTCTGTGTTCATGTGGGTTTCCTCCCACATTTCAAAGACATGCAATGCAATGGGTGACTTGGGGCTGTCAATTGCCCTTAAGTGTGAGTCTTTGCATGTGTCATACAGAAGAATGATCTGGCAACTTAATTCCATTTCCCCTATGCCTTGTAAATTGCAAGGATAGCAGTGGCGGCCTTGGAGTTGACTGTGACTCATGGGGGGGGGGCAGAGTGCAGAGGAATAAATCCTCTCAAACTCACAATGGCTCCAAAACTGTATACATTATCTTAACAGCTGGTGCAAGTAAAATGGTCTCAAACTAAATATGAAAAAATGTAGTGAAACAAAACATTTTTACATACTACCATATTTGTAACACACTCCTCCACTCAGACACCAACGTAAGGGATCTTAGCACTAATTTATAACTCCTTATCTATTGATCATCATGTCTCTGTAGCACTTAAGAAAAACTTTTTATCAGGTTCACCTACTTTTGAAAGGCATCTTTTCTAGGTCCAAATAAGTCTTCATTTCCATTTACTCATCTGTTAATGAGTCCCACTACTGAAGATAATGCCCCTCTTGGCATGTTGTTGTCTAAATGTATCCATCAACTTAACAGACTTCAGAAAATTGTAACTAAAGAGGTCAGAGCCAGAGGCCTCAAGGCCCACAAGTTATCTTGACAGACAGTCCTTTATCTGTAATCCCTCTTATAGACGTCTCCGTGGTGATCTGTGTTAGTCTTTCAAACCATGAAGGATCCAACCATCTTTGAACACCAGTTCTGTCACAGAACAAATGGTTGCTTAAATACAGTTAAATGACCCAAGTCTTCATCAACAGCTAAATAAAACAATGGAGCATAACAGCTTCACCCATGTCTCTAGAACAAACGTCTACTGCATGTCAACCACAGTTTAAACGCAGAAAACGTGCCACTTTTGCTTATTTTCTGCTTCATAGCCTGTTGTGATGGGGCAGGCCATTGACCATTTTTGTATTCCCTTATTACACCAGCAAAGTACAAAAGTTACTAGTATACATTAATGCTTGATTACAATGCTGTGAGAAGCAAACTATTAAGGAAAGCATGTTACTTCAAATTAGTCTACAGCAAACACCAACCGAAAGGAATGGTTGCTATACAATGAAAACTTTCCTTGAGAAAGTTAAAGTGGACCCATTGATACCTTACAGATAAAAATCATGTCTGCCAAAGTAATGTCTTACAAAACTCAAAATTTCCAGAAACCAAAAGACTCCACACTTCTGAGGCACCAAGCTAAAAAAGGGTAAGGACCTCTGACATGATAAATATTACAAAGGGGAAGTTCATGCCAATAACAAACTTGGAAAAAATATGAGGTCAGGGAAAGCCTTACCATAAATAAACTCTATGGATAATGAAAGTACAAATTTTCTGGAGATATAAAGCAGCAACTAAAATGTACTTTATTCACTAAGTGCTTTCCTTTGCATCTCTTTCAGAACAGAACAGAGACTTCGTCAGACTGACTATTCATGTAAATCACTTGTGTTAAAATAAATGCCTCGACTTCTTTGCTCAAGAATTATGGGCAAAGCCACAAATAATGGGGAAATAAAGCCCCAAAATCAGTAACAATTTTTAAATATTATACTAATTTGCATAAACATTAAAATGATATGTTTTGCATCAACATGCATTTTCTGAACAAGAATAATTATGAAACTCTAAAGTCTGGTGTTACTGACTATAATCTTTGATTTACCAGAATTTTATGAGAGTGAGGCAAAAAATATGAGACAAAATCAGGTAAAGTTAACAAGTATGGTTGAATACTATTAGACATTCATATGACTGCTGCCCTCAGGCAATGAACAGACCTTTATCCCTTCATACTTGAAAGCTAATAAAAATAAGTAAGCTAGCTTCCAACAAATATAAACAGAAAAAAAATATTCACGCATTACACAGAGACAAATGATAATACTGGAAAATACTAGGTAAGCAATCAGAAGGACCTAATGAGGCCTGGCCATATATACCATTAAGCAGATGCACTTAAAAGTTCTTACCACCCTTTATAAATACTTAATTGCACTTACCTCACAAATTCAGCAGTGCTGTACATAATAACCCTGGTGTAAATTTACGTCTTCCTATCCGATCAGCAAGCTAGCCATAAAGGCAGACAAAACAGTACTTTGCTTGACCTGTAGTGGTAACTTATTCTATATAAGATGGAAATATACAGAGTTAGGAACCTGTCCTCTTAATGAGTCTCCTTTATTTGTTGGTGAAAATTTATATCTATAATAAAGACATCTGTAGAGCCACTCACTTCGCAAAGTAAGAAGTCAACCAGGTCTAGAGCGTTCATGTTTCAAAAAGTGTGATACAGGTAGCCTTAGAGCAGACAGTAGAGCTACTATCAGTCAGAAGAGTTGTGCTAATCTTTCAAGACAGTTGAATGATTTAAGGCTTTGTGCGAGTGTGTGTTGTTTGTGATACATACATACATACATACACACACATACAGGCTTTTCCACTAGAGTGTTATTTTTTGTATTTTCACATAATAAAAAGGCACTGTATTCGATAACAGTTTAACAGAATATTATAAATTAGATGAATTCAAAGCATACTAAGTATGTGAACAAGTAATTGGAAAGTATGGTGAAATAAATTTGGGGCTATATTCAAGAAGGTTTTAGCATTCCTCTGGTATTATGTTAAAATATTACACATCAATGTGCCCTGCAAGATCTGTGCCAGACGGCATTACACATTCATATACATAGAAAAATGCATACATATGTACATAACCAAATTTATTAGAATTTGTTTAACAGGTTAGAAGTCTGATCTCAATGGATCAATCAGTTTTCAGCCTGGAAGTACAAAAATAGTACAAAAAATATCACACAAAGTTATGTATGATCTTATAATGAAGAAAAATTAATTATAGTTTAATACATTCAAACAAGAAGAAGAGTGCCTTCTGTGTGGAGTCTGCACATCCTCTCCACGGTTGGGTAGGGTTTGAAAGACATGCGTGCGTAAATGGGCGTGCCTTCATTGAAGGTAGAGCGTCGAGCTGGCACCTCGGCGTTTCGTAAAAAATCTACTGCCAATCATTAGCAGACCGGAGTTCCGCTGTGGCGACCCCTTACTGAGGAAAAGCCGAAAGACAAACAACAACAACATTCAAACAAGAAATGTAATACACCCAAGATTGCTCTTGGCAGGGAGAGAAGTGCATTCTTTAAGGATGTCTGCATGGGGGAAGAGAAGTAGGAGATATTTGAGGATTTAACAGATATTCAACATTCCAAGAAGTCTCATATGTGCTGATCTGTGCTGTAGTTCCTGTACACAAACTACAGCACTGAAGTTTTCCTAATCTGACTTTGAGCATTCTGATGTGAAAATAAGGCATGCATATGAGATTACGCACACACACACTTGACATTTGTCATTAGTCTGTCTAATAGCTTAATCAGCCTTCCACCCCCAGTGTTTGGTAGCTCCCCACATAAGCAGATTTCCATTATACTAACAATGCCATCCAGAACCTTAACTATTCCAGCTACAACTCTTTGGTACACTTCTGATACTGAAGAAATCTGTGTAGCTCCACAAAAGGGTAAAAATACACAATTATGAGCTAGACCTGGCTTCTTTCAGATTAATTTGCCAACAGCTTTTTAAACATCCAATATGCATAGTTATCTAGCAATGGGCATTATAACAGTAGCTCCTTCAAAAGTTTAAATGGATAATGTTTTATTTTAATCCAGTTTAGGTTTTAAGTGTTCTATACAAAACAGAAGCATATTCCATGCTTGTAAAGCATTTAGTCAGCTCAGATTATTTAACTGTCACACCAGTACTCTCTATTCTTTTCAGTTAGATTACATTTTCATGACAGCAGGAGACGACAATAAGGTAATGCAGTCTCCCTTTTTAACTGCTTTTACCATTCAGCTGTCCTCCACCTTTATTCATCCCTTATCTTTTTTTTCCTACCTGGCCTATGCCCTCCTGAATAACTCTATGAATTGTCATCATCATCTATTCTGGCAATCTAGTATGCGGCTTAACAACCATCTTTGTCAAAAAATACTTTCAGACATAAACAGAGTAGCTCCCCACACAATCTATTGCTTGTACTCTTCCTGCTTCCACCTCCCATCCTTCTATCCAGGATGACATTTTCACAGCTCCCTAACATGATCTTATGACTGGTATCACAAATAAAACTATTTATTAGTACCTTTATTGCTTATGGATAGAGGTAACATGTAAATGCTCTGCCCAGTCTAAGTTATTCATGCTTAAATTACAAGGGCTAAAATTTCAAGGGAATGCAGGATTAGGCTTCTAAAGTTTCTCACAGATCAATAGCCTAGTAAGTACCTATGAACTCCAAATACCAAGAGTCCTCCTGTATTCAGACCTGGCTGGAACAATCCCAACTACAAATATATAAAAAAAAAAACTTTTATAAAAGCAAGCAAACACATAAAATGTATTTAGTACAGTGTTTCCATCTTGATACAAGACTTCAGACGACTCCCAACTACTGTTAAATACCAAAACAATAAAGTGAATCACATTTACCTCTAGTAATCTCCTACCAACTAGCACTGCACTAAACAAGACCAAAAGATAACACGTCACCCATACAAAGTTACTGGGTATCTTCAAAGATGACAAACTTAAATTTAACCAACAATGTTATTGACATAAAAAAGTACCACAAATTACAGCTATTTACAAAATCAGGCCATACCTCCCTAACCAAAGCTGGAAGGCAACTGCAACATCTCTTAATTTTCAAACTACACTAAGAAACAAGTATAATCAGTGATACTTTGCATCTAATCTCCAAAAAAAAAAAAAACTATCACTGCACACTCCTTCAGAACCTGAACTGGCTAGAACCTCCACCCCACACATCATATGGATAGCTCAAAATGGCATTAAAGGTAATATAGTATCATACTATTCCTTCCTAAACTCTCTACTTGAATAATCACCCAAGAATTCAAGTTGCTTTGCATAACAATAAAAGGTCCCAGTTAGTACTTTCCTTTGCCACCATACCCCTATCTATCTCAGATTTGCAGAGCCTTAGCTCTTGTTAAGCACTGTCATCACCAACAGAAGTAATATCAGCTAACTGTCATATGATCATAAGAGGTTACAAGGCTAATTGCCCCAGGGCCCTTACAAGCCTAGCCAAGTTCAAACCATGTTCTCAAGGGTGTCGGTTTCAATCAAACCTGCTGGGTTTCAACACACAAGTTAATCACTTTAAACGAAACCAGACGACATCTCCAAAACTTTGCCTGGCAATTAGCATAGACGATTAAAGCTCTGAGCTGTTCCTTGTGCCCATGTTACAGGGTTTAATTCCTTCCACCTCAGTTTGCCTACAGTGCGACTCTCAGCACGTCATTTAACCAAACAGTGATCTTGGGCTCCCCTGAAAAAGGGCATTTGTGTCTACTGAGCTTACTCTGTTAAAGTGAATAAAAGGATCACTTAAGCCTCTATTAGAGCCAAAGACCCAGCAAAATGGGAACAAACTCAAAAAATAACTTCATAAACATTAAAAAGATTTTACAGAATATTTGAAGACACTGACCAACTTTGTGAAGCACTGTAATACTTCTCTTTCTACTACTTAAATTTAGTACATGCTGATATTTGAAGTGTAAAATGCTTAATTATATGCCACACACTATTAGCATTAAGGTTCTGTTTCTATTGTTAGTATTTCTGTACAACGGTATACAAAATACTGTTTAATGATATGCAGCCAACCCTAAAAAAGTGGTTTATAACATAAAATTGGCTTTAATAAAGTTTGCAAATAATGAGATCTAGTCACTATGGTAAACCTATTTGTTATTGAAGCTAGATGCGTTTCAGCCTGGTTTTATGACCTACTAGCTACAGTTATATCCTCAAAGTAGTTTCAGGCATGACTTGCTATTTTCAGTAGTTTTTGTATTTTGTTCTGTGATGTAGTTGCACGATTTGTTGAAAAGGTTTAGAAAATCAGAAGACAATCTGGTGAGAAAGATTTGGGACAGACAGGAAGAAGGTAAGAGAAAGCAAGGACATCCAGCAAGGAGGTGGATGGATTGTGTGAATGAAGATCTGAAACAGTCAGGCATTGAAAGAAGGCAGGAGTGTGGCAATGAAATGAGAGCATTGGTGACAATTAACATGATACCCCAACCCCATGTAGAAAAATGGGGAAAAAGGAGGCTGAGGATGATGATGTAGTTGCAAGATTTTTGAAACCCAGTAATCATGGCAGGATACTAATTATGTCTGGCAAGGTTAGTCTGCATTGCAAAAACAGATTCTGGCAAGAGTTTAGGTATAGAAATACTTAAATAACTTCTTATATGTACTTCAGAAATGCTGCAGTCCCACGATGTGTTGTCCGTCACAACTCAGGCTACTTTGATCATCAATGCACTTTTTGCTGGTTGAAAGAATATTAAAATGAGAGAAGTTCTGCACATGCAAAAAAAAGCCCAACAAAAACAAATGTGTGACAATCTGAATAAAGTTATCCGAGTAATGATATACATCTGTCCAGAACCTTGCCCTTGCAGTGCATACACAAAGCTAAGAAGTAGGAAATCTTAATATGCATACTTTCCTGACAGAAAAGAGTTTTCCAGTGATATCAAGGATTTGTTAATGCCACTAAGAGTTCAAAATAAGGACTCTTATATTAAATTAGGAGCTTTGTCATTCAGGCTACTCATTTACCCTAAAGTGAAACATAACACTGATGCTTTGACAAGAACTGTTTTTATTCCAGCTTTTCAGGTACAAAACAAAGATCGATGTCAATCATACTGAAAAAAATAGACATGGTTTAATAAAATAGCACTTCTTCTCACTACTGTTTTCAGTTAATCTCACTCAAAATTCATAGTTTACAGGGAAAAGAATGACCGCTCCTAATCATTTTAATTTCATATATATGGCACTGAAAATTGCAATTAAAATCAACTGTCATTCTTTCAGTCTGTATCACTTCAAATCTATAAATTTACACAAAGTAAAAAATATATATATCATGTGTTCTTTGGCATTACAGCTATGATATCAGTTATACGTCTATACCAGAGGGCTGCGACCACGGATTCTGGAATCACATGTTGGTTGGCCTTTTGCCTCTGTGAGGAATTACAAATGTGGTACTGCCTAACAGCAGCTTTGCTAAAACAGTTCAATATTACTGAAGCCCCAAACACAGCACAGCTGACATCAGCACTGTGCACCAGGTGCTGTTCTTCCTCCTACCTTAAAGTGCAAGTAGAGATCAGCACAATCAGAGTGCTTCAGTTCCCACATCGCTGAGCCAGTTGCAGTACATACTGTACCACTAGTTATTTGAGTCAGTCCACAAAGGACATAAGCCTTGTACCCTTGTAATAAGGTATCTCTGTGGGCATTTCAGTTGTTGCATGTGTCTGCACAGATGCATGTCAAAGGAGGCATTATATTCAATGATTGGTCTAATGAGGGCTGAGTAAAGGGGGGAAATGACATCCTTAGATCTAGGCACAATCCCTTTGTTTATAAACTCTGCAATACAGAAGGACTTTCTTACAATAGACACATTTTCATCAAAAGTTAGGTCACTGTCCACACAATTTCCCGAACAACTAAGTTTGCTCTTAGGGGTGTATTGTCAATGTGGTATTTCCAGGGGTAGATAAGTTCCCATAGGATACAATAATGCATTTTTTTGGCATTTAGTTTCAGACCATGATTTTGACACCAGTTATTTATTTGAGACAAACCTTCCTGCAGGATGGCTACGTAATATAGGGATTTAATGACTACTCCTAATCTGTGGTCACCTGTAAGCTTAGTCAGACAGAGTCCTTTGATACTGGCTTTTACTACAGAAAAGTAGATGCCAAACAGGAGAGGTCCCAGCATAGAACCTTAGGGGACTCCATTGGTGACTTGTCTGTTTGTGGAAGTAACTTTTCATACTTTATCTGTATTCCATCTGTGAGAGCCAGTTGGCAATCTAGAAGGTGGCATCAGTGTTTATTCCCAGTTTATTTAGATTTTCTACCATGCCTGAGTGGGGAATTGCATCAAAAGCTTTGGCTAGATCCGAGTATGTGGTGTGCACCATTATGCCTTCATCCATTGCTTTGGTGACCTTTTTAAAAAAATGCACCAGGATGAGTAAGCATGACCTGCCCTTGACGAATCCAAGTTGATACAGGTCTATTGTTTAGAGGTTCCGTACATCCTGATTCCTTGATAAGTCTTTCCATGGCTTTGTATAGGAGTCTGGTCAGACTTATGGGTCTGTAACTGCCTAGGTCTATGAAAAATCTTCATTTATGCAGGGGAATGACTGCAGCTGTTTCCCACTCAGTTGGTACAAAACCTGCAAGTAGGCAGAGGGTAAGCAGTGTTATTATGGGTGTGGCTAAATCATGTTTCATGCTGTTTAAAATGCATCCAGGGATATTGTCAGGACACATCCGTGTAGTATTTTTAGCTTTTGATAGCACTTTTAGGAGTTGGTCTTGTATTATGGCTGGAGGTGAGCCAGTTTTAGGTATATCTTGAAGGACATATGAAGGGGAGAGAGTGGTAAAGTTAGAGCTCAATTTATTGGCCAGTAGGTTAGCTACATATTCAGTTGGTAACACCATTCCCAATCAGCTCAGCACATTGCTACATTGTGCTTTTGAGATTATGAACACAAAAAAATGTCAAGAGATTGCCTTTTGCTTGGGTAGCTACTTTAGACTCAAAAGTGGCTTTGGTGTACTTTATTAAGCTCCTGAGTTGTTTATTTCAGTGACAAGGGCTAACATCTTGGAAATTACTCTTCTTACTTTTGATCAAAATCATTTTCCTTTTACTTTAAAGCTTGTTGATATTATGGCTCCACCATGTGGGTTTAATCTAAAAGGATAGCCATTTGATCTTCCAATGTACTTTTCATACAGCAGACAAGTGGAAGAAATAATCTTTGAAAAGAAATGTAATTCTTTGAAGCTGGATTATCCTCATTATGGATATTTGCAAGGAATTCACTGCTGTACTAAATGTGGTCACTCCACTGTACATACATGGACTGGCTAACCTGCAGTGCACTGACTGGTTGCCTACTCCAATCCACAAACTTCCTGGACAAGTTACGTGTCATTACAGTTATGCCTCACATAAGACAGCCAAGAAAGATAATTACTATACACCATGGTATCATAACCATATAACAACTTCTTGGGTATTATCAAAAAATACTACCTAATAAATTATTACCAATATGTTACATTCAATATTCTGAGTCTTAGACTGAATTTCTTTTATAACAAAATAACTAGCTCATAGAAAAGTCAAGGATTTAGAGAACAGGCGAACACAAAACATTAGAATGTGTTATACCCGAAAAGTATGAGGGAGACAAAATAATAAACTTAACCTAGCTAAATAAAACATTCAATCTACCTGAAACTATCTTTTGAAACGGAAAGATCACATAGATCCCTGAGAGCACCTTCAAAAGAGGAAAACTCACCACCATGTTCAATTATGGTTAAGTTCATGTCTAGCTTAGAAAAAGAACAAATATTTAAAAAAAAAAAGCATGGTCCAGTCCACCTATTAAATAGGTGTACATGTAATCAAATTTGACTATGATTATTTCAGAAAAGTAATGAGTAAAAGAAAATCCTGTTTACCACTGATCAAGGAACTTAAAAAAAAACAATATTAAGCCACACTGGTGTTTCCTGCAAAGGTCAAATGATTTCTTACTGAAGAAGCCAAAATATTTGACATCCTGGAGGAAGCCTCCACTTTTCTTAACAGCAATAAAATATTTAATAATACTGGTGAAAATGAGTGGAACAGTACATCTCTCAAGAGACACACTGAGCTGAATTCCTGGAAAACTGCTTCTAAAATTAAAAAGCTTATAAACAAATGGCTTTTATTCTCTGATTGCAGGACTTTTATTTTCCTTAAACAATGGATTTGCCCCTCATGTAAAAGATTTTACTGGACTTTAACTTTCAAAACATATGTAAGTATTTATTTATATTTTAAGCTAAAACATGTTTTCTTGATCAGGAATATCTGGTTGGTTTTACAATTTTATTATACTTGCATTGAAATACTTAATTTATTTAACTTAAGTAAACTTATAAGTATATTTCTAAATGCTAAACATATACTTCCGATAAGAGAAAATCATTAAATTATAAACAGAATTGATAAATGTAAGACTATATAAGTTAATAATTTTATTTTATTTGTTCATCTTTGCTTAGTATATGTATTCCTGGGTTAACTGAATGTCATATCTAAGTAGTATGCTAATTAGAAGTCTTAAAGTGATGGTGATATTGTTTTCTTTGCAGGTGTGTAACACATTCCTTTCAAATGCCATTTATAAAGCAACTACTCAAAGAAAGTTTGAGAACAAAATAATGTCCCATTTGTGTCAGAGTGCTAGCTTCTTCCCACCTTGAACTTTTCTAAAGAAAATCTAGGTCAAAGTTAATCACTGATGTCTGTGAAAAGAGAAAGGAACTTTCTTTTTCTTTCAAGTTTATATGTGAGAAATGTAAGAAATCTACTCAAATAACATATTTAGAAGCAAAGAATTGTTAAAACAAAAACTATAGTAATAAGAAGAACCCAGTTCCAATGAACCACAAACATGAGCAGTGCCACTACAAAAATATTTATTTAATGCTTTCATCAAATTATACCATTGATTTCTTCAGAATAATAATAAAATCAACCAAAACCAGGTAAAATGGTTTCTAAAACCAAGTCACATGCAAACCAACAACCAATGAGAAATACAAAGTCATATAAAAGACATCCCCCAAACATATATTATATTGTAAGGCAAACACCTTAACCATTAGGCCACCCTTCCAACCCCTTTGTTAGTACTAGTCTAACTTCCCTTGCAAGCCATTGTAAGCCTAGCCAACTATCCCCTCTGAGACTCAAACCCTGCACCTTGTGTTTGTAAGGCAAACACCTTAGCATTAAATTAAATAAGGTAAGAACGTAATCTCAAATAACTAGATAAACAAAGGCGGTCATTGAGAACCGGTGGAACAAAGCTCTTTAAATTCCAAAACATCTGCCCAGGGACCACCGCACAAATCTCTTTTCAAACCTTCCCTGTGTCTTTCGGCTTTTCCCGGTTAGGGGTCGCCACAGCAAAACTCTGGTCCGCTAATGATTGGCAGCAGATTTTTACATGCTGGCTTGCCGGGCCTAATGCACAACCTTCAACGAAGGAACGCCCATTCACGCATGTCGCCACACAGAAGACTCTGAGAATCGAACGGGCAATGTCTAACTGTGAGGTGACAATACCACAAAATTAAAACTGTGTGGAAAAACTCTCCAAATATTTGTATAAAGTGTTGTTAGTGTTTTTGTTTCTCATATCTCTAACATGCTCATAGATTCTGTCTCTTAATTTCCCCGGAGTTTTCCCAGTATAAAAACAAGTATACTGAGAACAGATAGCAGCATAAACAATCCCAGCAGAATTACAAGTGTGAACCCCATTTGGTCTAATAGTCACATGATTGATTTTAACACTCTCTTGATTTAAAATATGGGCACACTGTGCACAAAAAACACATCTCCTAGTGCCAATCTTACCAGGTTTAAAGCCTTTATGGTCACCTGATTCTGCCATATTTTTTTTATAGCAAGTCCCCTTTTGTATAGACCGTGGAGCCTATACCCTAACTTCTCACGTAAACCATCCTCTCCACAAAATATCTGCCAATTCTTAAATAAAATTCCATAAATGGACATGTGGTCTACTGAAAATTTAGTAATAAAAGAACAATGATAGTCTTTACTATGTGCTTGTGGTCTCAAGTCCCCACTATTCAAAACACTGTTTTCTTTTTTATTCAGTAAAGGTTAAATAATCCCTTTTTCCCTTTTCAATAAAATCTCTTTTTTAACTTCTCCAATTTCATGCCATTTGTGCCACTATATTTGCAAATATTATGTTGATGTGGAAAAGGCAATTTTTATTTACTTCCCAATATACATGTAATTGGAGTTTGTATTTACGCTGCCTTGAAGACTTGTTTGTTGTGTGGACAGGAACTATGTTGGACATTAATAACTTTTTGGACTTTCTTAATAATAATACTTTATTCCTTAAATATACTTACACTTTTAATAGTGATGTAATTAACTATATGGATATTGAAATTAAAAAGGATTCAAACAATAAACAATGCTTGAGTAACATATACAGAAATCCTACTTACTGTAATAGTATTCTGCATTTTAATAGCAGTCACCCTGCACATATGAAAAATTGTATAATAAAAGGCCAATTTGTGAGAATAGCACATATGGTCACTGATGATGTGCAATTCATAACACAGACTGTTGTCCTAACAGAGAAGTTTAGGTCTAGAGAATATTCCCTTGATTTAATTGCAATTTTATCAAAAAGAATACAGGAACTGCTATACTTTGGAGGAAAATCTACTGTAATGCTTAAGGTCATGGAATCCATTAATAATCCCAAAGTAATGTATACATTTGTAATAATTAAATATAATAAACTCTATACAGTAGCTAATTTTACTGGATCTCTGAAACGGGTATAAGAGTGGGTGAAGATCACTTAAACTTACTACAAAATCATTGGAAGGCCAGTTTAATTTTAGCAGAGGAATTTAACTGCATATCTAATATAGAAGATATAAGTGAACACAAGAAAGCTAAAATACTGGCATCAGCTAAAGGACTAAACAGATGGATTCATAATAATTTAGTTGATTTCCTAGTAAAAGGAGAAGATAAGTCATTGTTCTTTGCTCATTATTCTTATGTGCATGAGAAGCAAACTAGAACTGATAGGATTTATAATTCTATAGATTTACTTAACACACTGATTATTTTAAAACTATGTATTATTGTTCATTATCTGATCATAACACACTAAATATTAATTTATTTATTATTTTATTTCATTTTACATTTGTTAACTGGGAAAGGCCGACTGGATACATATCCATTTTCAGCGAAGGCCCGGGGAGAAAAACTGCACACTGAAATTAATTTACATTACAAATTGTAGTTCTAGAGAAGACTATAAACATTTAACAACATCAGTGACAAGTTTATAGTCAAAATTGTGGTTACATAAAAGCTTGCAAACATTTAACAGCATCAGTGGCAGGTAATAGTCAAGGTTACATGTAGATAGAAATAATCATTTAGACAAAAACTGTCATTGTTGGTAGATGGATTAGGTATACAGAAATAACAGATAATAGATGTCCCGATCTACACAAGACAGAGCCCCTCACTATCACTCTTCAACAGGAACCTTGATGAGTGGATGGGTAACACAAAGTTCACACCAGGGATCACACCAACATCACTACTAGATAGGGGCCAAGGGTCCTAGCTGCTAGTACAAGGGTCTAGGGAACTACTAACGGGGTGGTGAATACCGCACAACATGGCTGGGCTAATATATGCCTTCGGGCAGATAGCCCAGTACCAACCTATGAACATGTCTGAGCAGTGTGTAACAAAGAGAATGCTTTTCAGATAGAATATAACGATGATAGTTAATTGAATAGAGGTAGGTAAGAAGGAAGTAATTTAGTGTGGGCAGAGAAGTACATGTCTGAGCAGTGCGCATACTTTTCGGATAGAAGGGAAGGATGATAGTTAATTGAATGGAAGTAGGTAAGAAGGAAGAAATTTAGTGTGGGCAGAAAAGCAAGTTCTCTTCCTGATGGGAAAAAAGAGATGTAATGGTCGAGGGAAATGTGTGTTATGAGGGTGGGGGGAGAAGATATAAGGGTATAACACCTGTGTGAGCTACATTTGGGTTACCTTTCTCCTGGTATTAAATAGGTTAGTCAGGGCATAGATGTGGTCATGGCTGTGTTTATTTTGCTTATTCTGATTTGTGATTGGGTTAGTCAGGGTTTAGACATGGGCAGACCCAGTCACTGTTCATGTACATTTTTAGGGAGGTTTTGAATTGGGGCAAGGCGCATGTGGTGGTTAGTTCAGCTAGAAGCGAGTTCCATTTTTTTTCCAGCAAAGTTAGAAAACAATGAATCTCCAGCTGAGTTATTGGCTGTGGTGGTTTGTACTAGCATTTTGTTGGATGAACGGAGGGATGCTAGGTTGCTGTAGGGGGTAATAATTTTAGTCAGAATGGGGGTATTGGTAGGGTGATTTAGGATTTTATGAATCATTATGAGTTGGTTATAATAAATCTGATTGGTTAGTTTTTTGTTAAGGTTTGATTTGGTTAGATTTGTGAGGATGGGTGAGGCATAGAGAAGGGTTGAAAGAAGATGCATGCAAGCTATGGCGGTTCTGGCAGATGGGGTTAAGAATTGCTTAATCCTATACATGGAGCCTATTTTTTTGTTTACTGTTTTTATGGTTTTAGCTACATGGGCATCATACTTCAGTTTATTATCCATGATTACCCCTAGTAGTTTAGTGCAAGGTTCGAGTGTGATTAATGTGCCATTGCTGGAAGAGACTGTAATTAATGGTAATTTTAGCTTACGGAAGGGGGAGAAAAGTAGTAGTTTGCTTTTGTTTGGGTTCAGTAGAAGATGATGATTATTGAGCCAGTTTTCTACTTTGTTGAAAGTGATTTGGGATAGGGATTGTAAATTTGTCGGAGTGGAGGCAGTGCAGATCAGCATAGAGTCATCTGCATACTGTACGCAAGTTGCATTTGGGATAACTTTGGGTAGGTCATTAATGAATATGGAGAAAAGGAGGGGACCCAGGATAGAACCTTGGGGTACTCCAATGGTGACAGGTAGAAGGGGGGATAGGTCGTCTTTCCACAGGACGGCTTGTTGTCTGCCATGCAGGTAAGAGTGGAACCAGCTGAGTGTTGGGTTATCTAAGGAGAGTGATTTTAAAGAGTCTAGGAGTAGGTGGTGATTTACCATATCGAACGCTTTAGATAAATCTCGCTTTAGATAAATTGAGAAAGAGGGCAGAGGAGAGCATATTCTGACTGCAGTTTTGATTTACAGTGTGAGAAAAAAAGAGACGGGCGGTGGTAGTACTATGGGCTGGTCTGAAGCCATGCTTGGTTGGAGCTAGGAGATTATTCTGAGTAAGATAGGTTAGGAGTTGTTTCTGTATGCATTTCTCCATTATTTTCGCTGAAGGAGATAGTATGGCTATGGGTCTGTAATTAGAAAGTTCGGTGGAAAGTGGAATAATACGAGATATTTTCCAGATGGACGGAATGTAGGATTCGTGGACAGTGCGATTGATTAAGATGTCGAGATATGGTAAAAGCTATAACATTCGCGTCCTTTTGTAGAAACTCTGCAGGAAGTTGGTCAGCTGCCAGGGTGGTAGGTTTTAGTTTTTTTAAGTAGGGGATTGAATATAGTCTGTGGAGATGGGATCAAATTTGAGAGGGGGGTATTTTCTCGAGTAGATGAGATTGTAGTCGAGGAGGTGGGAGATAGATTATTAGCAAGGGACTGGACTGTTTCAGTGAAGAAAGTGTTAAAGGTTTTAGCAACATATTTAAGAGGTAGTTGTAGGGTAGCTGAGGGGGTGGGGGTAGAGGTTTTACCTGGTGAAGCAGTTTATTCAGACCTGACCAGAATTTTTGAGGCCGATTATGGTGTTTTTGCTGTAAATAAGAATAGTAGTTTTGTATATCTAACACAATAGACCTTTTTGCTTAATTTCTCATTTGTTTGAATGTAATATGGGTGTGTGGGGATTTGGTGGCTCTCCAGGAGGTCCATGCTGAGTTTCTAGCAGTAAGTTTTTGTCTAGTAGTATTGGTTAGCCATGGAGCAACTCTATTTTTGGTTCTGATTGTATGTGTGGAAGCATGCCTGTCTAAGATGGCGAGGAATCTAGTGGTGAATTCAGAGACTGCTTCATCAAGGGAAAGTGTTTTCAAATTGGCCCATTTACATGAGCTAAGATAATCCTGGAAACTAGTTAGGTTGAAGTTCTTTGTATACCTAAGGGTTTTAAAGGTGGTTTGGTGAGACATGTCATCCCTTTTCCTGATTATATAGGTTAGGAGGTGGTCGCTCATGTCTTCAGGTAGGGTGCCTGATTTGTATAACTATGTTTTGATATTTATTAAGATCCAGTATAGGATGCTTTCCTTTTTGTTGGGCTTGTTGTTTCTGGTGGGAGTGGTAATAGTCTGGGAGAAACCATATAAGTTAATATGGGTGGTGGGGAAGTTTGCTGAACAAGTTTTCCAGTTGATGTTGATGTCTCCGAGAAAGATTGTTTATTAGGGGTGGGTTGTGGATAACCATTGAAGGGTGCTTTCTAACGTGGCAATGATGCTGCCTGGGGGAATATAACTGCATACTATGTTTATGGATTTGCGTTTAAGTTGTACTTTTGAGATGATTATTTCAAAGTTGTTAGGTGTTGTGGGGTTGTAATTGTGGATATCTCGAGAGTGGATTTATATAGGATGGCTACTCTGCCTCCTTTTCTACCTTTACGGTCAAGTCTTATTATGTTATAGTAATATTTCATTATCAGGGATAGTGGGTTTGAGCCACGTTTCTGTAAGGCAGAGTAGATCAGGGGAGTGCATGTCAAGGGGGCTGTGCAGATAGTGGAATTTCTTACTTAAACTTCTGATATTTGGGTGGCAGACTAGGAATAATTTGGGGCATTATGTGAGCTTCTTATGTTGGTAGGAGTACTATTTATAGGGTTAGAGGTAGCTGGTGACTTTGGGCCTGGGTTAGGGTGGATGTCACCGCTGGTTATGAGGTTAGGTAATATAATCCTTAGGAGTTTGGTGAACTTCAGTAGGAGTTGGTAATAGTTCTTTGTCCTTAGGTTTAAGTAAGTAGGATGTATGGAATGGAGAGGATTTGGGGTAGTGCAATTGGTGAGGAGGTGAGGTAGTATTGGTGACAGGGTGTGTGTTTGGATGCTAGTGGTTGTGATAGATGAAGGGTATTGAGAGGTAGGTAGGTAGTGGAATTCATATGAGGTGAAGACAAAGTATTATAAGTGGGGGTATGAGGTAGTTCTATGTTTTAGGGGTTTGGGATAAGGTGGAAATAGGGGGATACATTGTTGATTGGGTAGAAGAAGGGTTAGTGAAAATGGGTGGGGTAATAGAGAAGTGTGAAAGATAATTAAGGTGAGAGTGGGAGTGGGTTTGTGGAAAGGATGAGTTCCGATAGGATGGTTGTAATTAATGGGAATGGCTGATTAAGTGGGGGGGTGGTTAGAGTAGGAGTACTGGGGGCGGGTGACATTTGGGGGCAAGGTAGGGGAGCGGAGTGAGCCCGTAGGGTGAATGGAGCTGGTAGAGCTAGAGAAGGACTGAATTCAAGGAAAACAATCAGTGGAGTGCTGACTGTAAGGTAAGTTTAAAGGGAGACAGTAATCTGTGCAGGTGAGAAAAGTAAGGTAAACAGTGAGGTAAACTGGTTCTAGCAGATATATAAATATGGTGAGAAAGTGGAAGTCTGAGAGTTAAAATATCAGAATGCAGAAAGTTAAGCAGGGAGAATAGACCAAGGGGATATGGTGCCACCTAGTGGGCAATGGTTGTAATGCAACCAGGCTACTCTCAGGGGTAGCAGCTCCCATGTGATAAGGTAGGATTACACAGGAGTAGTATAAGGAGGCCATGTGATAAGGTAGGATTACACAGGAGTAGTATAAGGAGGCTATAGGAGTGGAAGCTATGGTGGTTGGGAGGAGAGAAAGGTTTGGCTGCTGGTTGTCCTGGCTAAGGAGTTTACAAAATACACCTGGGCTTATAAACAACAGTGTATCTTTCAATCATCAAATAGTGTATCTTCCAAATCAAGAAATGAGACAGCATTAACTGTGCATGGGATTACACACATTCACATGGCAATGTAAAATATAATACAGTCCTGGAATGTGAGACAGAAGCAACTTCTAAACAAATGCTGCAAAACGTGTGGCAGTGTTAACCAGCAGATGACAAAGGCCAGAAAGACTGCCACACCTTTGCATTTTTTTACACTACTAATATAACACATACTGTTAAAATAATAAGCAGAAATTTGTTCACAGAATAAAATGAAACAAAGGTAGTGGGGTACAGTTGTTGCTACATGCAGTAAATGCAGTGTAAGAGTTAAATCAATGCCATCACGATTAACTAATTTTGCAATACAACCCATGTGATATATGTTCAGATGACTTACACATGAATGTGTGCTCTGTTTCTAAAGCTTACATTTTCATAAATTCACTATACTTCCTTACTAGGCAAGTCCAAACAGACTGCCACACCACTAATAATGCTATATTTCTAGAATTCTAATGAAATTAACACATAAATGTATTTTAATTTAATAATTCAAAAAGAAAATAATGTACACCAACATATAGCATATTTTTAAAAAGATGACTTCAAATACAATAAACTAAGTGGTTCATTGGTCTAGGGGTATGATTTTCGCTTAGGGTGAGAGAGGTCCCGGGTTCAAATCCCGGACGAGCCCAGAATTTTATTTATTTATTTCTTTTTTAATTGGATAATTTTAGTCTCAATGTGCGATATTTAGTAACTAATTTACTTTTAAATTATTATAAAGTGATTTTAAACCAAACATTCATTCAACCAGATTTCAGTTAAACAATCAGCTGCCAATCACATCAACGAAGTCAGTCTCCTGATATCTAAATATGAAATACACCGCTGATCATTACAGTACACTATAAAATGGTGTCAGCCATTACTTGCCAGTGAAAAGATAAACCAGCTTTTATCAAATAACTAGGCAAGTTGTTACTGGAAAATGAGCTAACTGCATTACTTAAAATGAAAGTACATTTACAGTTTGCTTTCTTATATACAAAAATGAAAATTCAGATTTTTTTTTTATAAGAAAACATACCATCTGTAGTTAATCAATGAAGAAAGCAGATTTTAAACTTCTGTATGAATTCATTCAAGAATGGATTCTTCTCCAGAAGCTGTACTTAGTGCCATAAAATACGGCTGCTACAAGACATTATGTTCAGGAAACAGTACACAGTAACTTGATAACCTCAGTGTGTCTGATATTCTGTGTTTAAACGTTTAGAGGCATGGAAGAAAACTGCGGATCAGCTGCCAACAAAGAACAGCAGAAGCCAAACTTTGATACTCAAAAGTTTCAGGAGTATACTCTTCAATGGAAGGAAATCTCTTTAAGGGCTTAATTCTCAAACCTTCTTTTTTAAATCAATAATACAATTTTTTAAAATTTTTAAATCATTTTTTTAATTAATATATTATTTTATTATTGGATACAAGGAAATTTCACATTATTTATAGAATCTAGTACATGTGATGAAATTAAAAGCATTTAAGAATTACCCTTGGGAACAAACTGGCAATAATTTATCTCTAAATGATAATTGTCAGGTTAGTAAAGTCATACTATAGGACTCCTTAAAATACATACTAAAGATAAAATGGGAATATGAGCTAGTAATAAAATGAAAGAGTGGGATGAAGAGTTGTTAAAATACAATATGAAATACACAAAGTGAGGCATGAACAATAAACAAATAAATTAGACAAAAATGAAGGACAAAATATCAAACAGTTTTAATGCATAAAGTGGAAACAGCTTTAGAAAAATAATTGCACAGTTATGCGAGGACTTCAAAATAATCTACATAAATTAGGTAACAGAAGTAAGATTTTAAACAAAAAGGCTCGAATCAATAATATCCAAAATCCTCACACACTAAATAGCTTACTTCAGACATGGAGGAAATATTTTTTTAAAAATTCAATGAGGATCTTAAGATAAAAATAATAATCTTGATGATTCCAAAATTGACAAGTATTTAAAGAATAATGTTACTAATAAAGTTAATGACCAACAAATATCTCTGTTTAATAAGACTATTACCCTGATAGAAGTTAAAGAAGCTTTTAAAAAAAGGAAAATGCTAAGCCCCAGGGTTAGACTGTTTAAGTATGGAATAATGTAATCTGCTTCCATTAAATATTTTAGAATTACTGAATGACATTTTCAGGGTAATTCAAAGTGACAAAATAATTCCTTCCTCATGGAAATTTTCTGTAATCACACCAACACTTAAACAAGTCAAGGATAATAATTTACTTTCATCATATAGACCTATTTCATTATTAAACATAGACTATACAGTATTTACTTCACAGATACAGTAGACAAATTCATTAATAAAATCAAACAATTTATAGTCAATAGATTACAGTATGATCATATAAAAAAGGATAGTAATCATCTTAGATTTAGCAAAAGGAATGAACAATAAATTGGCCGTAATTAGCTTAGATACCGAGATAAATTTTGATTATGTAGATTGCAACTATTTGCTTAAAATTTTAGAAGTGTTTGCATTTCCAAAACAGTTTTTTGAAATATTAAAAAACTCTATAGAGACTCCAAAGCACATGTTAAAATTGAATCTTACATTTGTCAAGGATTCACTTTAAACAAAGGCACAAAAAGCAAGGGTGTCCCTTGCACCCTCTGCTGTTTGCATTAGTTATCAGACTCTTAGCTAAGAGTTTAAGAACCAATGAAAAAAAATATGGATTTTCAATTAACAGAGATTGTCAATCTAAAACAGAATTTTTACAGATATTGTACTAACCACAGGAGATTTAAATGATTCAACTGAAAAAATAGGTGAGGAAATTGAAAAGTTTCAAGAAGTATCGCTGCTGAAATGTAATAATAAAAATGAAACAGTGTTAATTACTAGATAATTTGAATATAAATATAACCAGGAAATAAAACTAAAATATTTAGGAATAAAAAATCTATCAAGATAGGAGTAAGATTATGAATATTAATTTTGAAAATTGGAATTAATGTTTTTTTTTAATTGAGGATAGATTAGTACTTATTAAATGATTACATTACTCAATAGTGTGTGTGTGTGTGTGTGTGTGTGTGTGTGTGTGTGTGTGTGTGTGTGTGTGTGTGTGTGTGTATATACATATCAATATATATATATATATATATATATATATATATATATATATATATACATACACACACACACATACACATACATAGCATTCAATAACTTTAATACCTGACAAAAACTTAAGAAAATGGGAAAAATGTTAACATCATGCTTATGATCCCCTAAAAAGCTGAAAATTGCTTATAGAAATCATAAAAGATTATGGTAAATATAGAATCTTATTCTATTACTGCAAAGTTTAACTCTATTATACTCTGGACAGATTAAATTTTCACTATTCAATGGAAAACCATCCAGGAGCAGATTGTACTAAATTCTTATAAGTTTATTAAGCATGACAAATTAGAAATATGTAACAATCCTTTCATCTGGTTAACAAACTTTACCTTAGAAGGAAAGTCATGTCAATATTTACACTCTGCATATATGAAATCAATGCTTAAAACAGTTAAGAAATAAACTCCATTAATACCAAAATGATTTTTTTTCTGCTTTCCCATTGCACACACCTCTAGATTTAAGGAAACTCAGAACAATGTTAAAATGAATTTGCTAAAAACAAATGGATTAGCATTATGGCCCGATTGCTTTGAAAAATGAAAAAGTAAGGCTCCAGAACATTTACTGAAATAATATAAATTGGAAGAATCTGGTAACCAGTTAATATTATCCATCAGTAAGAAATTAAATGAATTTGTAGATATGAGTTGAGGAACAGAATATTATTACCCCATTATATGAATATATGAATGCTACCACTGAAGCTAGAGTGACCTACAAAGGAAGCATGTCCAAGTTATACAAGAAGTTAATTATAAAATAATCATTTTGATGCAAAATTCTGGAACTTTTAAGGTAGCAGTGGATCGAGTAACTCAACAGATGGCAAGAATAAAACTTTATTACTTACATTAGTTCAAGTTTATACTGGAAAGTTTTATGTGGAAATATATACATAGAATGTTTCTTACTCACTGTAAACTCTGTAAGTTTAGTAAAATTACTTCTTCAGTATATTGGAGATGTAGTAAAGATGCAAAAGCTAACTGGACACACATGTCTACGGATTGTAAAAAAAATAATGTATATTGGGAAGAGCCAAGTATGTTTTTATGGGGTTATGATCCGATAATTGTTCTTTAACTAGCTCAGTAATATTAATGAATGTTCCACTTATTGTATCTGTAAAAGCCAAACAGCAACAATGTTTTAGGCTCTCTTGGTAGTTACTAGAAAAGTTGTACAAAAAATTAAAAATTAAACTTAGTTCCTGCATTCAAAGAATTTTTTAAAATTTAACAGCAATTCTATATAAAACTTAAAATGAAATGACCAGAATAAGATCTAGAAGTCATACAAAGACTTTTGGTGAGTGTAATAACTTTGAAATGTTTCTATTGAAATTATAACATTCATATTGTCTTAACTGTATAAGATTACCTTCATGATTCAATGTATTCCTATCAATGTATAACAATATGTTATGTTGAATTTTTTCCTTTCTGCATATATTTAGTCATTATGTTAAATTAATAATTTTCCTAAAATAGATTTTCAATTTCTCAAAAATTTAATTACAGGAATATTTATTCTAAATCTGTCATGTGGTACTTTCTGCAAAGTCCTTCAACAAACTGAGCATCTCATAAAATGGTACAAAAAAACTCATGCACACAAAGACATGAGAAAATGTTGATACACTTGAAAGAGTTGCTTAAAAATGTATTCCAAGTGCCACTGCTAGGTTCCCAGCCCTGCTGAGTCTGTGAGGTGTAAGGTAGAATTCCACATGGTGCAACAATGCCATTAAAATGAACAAAAGCCATGTTCCTTTCACTCCAAGCTAAGTAATGATGACCTGAATTACTACCATGTCCACACGAGCCCATCACATTAAGAAAACAAACAAGACTATGCCCGATTATCACGAAACAAAGGAAAGGTCTCTCACAAATAGAACAATGCTCTGGGACCTCTTTATGCATTCCTACTTTGAAAACTGAACTAATGGGGCTGCACAAGACATGGAAATGGAGTAAGCATCAACCACCAGCTATTCCCAATGCCACTAAGGTTTCCAGACCCAGCATATCTTTGAAGTATTATAAATCAATCCTATAAAAATTAAAATAAAATGGCCACTTGGAAAAGTAGCAATCTTGTAATTTCCAAGGCCTGTTCTCAGCATACACAATTCTTGCTACCACCCAGACTTTTTTTTTTTTTTTTGCATTTTACAGCTAGCTAAATGCTTGCATGTACTTCATACTTCAAAATAGGAGAGCGCCTCATCAGTGCCTCATCAGTCATTGCTATTTCAGTTTCCAAGGAAAGCTATAAAGCCATAAAACAAGCTTAAACCCCATACTCCTTGTGCATATCACAACTTTCTACAACTCTGTAGCCAAGTGTAGTACCAAAAGCTGGCAACTGTAACAACAGGACTATAGCCACATGCATAAAGATAAGGTAAGGTAAAGCCACTGTACAATACTGTACACACACATCTGGTCTCCCTGCTGTCCCAACCGAAGGTGAATGCACGTACCTAAAAAATGTCATTCATATTAAACAGACACTGAAAATTCTTAGTGCACTGCCTCCTGCATATTTCTCTTTATTTTATGGTTAAGTGAAACACACAAAAACATGTATAAGCTCATACTCTGTGTCGATTCAGACTAGTAAATGTTAGTGATTGCCACAATATATAACACTGAAGCATTCAAAAATGAAAGCAAATAAAAAAAAAAACTGTCATGAGTGAAATTAGTAAAAATGATGATGCTTGCAGACTAAAAATTCCTCACTTCCAGACAAGTGGACTGTGGATTACAGTTGAAGTTGTTACAGCTTCCAGTGCAAGCCAGTATCAACGGGACAAGATCTATTTCAGTACAGCGAAATGTCAGATAACTGAAATTCAATACCATGACACGAGAAGATCAAAATTTCATAAAACTGAAATTTTATGTCGAAACTTGTAAGAACAAAGCACCTACTCCGCATGTCTGACAGCATTCTGAATGGAGATCATTGAGCACCGAGAAAAACATCTGCTCCATTTAAACACTTGATGTCGAAACTTTTAAGAACAAAGCACCTACTCCGCATGTCTGACAGCATTCTGAATGGAGATCACGGAGCACCGAGAAAAACATCTGCTCCATTTAAACACTTGATTTAAAGTAAAAATGTACCATTTTCATTGTTTTTGTAGGGGGGGCAAGCCCCCCTGCAACCCCCATGTGGTGGGCTGTGCCCCCCACACCCCCTGCAAACCCCCATGTGGTGGGCTGTGCCCCCCACACCCCCTGAAAATTATGTATACCAACCCTGAGATCATAATACAGTGGAGAAAAGGGTAAAGTTCCCGATCCTCACTACACCTCAACCTCTATTCGGTAACGTTAAAAATGCATATTTTTACTTTAAATCAAGTGTTTAACTGGAGCAGCTGTTTTTCTCTGTGCTCCACAATCTCCATTCACAAACTCCGAGTGTTGTTGGACATGCACAGTAGGTGCTTTGTTCTTACAAGTTTCGACATGGTAAAATGTCTGTTATGAAATTGCGATCTTCTCGTCTCATTAATTTGAATTTCATTTATCTAACATTTCGATCTACTGAAGTACATCCACAGGTCCAAAAAATAGCTGTGTTTACTGAGTTAGCATTTATCGGTTCAGTTATACACTTTTTTTTATTTTATTTCTAATTTTTAGCCTGAACTGTAAACTGCTGATCAGAAATGAAAGCATTCGTATTTTCACACAGTGAAAAAGTTACAGGTATGCAACTTTTCTTCTGTAGGCAGATGCATTAGACAAACATAATTCTACCTCCACGCAAGGCCTGGAAATAATAAACTGAACAATAATTAAAGCAAAATGTTATTACTATAAGTACTTAACCAGAGTACAGAATGGGGTATATCAGAGTCTGAGTAAAATGTCACAAAGAGAATGTAAGTAGTGTAATGTGCCTTTAAGAATCGTAGTACAAGAGAAACTGAATCATGTGATATAGAATGAAGTCAGTCTTCAATAATGACTAGACCTGCAAGCAGCTTCTGTGCATGCATCCATTTCTTGGCTGATGTATCAAATCAGAAGAAGAGCTACTCTAGCAGACAGTGTCAAACATCTTCATTTTGACAACCTACGATACGTTTTTCATTTTGATCCAGATTTTTATGCTTATTGCTCTAAATACTGTCATATGTATTTTACCCAGGCTGATACTGGGCATGCTCAGTCTTACTGTTGGTTTGTAATCATTGTATTGCGGCAGGCAATCAGCAACCTTACACTGAATTAGTCTCATTTTTGACACTTTCAAAGCAGTTTTTTTTAGAAAATAGTTGTTTTCCAGCACTTCACGAATGTATCTCACAGTTGTTATTTTGTATCTTGTGTTTGCACTCCACTGAGATACCAAACACAGTTTTGTTTTGCTTTTTAAATCTTTGGCTTGAGATGACAACCCCAAAACCACTGTTTTTTGAACTACTAGATAAACCTCTCTGAATTCAGAATTCCCAGTTTTATATGTTGTGAGATGTATCCCACTCAAAACAAGCTTGGGGACAAACCTGAATTTCAAAACACACAGTGAAGGAAACCATTGGGGGAAGGAAAAGATGATGCTGCAGTTTTGAGAAAGTAAATTCCAGGCATATGGCAAGATAAAACATGTGTTTTTCACTATATATCAATGTGTTCACTAAACAGATGCTTATACTATTGAAACAAATACAAGGAAGTAAATAGTGCCTTACTGGACTTATTTCTAAGAGAATAAAACTGTCTGCAGAATCAGAAATGATCAGTTAAGGGGAAACTATTGAGGGAAGTGGTTTGTATCTGGAAAAAGGCACTTATGACTGCCACCCCTCTCAACCACTTAGCACAATAATTCTGAACAAAGCCAGAAATAATGGGGGACAAACGCACAACAGACCATTTTTAAATACTGCTGTTATAAACTTGGAAAGTTAATAGAATAACAGGTTTTGCATAAGCAGATATTTTCTGAAGGGCATAAAGTCTGAAACTCCAATGTCTGACATTTACTGATTTCAATCTCCTTTGATTTGCCTGAAAACCACACATTTATGAGGAAAAGACCAAAAATATGAGGCAAAAATCTGAACAGTTGAGAGGCATGTTGACTGCAAAGGAAAAAAGCATCACAAAAAAGTTGGAACTAAGCAAAACCATGCATCTGAAATAAGATGCAGTTAAAATGAATCATAAATATGTTAAAATCATTTAAAAATTGCAGAACACTTCAACAGTAACCAATGTGGTAACAAAAGAACAAGCAGAAACCACACCCAGTGCCACAGCGTGGCTACAGGCATGAAACAACATGCAATAAAATTGTTAATCCATGCATGATAAGTTCTGTGGGAGTGATCAACATTTCACCAGCATAAGGAAGAAATAGAAAGCAGTGTTACAGCAAAATATTAATTTTTGGAAAGAAAAGAATTATAAAGCAGAAATATATGAAGATGTATTGAAGAAGCACATTTAGCAAAGAAAAGGCTACATACAGTACTCTTTGTGTTATGATCAGAAATGATGTGGTCTTTCAGTCCAGAATGTGAATGATGCCAAAGTGATTTCAAGCATGCAATGTATACAATATACATAGATTATATAAAATATGTATCAAATTAAACACACACGAGAGATGATCTAAATAGTGTATCACATTTATAGCCTACACAGAGAACAATATACTAAATAAAACTGTTGTACTACCAACCTTATGCAAAGCAATTAAACTTGATAGTGGTGTAGAGTGTAACATAATGGCACACTATTACAGTAAGTTATCCAGGTTTACATGCACGTTTCTGTTATACTTAACTCAAGCCACTGGTGTCATGTGCAGTTGGACTTTGTGTATAAAAAATAAAGGATACAAGCTCTTGTAGATACTGACATTGCAAGCTCAGTTAAAAAAAAAACAATATTTTGGACAGACACACTTATTGCACTTGGCAAGGTGAAGAGAATTCATAATGCTCAGAGGTAAACACGAGTTATTTTCTGTTACTTGACATAAGAATGCACTTAACTGTCAGAATATGCACTTCATTTGTACTGTAAATGGACTGAAACAGGATATGTATATGTTCTCACAGAATATACAAGACTGCTCATAAATAGTCACAGAACATAAACTGTTAATTAAAAGATGGCACAGTACATAATCAGTCTGAAGTTGACAGTAAAATGCAGATTTCAGTGTATTATACTGGCAAACAACGAAGTTTAGTAAACAAATCCAAAAATGTGCATCTGTAATTAGCACTTCATTATAAAAACACAAGTTTGTATCATAATTACAGTTTTTTTCATACAGAATATGAATGATATTCTTATTAAATATGCTGGCCTGTTTAAAAGCTCAGGATGTCTGAAAGTTATATATATTAAGATATATCAAGATTTCATCTGAGGGAGCTCTTGTGATTTTTGCTCCTAGTAGAGTAACTAATATGCTAAAAACTAGAACAAAGCAACAGTTAAAGCATATAGTCAATGGGAGTTCCAGTCAGACTGACAACCAACAGAAAGGATCAACAATGTGGCAACAGGCATAAAAGTAAGATAGGGTCAGAATATGTGTTAATCCACAGGATATAAATAAATTTATCAAAAGGCACCACTATCCACTTCAAAAGGACTATGCCTAATGGCAGATTCTTCTCAATTCAAATGAAGGGTTTTGTCAGTTCATACTGTATAAATTAATTTCCAAACTCAGTACTTTCAATACAATGCATTTTAACCCTTACGTCACAAGATGGATCGCAAACTGGCTCTCAGACAGATCCCATAAAGTAAGAGTAGCAGGATCTATGTCCGAATCCAGACCAGTAACGAGTGGTGTGCCTCAGGGCTCTGTCCTGGGGCCCCTCCTGTTTGGCATATACTTCTCAGAAATACAGGCAAGCACAGAAGGGCTGTGGCTGACTAAGTTTGCGGACTGCAAACTGGGTGCTATAATAGAGTCTCCGGCTGACACGGAGATCCTCCAGAAGGGCCTAAATGAGACTGATGCATGGTGTCAAAGCCATGGTCTCAAGCTAAATGCAAAAAAATGTGTAGTAATCCCCTTTGGAAAAAACAGAGTACCCACAAACTACAACATAGGAGGTAATCCCCTGAAATCTGAAGAAGAAATAAAGAATCTAGGGACCCAAGTAGATAGTCAGCTTTCCTTTGATGATCATGTTGCCAAAGTGGTTAGAAAAATCCTTCTATGTGACCCATCTGATCACAAAAGGGTTCGCATCAAGATCTAAGGATGTAATGGTGCACCTCTACTCTTCCCTCATCAGACCCATTATTGAGTACAATGCACCAGTTGGAATGTACCTGGCTAGACATCTCCAGCAGCTGGAGAGACCACAAAGGTACCCAACCAAGAGGATTACTAGCCTCAAACAGTTGCCCTATGCAGCACGATTGAAAAAGCTAAGACTGTTCTCTGTTGCATACAGCTTTCTCAGAGGCAATCTCTGTCTAACGTACAGAGCCATGCCCAACCCAGAATTGTTGAACATGCTCCATCTTAGCAAAACCAAATCTACTCGAGCTACACGCTCTAGGGATATAAACCTCAACACAACAATGAATAGAACATGCTGGAGGGATAGATTCCCTTTGTAGAGACTTCCCTTACTCTGGAACAGGGTCCCGATCTACATAAGACAGAGTCCCTCACTACCACTCTTCAAGAGGAACCTTGATGAGGGGATGGGTAACAGAAAGTTCACACCGGGGATCACACCAAAAAGTTCACACCGGGGATCACACCAACAGCATTACTAGAGAGGGGCCAAGGGTACTAGCTGCTAGTACAAGGGTCTAGAGAACTACTAAAGGGGCGGTGAATACCGCACAATGTGGCTGGGCTAATATATGCCTTCGGGCAGATAGCCCAGTACCAACCTATGAACCTATTAGGTCATTACAGCATCTGGAGACTACTACTATATTATTTTTAAGTATGGCTCACCACCAGTCAAACCTTGGAACTCATTTGTCAACAATCACAGGACATCCAAGAAATTTAGCATGATGTTATTCAGCAGGCCAAAAAAAATAGTTCTGAGCTGTCAAAGTTTCTAATAACTACAAAAACAATTTTCAAATATGACATGCCACTACCTATGTTTTAAGCTCCCCATCCATGTGAAGCAGAGTTCCTCCCTAATCCAACTCAAGTGCAACTTGGACAACTGGATCGGAAAACAGAAATTTATCCCTGGTTTGGCATTATGTCTCTAAAAGACACAGGCGGCCTGTAAATGGTTCATCCCCCAGGCCCATGCTTAACTTATCAAGGGTATCAGAACTGGTCAGAGATTTGGGATATATGGCTAGGCTTAAACAGGCCATTGTGGTTGTTAGCCTATGAAGTGGTTTACATTCATAATGTCTATCATATATAATCGACCGGCCAACATCACCGAACCATTTCCACGAAACTAGATCCGCAAAATCTTTCAAATGTCGAAAAAACTTCAAATTTCGACATTTCTGACCACGCCACACCAGTGCTAACATGGGTCAAAAAGGGGGCGAGATTTTATCATTCGGAAATTTGGTGTTCAACGTTTTGAAGAGTCGCAGTTCGATATTTGCGGAAGCGGGGTCGACCATAACATGACTGGCAGTATGACGGTAAACCTATTAAAACACCTATGAACCTATAAAGCTGATTTAGTCAAAGGGCTAGGTGCAGTTTTGATACAGATGAGCAATCCTTCAGCTTCTGTATCCAGGGCAGTAATACATGCATAGGCCCATATAAAGATGGAAAGACATGCTACCTATGATCTTTAGTTGCCAACAGTTCCAGGATTACATTTATGGCAATAGCACTGCAGTGGAATCTGACCACAAACCACAGATTTGAATGGTTAATGGCTGTAAATACTCCAGGTATGGCAACCACATTACAATATTCAGATGCCAAAACTATACATAGGTCAATAAAAAAGTGTTGAAATGTGCAGCATTACTAGTGACTGCACTTTCACATGACTCAGATGATTGCAGTGTAGCATAATTTATCAAGTCATGCATTTAAGGGTAAAGTATTCTTTGCATTAAGCATCTTCAGGAAAAGGGGGGAGGGTCGCACACAATGTAAGTGACTAGTTAATGCCCCTTTATGACCCTTAATAGTAATGACAGTCTGCAGTAAGGACAAAACTGCAAGCAGGTTCAGCATGAGATTCTGAAAAGTCTTACATCAAGCTATTCTGAAGTCTTGTGGTAATTAAAAGGGCAATCTAGCAAATAGCATTCATGAGTGATATGCAAAGGAATAGTAATATTAACAAGGCAATTTTATCCAATGAACACTGCACTGTATGTTAGTTTTGCTTACATTACAGTTATATAATGGGGGTTTGTCAATATACATCTGGAAGAGACTCACATCAAAGCTGGTAAAGCAGCATGATGCAGCAGAGCTTCTTCATGCCCAAATAACCATCAGGAAGATCCCATACCATGTAATATTAGCTAGCTACATGATTCCCCCTATGAGAAAAGAAAGCTGCAATGTCAACCTACAAGAACTAGAATCACTCAGTATTAAGTCCAATACCATTTTATTAGGTGATCTATACTATCCAACTACATACTGGGAAACAGATACCACCACTAGTGGACAAGCACAGAGATTCCTGGACTTTCTCAATACAAATGCCCTGAAAAATTAGTTGAGAGTATCCACTATGGGAAAATAACATCTTGGATCTTGTAATTACTAACAAGGGAGCATTGTGCACCATTCTTAGTGTATCTTAATCACTTGTAAGGTCTGACCATAAAGCAGTCTCCTTTGAAATAAAACTGAAACCAGAGATCCTTCACAGCCAAAGTACCTTTAGAAATTTCTTTAATACAAACTACCTGCTCCTATGTGAAACATTAGCAAGCTTCAAATCCCCAATAAAATCAGTTTACTTCACTGAAAATGCAGAAATGTACACCACCACACTATACCAGCATGTAAACAGCTGCATACCCCACAGGAACAAGTGCAGAGAAAATACTAGAAACAAACCCACATTATAGCATCATAATATCAACAAGCTAAAGAAAATGAATTTTGACCAAAAGTGAGAAGAGAAATTCTCAGAGAGCCCTTGTCACTGAAATAAACAACTCAGGAGCATAATAAAATCCACCAAAGCCAAGTTTGAGGCTAAAAACAGCTACCTAAACCAAAGACAATCACAAGGCATTTTAACCTCAAAACCACAACACAGAAATGCACTGAGCTGATTTTGACAAAATGTCACCTAGAATGAAGCTGAAGATATAGCAAACTTACTGGCCATTAAATTTAGCTCTAATTTTATCCTTCTCTCCCCCCCCCCCCTCCATCTATCCGTCCCTCAAGGTGTACCCAAAACTGGTTTGCCTCTAGCTATCACATAATACCAATTCCTAAAAGTGCTATCAAAAGCTAAAAATAGTGCATTGATGGGGCCTGACAATATCCTTGGATGCAACTTAAATAGCATGAAACATGATTTAGCCACACCCCTAACAACAATTTTCAATCTCAGCCTCCATACAGGTTTTGTACCAATCGAATGGAGCACAGCAACAGTCATTCCCCTGCATAAAGGAGGACATTCCACAGACCCAGGCAATTATGACCCATTCATTTGACCAGCCTCACAAGCAAAGCCATGGAAAGGCTTACACAACTAATCAAGTCGGACATGGGAAAAACTCTGGACCATCTCAGTTTCAGATTCATCATGGTCATGCTTACTAAACTTGGTGGATTTTTTTGAAAGAGTCACCAGAGCAACGGATGAAGGCAAAATGGTCCACACCACATACATTAACCTGGTCAAAGGTTTTGACACAATTCCCCATTCAGGTATATTAGAAAAGCTACATAAACTGGGATAAACCCTTACATCACCTGCTGGATTGCCAATTGGCTCACAGATAGGAAGCAGATAACCAAAACAGGGGCAGTTACCTCCACAATGAGACCAGTCACCAATGGAGTCCCCCAAGGTTCTGTGCTGGGATCTCTCCTGCTTGGCCTCTACTTTTCTGAAGTAAAAGCCAATATGAAAGGGCTATGACTGACTGATTGCACACCAGGAACAGTCATTGAATCCCCATATGACTTAGCCGTCCTGTAGGAAGGTTTGTCACAAATAAATAACTGGTGCCAAAATCATGGACTGAAACTAAAATGTCAAGAAATGCATTATTGTATCCTTTGGGAAGTCATCTACCCCAGGGAGCTACCACATTGACAATACACCGCTAAAAGTTGACCCAGTTGTTCTGGAATTGGGAACTTATGTGGACAGTGACCTAACTTTTCACCAACATGCATCTATTGTAAGAAAGTCCTTCTTTGTGTTAAGGTGTCATACAAGTCTGTAGTATTTTCTGATATACACACACACACACACACATATATGTGTGTATGTATGTATGTATATGTGTGTGTGTGTGTGTGTGTGTGTGTGTGTGTGTGTGTGTGTGTGTGTATATATATATATATATATATATATATATATATATAAATAAATATGGATTCACTTTATATCCTCGAAATACTGAAATGTCGAAATTCAATATTTTGAAGTTATAAAAAGTAGAATTTTTGAAACATAGAAAACTCAGAAGCGTGAAATTCAAAATCTCGCACACCGGAGATTTTGAATTTTGTGCGTCTACTACACACACACACACACACACACACACACACACACACACACACACACACACCATCCCTCCCCATACACAAACACAAGCTCTCTACTACATAACACATACTCTCTCTAATGTCATACATCATTAATCAGCCTCATTAGCCACCAATATTATGGAATCTTATTGTCTGCCAAACATGTACCGCTAGCACAGCTTACAAACAAAATTACTGTGTCTAAATCTAGGGATGTCACTGTCCCCCTTTACTCAGCCCTCATTAGGCCACCATTGAATGTAATGCCCCCTTTGGCATGAATCTCTCCAGACACATGCAACAACTGAACTCCCAGAGAAACACCTTACCACAAGCATACAAGGCCTAAACAACATGTCTTACATGGGCCATCTCAAACCTTTGTCACTACATTCTATATCCTGCAAACTGCTAAGAGATGACCTGTGTCTGGTATATAAGACATCCTCAGCCCTATTAATGAGGGATTTAATACACATCAGCAAGTCAAATGGCATCAGAAATGATTGCTCTAGGTTTCTAAACCTCTTCTGTAACATCAAATGAATGGTTTGGAGGGACATTTATATCTAGCAGAGGATGCCCACTGCTGTGGAGCAGACTCCCCATCCACATTATACAAAGTTCATCCCTGTCCATATTCTACAGCAACTCAGATCTAAGGGTGGGAAACAGAAAATGTACCCCAGGACTTCCCCTTGTAATACTAATGGAGAGAGGGAGCTCCTAAATGCTTTGGCCCTTGCCTGGGTCTCCTCAAACTACCTGTGGTACAATCCCAGTTATTCTCATTACATGTAATACATAATTAGTGACCATGGGATGGATAAGGCCAATCTATATATAACTAGCGACCATGGGATAGACAAGGCCAGTTTATAGCCAAATGATACAGATTATTTCAAGCCCAAAAGGGAAATTGGTTGGACTTAAAATGGTCCACAATGGCAGCTAGCCTGATACTTCTGTATGAACCTATGGGTTCCATTACTTTATTCCAAAGTTTTTGGAGCAATTAAAGGATAAATGCAACAAACTATGCTCGTGCGTGATATGTACATAAATTTATAACGGACAAGACAGATTTTTATCCAATGCAGTAATGCAGTGCATGTTTACTTTGCTTACATCATGGTTTTAAGTGTATACGCACATACACGTACAATGTAGCATGTACTTGCTAACAGCATCCCTATTATAACAATTCTCAAGTTTTTCTCTCAAGATAAATTTCTTAGCATTACAAGCTGGTTATGATCACTTTCATATGATATATACAAATACACACACACATACATACATACATACACACACACACATACACCAGAGAAAACATACTTCATCTGATTATTTGATCATCATACGGCTTACTGCAATTACTTATATGGAACTGGTATGGACAGTTGTGGATGGCAAACAGCTTTCTATGCAAAAGGTGCCCCAAGCAAGCATTGCAATGAAGTTTTGCCATCTACATTAAAAAGCTTCCAAAGGAAGCCTTACAAATGTAGCAGTATCACAATATACAGTTTATAGCATCCATAAAAAGGTATTCCTTAAAATCAACACATGGTGGGAGCACTATACTCTTGCACAAACATGAGTGAAGTAGTGATATAGCCCACTAGATAGGATGTAATACTTAAGTGGACATACCTTAATATCAGAAAAACTAGACGGTCTCAAAATGTAAAGTTAATAATCCCATATGTATGTGTATGTGTATATATATATATATATATATATATATATATATATATATATATATATATATATATATATATATATAAAATTATATATATTATATATATCATCATCATCTTCTTTTGGCTGTTCCCATTAGGGGTTGCCACAGCGGATCACCTGTTTCCATTTCTTCCTGTCCTCTGCATCTTGCTCTGTCACACCAACCACCTGCATGTCCTTTCTCACCACATCCATAAACCTTATCTTAGGCCTTCCTCTTTTCCTGTTACCTGGTAGCTTCATCCTTAGCATCTTTTTCCCCAATATACTCTGCATACCTTCTCAGCACATGTCCAAACCAACGTAATCTTGCCTCTCTGGCTTTGTCTCCAAACCTTCCAACGTGGGCTGACCCTCTAATATACTTATTCCTAATCCTGTCCACCCTAGTCACACCCAGTGCAAATCTTAACATCTTTAACTCTGCCACATCCAGCTCAAACTCCTGCCTTTTTGTCAATGCCACTGTCTCCAACCCATATAACATAGCTGGTCTCACTACTCTCTTGTAGACCTTCCCTTTCACTCTTACAGGTATTCGTCTGTCACAAACCACTCCTGACACTCTTCTCCACCCACTCCATCCTGCCTGTACTCTCTTCCCCGCTCTTCCACACTCACCGTTACTCTGAACTATTGACCCCAAGTATTTAAACTCATCCACCTTCGCCACCTCTACTCCTTGCATCCTCACCATTCCTCTATCCTCCCTCTCATATACACACATATATTCTGTCTTAGTCCTGCTGACCTTCATTCCTCTTCTCTCTAGAGCATATCTCCATATTTCCAGGGTGTCCTCCACCTGTTCCCTACTCTCACTACATATCACAATGTCATCTGCAAACATCATAGTCCATGGGGACTCCTATCTGATCTCGTCTGTCAACCTGTCCGTCACCATTGCAAATAAGAAAGGGCTAAGAGCTGATCCTTGATGTAACCCCACCTCCACCTTAAATGCATCCGTTACTCCCACCGTAGACCTCACCACTGTCACACTACCCTCGTATATATCCTGTACCACTCTTACATACTTCTCTGACACTCCTGACTTCCTCATACAATACCACAACTCCTCTCTAGGCACCCTGTCATATGCTTTCTCATATGCTTTCTCCAAGTCTACAAAAACACAATGCAACTCCTTCTGACATTCTCTGTACTTCTCAACCAACACTCTCAGAGCAAACATTGCATCTGTAGTGCTCTTTCCAGGCATGAAACCATACTGCTGCTAACTAATCATCACCTCCTTTCTTAACCTAGCTTCCACTACTCTTTCCCATAAATTCATGCTGTGACTGATCACTTTAATCCCTCTGTAGTTACTACAGCTCTGCACATCACCCTTATTCTTAAAAATCGGTAACAAAACACTTTTTCTCCATTCCTCAGGCATCCTCTCACTTTCCAAGATTTCATTAAACAACCTGGTTAAAAACTCCACTGCCATTTCACCTAAACACCTCCATGCTTCCACAGGTATGTCATCTGGGCCAACAGCCTTTCCATTCTTCATTCTCTTCATAGCTATCCTTACTTCCTCCTTGCTAATCCATTGTACTTCATGATTCACTATCCCTACATCATCCATCCTTCTCTCCCTCTCATTCTCTTCATTCATCAACCCCTGAAAGTACTCTTTCCATCTCCTCAACACACTCTCCTTGCTTGTGAGTATGTTTCCCTCATTATCCTTTATCACCTTTACCTGCTGCACATCTTTCCTAGCTCGGTCCCTCTGTCTAGCCAATCGGTACAGGTCCTTTTCTCCTTCCTTAGTGTCCAACCTTTCATACAACTCTTCATATACCTTATCCTTAGCCTTTGCCACCTCTCTCTTTGCCATGCACCTCATCTCCTTATACTCCTGTCTCTCTTCATCTTTCTGACAATCCCACTTCTTCTTTGCCAACCTCTTTCCCTGTATACTCTTCTGTACTTTCTCATTCCACCACCATGTCTCCTTGTCATCCTTCCTCTGTCCTGATGTGATACCAAGCACCTTTCTAGCAGTCTCCCTTACTAGCTCTGCTGTAGTTACCCAGCTATTTGGTAACTCTTCACTGCCACCCAGTGCTGGTCTTAACTCATCCCTGAACTCCACCTCACAATTACCCTTTTTCAGTTTCCACCATTTGATCCTTGGTGCTGTCCTCACACTCCTCCTCCTCCTCTTGATCACCAACGTCATCCTACAAACCACCATCCTATGCTAACTACACTTTCTCCGGCCACCACTTTACAGTCTCCAATCTCCTTCAAACTGGCCCTCCTACATAAGATATAGTCCACCTGTGTGCATCTTCCTCTACTCTTGTATGTCACCCTATGCTCCTCCCTCTTGTTAAAGTATGTATTCACCCCAGCCACATATATATATATATATATATATATATATATATACATATATATTATATATATTTTTATGGATTCACTTTTAGAAGCTCGAAATACTGAAATGTCGAAATTCAGTATTTTCAGCCCATAAAGTGGAATCCTGACAAGAGCGAATGCTCAGGCGCGCAAATTTCAAAACCTTGAATACCAGAGGTTTTGAATTTCACGCTTCTGATGTGCTGCTGTGGTTATGGATTCAGGTAAGTGTGTGTGTGTGTGTGTGTGTGTGTGTGTGTGTGTGTGTGTGTGTGTGTTATAAGGGTTTTGGGTAGGGGCTGTGGTGCGTGTTAGTGTGTTTTGTTGCTGTGATGTGCATGTGCGAGCAGAATGTAGCTTGTGTGATGGAGTTGTGTGTGTGTTTGTGTGTAGTGTGACCTCGGAGTGAGAATATTTAAGTGGGGGGTGTGGGGGTCAAGAGAGCTTGTGTTTGTGTGTGCAGTAAAAGTGCAAAATTCTAAATCTCCAGTGTGCGAGATTTTGAATTTCGCACTTCTGAGTTGTCTAGGTTTCAGAAATTCGACTTTATAGCTTCAAAATACTGAATTTCGACATTTCAGTATTTCGAGGATATCAAGTGAATCCATGTTTTTATACATACATATATATATATATATATATATATATATATATATATACATACATACATACACATATATACACACACACATATATATATATATATATATATATATATATATATATGTGTGTGTGTGTGTGTACATCAGAAAATACTACATACTTGTATGACACACTGACACCTTTTTAGCTCTCTAATTTCATACATCATTAATCAGCCTCATTAGCAAGCAACGTTACAGAATCTTATCTGCTAAACATGTACCTTGTCAGGAAAATGCAGTTGTACAAGTTAAACTTATCATAACACTAGATGTTCAAATGATCACAAATGCAGTAGCCTTAGGTATAGGCATCAAGGTTAAAACAGCTGGCCAGCCTCCAAAGCCTCAGAGCACCTTCCACTTGCCCAAACTGTCAGGCAGTTCAAACTGAGCTGACTAAAAGACAAGTTTGGGTGCAAAACCCTTCAGATCTTTCCTGCCAGCATAGACAGGAAGGCTGAGCCCTGAAATGACAATGCTAAGAACAACAAAAAATAGATGTCCACACCATGGCATAAAAAACGCATTAAAAATCAAGGGGGGTGGAGAGAGGGAGCGGCTACTGCAGCAGTGATTATTCAAACATCTAGTGATATGGTAAGTTTAATTTAGACAACTGTACTATGTACATACTGATCACTGCTGCAGTAGCCTTAGCTATATGGGTAGATTACCTTAACTAACTACATTTGGGAGGTAGAAGTAGTATCCAGGAGCACCTGGAAAATGAGTACTAGCAAAGCTTTGTCTGGACGTAGAGAAGGAATGAAGCTCATAGTGCTTTGTAAAAGTATGTACAGACCAAATAGCAGCTTTTAGAATACTTCTAGAATCCAACCTTTTGCAAAAAGACATTGATAAAACAAAGGCCCTTGAAGAGTGGGCCTTGACCCTGCCTGGAAGAGCTGTGTTATGGTGAGTATAGCAAATGGTAATACACTTATACAAGTGTGTGGAAAGACACAGGTCGTCTCTTCTTACCTTCACAAGAAATGAACACTTGATCCACAGATCTGAAACATTTAGTTTGGTCAAGATGGTATCTTAGTTGTCTGTGAACATGCAAGCTACGGACTATCCTTTTCCCCTCATTTTTAGGTTCAGGAAAGAAAATGGAGAGATGGATAGCTTGTCTTAAAGTAAACTCAGACACCATTATAGGCATACAACAAGGATTAGTTCCCAAAAGAAACCATGTTCCTATGGAAAAGAAGATATGATTAACTCACCATAAGAGCTTGCAACTTAGATTGCCTTCTTGTAGAGGTCAGACCAGATAGTAAAATTGATTTCCATGTTAAGTACCTCAAGTCAGCCAGATTAGCTGGTTCCAACAGAACAAGTGTTAGCTTCTCTAACACAAAAGTAAGGTCCTAATGAGGGGCCACCAGTTTTCCTGGAGTCCTCTTATGCAAAACCCCTTTCAAGAACATTTTTACATGAAACTGCATTGAAAGAGGAGGATCCATAGGTAGACATGCTGAAATTGCCAATAAGTGAGCCATGATAGAAGAATAAGAAAGACCATAGGATAGTATCTCACACAAATGTTGTAGAACCAGAGGACAACTAGAAAACCTTTGCCATTTGCTAATATATGATTTTCTAGGAGCAGGCTTTCCTGCGTCCATTAGTACCTGCTGTGCGTCCTCACTAAACAGGTGCCTAAAAGAAATAAAGACCTTATCATCCAGGAAGTCAGCCGAAGCAGACTGATGCTGGAATGTATCAAAACATTCTTGTTCTTGTCTGAGTATATTCAGTCTGTCAGGAAGGTTGTGGTAATTGCTCCTGGCCATTTTCAAAAGAAGGGAGAACCATGGTTGTCTGGGCCAGAAGGGAGTCACCACAATGATCTTGGGCAATTCTTTTTGAATCTTCAGAGGTACCCTGGATATTAGTGGAAAAGCATACAGAAACATTCCTGAGCCCTCCTCTTTGTCACACCATAGTTATATAGCATCACCAAAGTATTTATCCCTCTCCCAACAGATGTGCCAGCTGGTACTGACTGGTGACAACATGGTGTAGGAGAGAAGTGAGACTGGGAGCCAATATTGCTGCTCATAGAGGATGAAACTACAGTACTGGGATGTCCAACACCCTGTCTATGCTGACATCATTCAGACAGAGCAACTGTTAGCTGTAAGGCACGAGCTTTGTTTTAGGTGTATCAACACAACCTCCTAAAGTTGTGATTGCAGAATTACCTAATCTGACCACTACTCTGGGCTCCATGGCTTCACCAAACATTCAAGAATGGTCTGTTTCATGCCTCTCACTGCAGAGGGATGAGCAGACTTAACCTCTTCATTTCTCCCTTCCCGCACCAGCTCTTACAAGTGCTTGGGATGCTAACTGAAGTAAAACCAGTATCATCAAAACAGTGTTGGGTATGTACCATGCCTTTATTCAAAGTTAAAATGAATATAAGCACTTTTGCATAGAATATGCTTCATCAGATACATTAAAAACTGCAAGAAACACCTTTATAAAATGTTCATCATGCTACATGATAAAATCAAAATCACAATCATAAGTCCTTACCCTTTATTATCAGCTCTATACTGCCACAGGCATTAAGCCATGGAGATTTAGTAGCACTCAGTTTAACTATCTAGTTCATTTCTGCTTGTTCATTTCATTTCTCAAATCTCTACCCCTCACATTCTATTTCACTTCTTGTTTTGTCAAACTTAAAGTTACATATAGGCCTAACATCAGATATATGTTTGGCTAAGGTATTTAATAAATGAGTTTTTTTAATATCATATATACAGTCACTAATTCTCTCTTTAATTTTCTATTAGCTTTGCCTGTATGAAAAGGATGACATTCATAACAAATAGCTACATATGCTAGATTGCTAGTATGGCATGTTATTTCTGAATATATAACATATACCGTCTCTGCCATAGGATGAACACATTTGTTACTTTTAAGGACATAGGGACAATAGTTACAATTGTAAGAAGGGAATGTTCCCTTGGAGTTGATAATTGCATTTATATTAGTATGTGAATATTTACAACACAACTGTTTCAAAGATCTATTGTTTCTAACAGTAAAGGAGGGTTCATCTCTTGTGAAATACTTCAGAATATCTTTTGTAAGAATATGCCAACATGTCTTAATGTTACATAGACTATTAGAATCACTTGTATAGGTGGCTGAAAAACATTATTTCTCTTACACTTTTATTGAGTTCACGAAGTCATTAAAAGTGGTGTTGCCATAGTCTCTTGTGAGTCTATTTACTTCTTCCATATGAACAGGCACAGGATAATGTTTTCTGCCCCAAAATACCAGGGTTTATGATTCAATACTAACCTTTGTTTTTATAGACTTATAGCGTTACTGAGCATGTGATTCAAAAGACTACTGAGGAACTTAGCCCAATTCTCCAATTATCCCAAAGCATTGTCTGGTTAAATGACTTGCTCAGAGTCACACAGTGGGCAAATGGAAGCCAAAGGAATCAAACCCTGGACACTTTAGGAGGGTGTATGGACAACAGGAAGTAGGCTCATTAAGAGTTCATAGCCTTATTCCTCAGGGATAGTTGCTAGATAAGGTTAAGGTCTGTATGGAGTTTGCTCATTCTGCCTGTTAATGTGTGGCATACTTCAAGTTACTCTAGTTTCCTCATCTCCCAAGCTTGTTGATGACTTACTCTAAACTGTCCATATGTACTTCATTTATCTTACGGACTGGTTAATGTAACCAGCTAACAAATAATAAAACCTGTCTGCTGTGAGCTGCAGTGAAAACTGTCTGGCTCTGTAAAGTTTTGACCCTGCACTTGACAATTTCAATAAAAGTAATGTCAAAAACAAAAAGATTGAGATAGTTACGAATTATACATGAATGTTTGCGCCTATCAATCCCATATATGTCAAAGTAGTAGAATAAAAAATTCTAATACCAAATCTGTCCCAAAATCTTTCCCCTCTATATCCACAGGAAAATGTATGAATGATACCAGTAGCCTCTTACCTACTGGTGTAAAAGTAGAGTTTGCCGCAGGAAGAAAACTATGGAGAGAAAATTAGTGCTTAAAGCCCATCTGCTTTAATGTGGACTGAAAATTATGAATTATGGTTGTTACAGGCAGCATAATATACCTCTTACAAGTCTTACACTAGAGGAGGAATAGGTGCAGAATGAGGCAAATCCCCTTACAACATATTAAAAACCTCCTCAACCCAACGGAAACATCCATTATTTCCCAGCACCTCATTTATCCTGGCAACAAATTTGAGAAAAAAAATAATTTCCCCAAAGATTGCAAGGTCCAGTTTTCCTCAGCAACATAGTATTGGGCTTGAGAATCTGTAGGAAATGAAGCCCTGTTTCAGTCTTGGACACACATCTAACCATTATTCCTCAGGGATATTTTGACTGACCTGGTTAGCTAAGGTATTAGAAAAAAAAAAGTCATGTACTTACCATAGCGTTCCATCTGTGTTGTCCATTTTCATTCTTCCTCAACGAATGGGTTCAGATCCGATCCTCAGAGATGACTTGGCCACTTAGATCCGACTCACAAGCTCCTCATTTACCATAATGCCCCTGATAACTACAACACCTCAGATAAAGTTTCCTGCTATTATATGTATTATAATCAGAAAATAAAATAGCAAAGCTAAGACAGAAATGTGATAACTGAAAGATCAGGAACTCAAACAGGAGCTATGGTTCCTAACAATAACTCCATTATCATGGACGAGGGAAGGAGGGAGGGAAGTTGAGGAAGAATGAAAATGGACAACAAAGATGGAACATTATGGGAAGTAGATAACTTCTTTATCTGATGTTGTCATTTTGCACAAAGTTCCCAGCTATGGTCACCTTGGGTGGCCCTCGTGGAAGGATGTTCCGGAGAACTGTGGAATCAAAATCAGCTCTATTTCTGGAGATGATGTCCAATTTGTAATGAGCAATAAATGTATGAGTATTAGACCAAGTGGCAGCTGCACAAATATCATCAACAAAGGCTCTAGCCCAAAAAGAAGCCAATATAGACATTGACCTGGTTGAATGCGCGTTTGGTTGTCTTGGTAGGATTATACCTCTCAAAGAATAAACATAGAAAATACAATCTGTTACCCATTTAGCCAGTGGAGTTTTTGAAACTGGTTTTACCAATGTATTACTAGTAAAGGAGAAAAATAATTCAACAGTTTTTCTAAATTTCTTGGTCCTGTGAAGGTAAAAATGATGTTAACTATGTACATCAAGAAGATGAAGGGTGTAGTCTCCTTTGTTTTCAAATTTGGGGAAGAAAACTGGCAAATTGATGACTTGATTGATATTGGTTTAAGAGTCAACCTTTTGTAAGGAAGGAAGGATTGTGTATAAAGTAACCCTCTCTCTGTAAAACATCAAATATGGTGGTTTGGAATCCAGTGCGTGGAGTTCAGATACTCATCCTTAAGAAGTTATAGCCACCAGAAAGACAGTTTTCCAGGAAACAAACTTGAGATCTACTTTAGCTGATTGTTCAAATGAAGAAAGTACTAAAGTTTGCAAAACCATAGTGAGATCCCAAGGTGGAGTAGGGTCCTTCACTGGATGTCCAAGTAAAAAGGTACCTTTAAGAAAGGCCTTACATAATGTATATGATGCTAAAGGAGAAACATGATCTCCAATGTGGTAGTTAAAGATGACTGCTAACTGAACTTTAATAATGGAAACACTTGCTCCACCTTGAAAAATCAAGGTGAGGAAATCTAGAACAGCTGGAAGTGGGGGCTGGGGATATAAGGATCTATCTCTCTCTGATGACCCCAAAAGGAAAACTTTTTCCATTTACTTTTGTGGATTTCCTAGTTGAGGGTTTATGAGATGAGGCTAGGATTTTTTTTTAACTGTGGATGAAAGCCTGGAATGTCTAGCCATCATAAGAATTAGTTAAACCATGCAGTCAACCTGAGGCCTGCAATGTCTGGGTGAATCTGCCCTGACAGGTGAGATAAGAGGTCTGGAATGGGATCCAGCGTCCAAGGAGGAAGAATGTACTTAGTGAGACAAAAGGAAGGGAAACCACAACTGTCGAGGCCAGAAGGGAGCAATGACGATTACTGTACTCTTCAACTGAAGTGCTTTCTGAAGAAACTTGGGGATGAGAGGCAGGGGAGGGTAAGCATAAAGGAGACCAGAGGGCCAAACATGGACTAGAGCATCTCTCGGTGACTGTCCCAGAGTTGGGATAAGGTCAAAGAACCTGCTGCCTTTGTTGTTTAGGGGTAATATAAATAGGTCACAGTAATGTTGACCTCATTTGTGGAAGATCTTGTTAACCACTAATTGATTGAGTTGAGAGACCACTCATGAAGCATGAGGATGCTCCTGGTGAGTTTGTCCTCTAGAATGCTGGATTTCCCAGAAAAAGTGAGTTGCTATAAGAAAGCGGTTGGATGACATTATCAATTAACATACTCTCACTATTTCTCAACAAAGGGAGTAAGATCTGGTTCCCCCATTCGTTAATGTACCAGACTATGGACATGTTGTCCATTTCTACTGCAACAGTCCATAGCGGGAGAAAGCTCTGAAAGGCCTGCAATGCTAGAAGCACTGCTCTCATCTCTAGGACACTGATAAGCAAATTGGTCTCTTGTGGGGATCACATGTCTTGAACAGTCTGTCCCAGGCAATGGCCCCATACCATTTGAGAGGCATCCTTAGTCAATGTAGCATCTGGGGGAGGAAGGATAAATAGCCACCCATGATCAATCTCCTTGGAGTGAATCCACCAAAGAAGAGACTTCTGCAAGCCAGAGACCATTTTATCAGATGTCTTAAGGGACGATGATGAAATGACCATTGCACTGCTAGAGTCTACTGAAGAATTCTCATGTGGAGACAAGCAGTGGGAATAACTGCACCACCCATTGACACTAAAGCTTTGAGGGCCAGTTTTGCTGGAGGAGAAGGAAAAGAAAGAATCTGTCTGATGTGTCTTCAATGTAAGAACTCTGATTTGAAGCGGAAGAGTAAGAGAATTAACTGTGTCCAAGCAAGCCCCTATAATCTCCAAGGCTTGAAATGGATGAAGTTATGACTTGTGCATATTGATAGTGATTCCCTGTGAGAGAGATAGCTGGAGTAGATCACCTTTGGCCTTTTACTAGTATATGCCTGGTCGGTGCAGTAAGGAGCCAGTCATCTAAATAGGGAAACACTTGGAATCCAAGCAGTCTCAGGTGAGTTACTACTGTTGCCATGCATTTGGTGAACACATTGGGGCTGTGGTGAGACCAAAGGGCAGGACTCTGAACTGATCATGATTGGCTCCCAGCTGGAAGCTTAGATATCTTTGAGAGCACCTGTTCATTTTGATGTGATACTACTCATCTTGAAGCTCGACTGAGCACATCCAGTCATCCTTCTGTAGGAAAGGTAGAATGGACTGAACTGTGATCATCCAGAATTTGGAATTCTTTACAAACTGATTCAAATAACTGAGATCCAAGATATGTCTCAGGTCCCCTGCCTTTTTTGGCAATAAAAAGAACCTTCAGTAAATTCTGGATTCTGGGGGGACCTTTTGGAAGACTCTCTTGTCTAGCAACTTTCTGATGTCTCTAACTGCTAGCTCCCTTTGACTGCATGGAACATCGGGACGACTTTTCCTCATTTTTATGGAAATGTGCACAAAGGGAATGAAATATACTCTGGATAGTTTATTTATTTATTTTCTATCTAAACATGTGTTGACCAGGAAAGCTTGACTAGGACAGAGCCTATTTTCAACAGTCGCCCTGGGAGAAATGCACCAAACGCAGGTCTTTGGAATGTAGGAGGAAACAGAAGGCACCCCAGCCAAGAACTGAACCAGAGAACCTCTTGCCATGAGGCGCCAACATTAACCGCTGCACCACTCTTGTTGCATCCAAGGGTCATTTGTGATGGCTAACCAGGCTTTTTGGTGCAAGGATAAGCACCCTTCAACTGCATCCACAGAGAGACACAGTTGGGCAACTTTTCAGGAACACTTGGAGGATCTGTCAGAGAGGGAATCTTGAGATCCTTGGTTCTGCGGACCACCTCTGCCTTGTGGGAGAGGTCTACTACTGTAATTATTTCTCCCTCTGCTCTGCGGGAAAATCCTTGTGTGAGTCCTAAAAAGGACCTTGAGATTTCTAGAACCACATCTTTCTACCACTGCATTGATTCTTAAAGAAAGGTTTCTGCAGAGTAGAAAAGTGGATTCCAATAGCAGACAAGGTCTTTCCATCCTATTCACTGGAGGAGAGAATATATAACTGTTGTTCCACACAAAGATGATCCATCAAGGGGAGCATTGATGAATGAGGAGTTGAAAGGTTCCACAAAATAGCACAAATGCATCCATGCCTGTCGCCTTATGGCTATTCCTGAACCAACCATCCTGAAGGTACCTTCAAGCAGTATATGTGAGATTAACCTCATGGATGCATTTATAATCAATTGTAGGGTGACCAATCGCAAGGAAAAAGCTTCTGTTCCCTCTGTGGACATGGACCCTATGGAAGAATTAGAGAATTCCTTTACCAAGTCCCTCTGTAATCTGGTGACATATACCAGGTAGTTCAGTGATTGCAGGGCAAATGTCACTGGTGGAAGTACTCACTTCCCTAACCTATCCAACTCCCTGGACTTTGTTAGTTGGCTGGACAGTGGAACTTTGTTCAGTTAGTTCCTTTTTAGTGGCTGCCACAACAATCATGGCATCTAAAGCAATCCCTTTAGTCCAGTACCGTCTATCAGCAAAGGTGCTCAAAATTTTGTCAGAACATTTGGGGATTGTTTCCATGGAGCCCAGTTCCTTCCATTTCCTGCAGAAGACAAGGTCTATAAGCTCATCCAACATGGGGGGGGGGGTGTTGGTAACCCAAGACATGGACAGTCCAGACCTGAAGGCTTCCAAGAACACCAATTCCTCCTGGGAAGGGGTTTGGGAAGACCAGCCACCTTTCTGGTGAATAATCTCAAGGATGTCTCTGAATGAGATGTCCTCAGGTGGAGATCGGGGGGACCCTTCATCAAAATCGGTGTCTCCTGTGAATGATTCTTGTGGAGAATCTAAGTACCTCCTTTTCAATTACCTCTTCTGAGGGACTTCCTCAGTGGGGGATTCTGACAAGCGATCTAAAGAGGTGCGGAGTTCCTTGGTGGGAATGGACTGGGAGCTCATACGAGATAGCTGTCCCTGAGGGATAAGGTAAGCAGAATCTGGCACAAGATCCAAATGGAAAACACAGGATAGATCTGACGGTGGAAGAGTCATGACTACTCTCAGATGAGAGAAAATCCTCTCCCCCACTTTGAAGGCATAAGGCCCAGGAGAAGCTGAGGACAGTCTGACCAAAGCTGAAGCTCTCACAGCAGACAATCCCAGGCCCTACTCAACCCTCCACTCAGAAAGAGGAGTCTATGCCAAGATGTCCAATGCCAAAGCCCTGAGAGGAAGCAACGGCTCTGAAAACTTCAGGGTTGAAGTCAAACCCTTGGATCTGATGCCAGTGCTTGGGCTCCAATAGCCACCATGCTCCACTGGGGTAGGAGCAAATTGAATCAGGGAAGTCACTGAAGTGGAGGATGAAACAATATTTGGATCCAATGACATGATTCTCAAGGATCTCAGATCCAAGGGTTCTGAAATCACAGGTCAGATCAGAGAAGGAGTAACTACAAGATGGAAAAAAGGGTGAAGACTCATGGATCCAATGAGAGACCGAGCTGACAGGACCCCCATCTGGATCTGTATTCTAAGGAATTTTCTCATTATCCTATCCACCTCTGACTCAGAAAGACTTCAAGAAGAACTAACAGAAGAGGAGGTGGAAGGTGGTCTGAACAACTTTTTGGGCATCTCCTGCAAAAAGGCAGACCTCAGTCTTGGGGATAACCTGCTCATGAGAAAATCTTGGGAGCACATAAATAAGGAGATTTGGCAATAGTAGGCATCAGATCCAAAGATGTCAGATCAAAACTCTTATAAACCTTCTTGGGAGTCTCCAAAGAAGGTGCAGATCGAGGAGACCGGGCAGGTGAGCATTTACTGTGCTCTGTGGGCTCCTTAGTTTTCTAAGGGGGGGGGTTGAACCCCTGAAGAAAGACTTGTAGAAGAAGCAGAGGCTGGAAGGAGGCCTAGCATTAAAAGCCACATAAAAGGAGCAAGAGGTGTCCAGATGTGCAGGTCCGAACAATAAACGCATTCCATGTGGGCATCAGAGTTGGGGATTTTATGCCCACAGGAAGTGCACTTTATGAAACTAGTAGGCTTGTCAACCATACTGCAAAAAGATAAACAAAGCATATACACAAAGATTTTTCTTTTTTAATTAGGAAAGTAGGAGGAAGAAAAGTCAAAATACCAGCAATGGTAACTGGAGAAACTACCTTAAGGTGCATCAGGAACTAACAATGACAAATAAAGAACACCAAAAAATTCTGTAAAGAAAAAATATAAAAGTAAGAGGGATAGTCTTATTATTATAAAAGAAGAAAAGGGACATATAGCAGTAATAACTCACTAAACCCCACAAGGAGTTCAAGCGATCGCAACCCCGTCCAATCTTGAAGAGCCGCAAACGAGATCTGAGGTACTGTAATAGTCAAGGGTATTAAGGGTAAGGGCGAAGCCTGAGAGTCAGATCCTAGAATCTTTAGAAAAGTGGCAGAGTCGGATCCAATGATCGGATCAGAACCCATTTGTTGAGGAACGAATGAAAATGACAACATCACATCTTTATTTATATGCTTTGTCTACAGATGAACAAAGTTTAACCTTTTATTTTTTTCTTAGAGGCTTAGTATTTCTGCGTCAGTTGCTGTTGCTTCAGTACTGACATCAGGTCGTCATAGGTATAAAAACAGGCAGCCAACACCATTACATCAGTTTTTCTTGCCCCAAATGTCAGTAGCCCCCAAATATGGAGCTAAGTTATGGTGGAAAAACACCACCAGTAAAAAGTAAATACCAATAGTCCTGTAAGGAGTGAAGAAGAGAGACAGAGGTACAAGGGGGCTGGAGGGTGGGAAACCAGGACTGCAGCAGTGAATACACTTGAACATCTACATTTATGGTAAGTGCACACAACTGTACTATGTTCTTCACGTTTCACTGTTGCAGTCATCACACTTTGGTTGATTCCCAAAGCTGAAGAATGGGTGGAGGCAATTAAAGAGTTGGGGGTTGGCTAGTATGCCCTGCAGAACTGCTGTTGCAAAGCCTGCCTTGGATTTGAAAAAGATAGGCAGGTGGTAATGCTTGGTGAAGGTATGGACAGAACTCCAAGTAGCAGCTTCCAGAATGTCCCCTGAAGGGACACCTCTGAGAAAGGTAGAGGTTGAAGTTGCCCTAGTAGAATGCGTTCTGACCCCATGAGGGGGTGGTTTCCCATGATGTTTGTAACAGAAATGGATACAGTGTGCTATCCATTTGGAGATGGTTTGTTTTGATATGACCTTGTCCTCTGCCCCTAGTGCAAAGCTGACTAGTCACTGGTCAGATTTCCTAAAGAGCTTCGTCCTATCAAGGTAGAATCTGAGCTGTCTTTGCGCATCTAAAGAGTGCAGGATTCTTCCCCCCTTATTTTGAGGACTAGGGAAAAAGGTGGGCAAATTAATTGATTGGTTGACAGCCACACTGGACACCACTTTAGGCATAAAAGTTGGGTTAGTACTGAGGGAGACCCTGTCAGCATGAAAAATAATGAAGAGTTCTACATCCATAAGTGCTTGTAGCTTTGATCTTCTAGCTGAAGTGATGGCCAGAAGCAAGGCTGTTTTCCAAGAGAGGAATTTTAACTCTGCTGATGCTGCAGGTTCAAAGGGAGGTAGCGTGAGCTTTTCCAGCACAAAGTTAAGGTCCCAAGCAGGGGTGGGGGCTCTTCTTGGTGGCCTTAAGTTGTTAACCCCTCTCAGGAGCTGCTTGATGAATGGGTGAGAGAAGAGAGGTGGCTCAGTGCTGTAATGAGCAGAGATGGCAGAGGCATGGATCTTAATGGAAGAGAAGGATAGGCTCTGAGGAGTATGTCTGCTTGGTAATCCAGGAGGAGAAAGGAGGGCTGTGTTGTATCCGCTCCTTTAGTGAGAATCCAGGAGCAATACCTTTTCCACTTGTCAGCATAGGATTTCCTTGTACTGGGTCATCTGACTTCATGAATGACATCCAGGACCTGCTTGCTTAGGGTGGCTACTGGTGGAGAATTCAAGGAATAAGCCAGGCTGCAAGGTTCAGTGTCTGCAATTGCGGATGCAAGAACTGTCCCTCTTGCTGCATCAGGAGATTTGGGATCTGGGGTAGGTGCCATGGGGGCACTGGTGACAGACTGAGCAGTAGTTGGTACCAGTGTTGGCTTGGCCAGTCTGGGGCAAGCAGGATTGCTCTTGGGCTTTCCTCCTTTATACTGAGTAATACTTTAGTAAGAAGAGGCAGAGGGGGAAATGCATAGATTGATAAATTTGTCCACTAGAAGGAAAGGGCATCCACTTTCCAGGCCTTGCCGTGAGGTACCCTGGTGCAGAATATGCTGGGCTGGTGGTTGTAAGGAGAGGCAAATAGGTCAACCTTCGGGGTACTCCATTTCTGAGTCACTAGGCTGAAGGTGCTGTGGTTTAATTGCCACTCATGTGGGTCTAGGAGATTTCTGCTTAAGTTGTCTGCCAGACAGTTTTTGTTGCCTGGCAGGAATTGAGCTTGCAGGTGAAAATGCATGGCTGAGGCCGTGTTCCACAGGGTCATGACAGGCCTGCAGAGTGGGTAAGAATGGGTCCCCCCCTAACTCTGGGCAAGACCGCAATCCAAACTGTAAATTGCTACAGATCCCCCACCATGTCCCAGGATTCCCACTCCTCATTTCTTGATATGCTGGAAAATATTAGGGTACAACCCAACACCCTTATAATGGGTGATTTCAACTACCCCACCATTAACTGGGAAAACTACTCATGTACCAATTCTTTTGCTCAACGTTTTCTGGAATTCATAAATTCCAATGCCTTCGATTAACTTATCCACACCCCCACTAGAGGCAGCAATATCCAAGACCTGGTCATTACCAACATGGGCGACCGGTGTTCCATACCAGAGGTCAATTCCTCATTGGTCAGATCTGACCACAAGCTAATCACCCTACACATCCACATCCCGCCCCCACCCCCCATTAGGGAAACCATCGTAAAAAATTTCTCCAAAGCCAACTTCACACTTCTTAAGACAGAAGAGGCAAACTTCATGACACCCATGCAGACGGACAAAAGAGGTACGACTGCTGAACCCTACACAAATGCACTTTATAAGCATGTACACAAGTGCATGGATCGTGCTATCCCTAACAGAACCAAGATGCTATCCTCCAAAAAAAGGAAGCCAATCTGGTGGTCCCCTGCCATAAACAAACTATACAACAGAAAGAAACTGTTGCAGAAAAGAGTAAAATCCCATGATTGGAGGAACTCCCTGGTCGGCCTCAGTAAGAATCTGAGATCCCTCATGAAATCCTCCAAAGCTAGTTATGAAAACAAAATCACCACTGATTCTAAAGGCAACCACAAAGCATTCTATAGCTATCTCAAGAATCTCAATGGCAACACTCAGATCTGCTCTGAGTTGCAGCACAATGGCACTAAATATAGAGAACCAACTGATATTGCCAACATCCTAGCAGATAGGCTCAGTGCTAACTTTACCCCTCTCTCACCCCCTAAAGGGCCCATCTCTATACCAGAAGAATGCAAAGTTCTTGTAATCACGGCTGCACAGGTAAAAACTGCACTCTCAAAGCCAAGAACACAGCATCCATGGGACCTGACAACATCCCAGGCTGTGTTCCACATGAACTACAGAATGAACTGGCACCCCCCACCTAAGCACCATGTTCAATCACAGCCTCACCTCAGGCTTTGTGCCCACTGAAGGGAGCCACCACGGACCCCGGGAACTACTGCCCCATTAGCCTAACGAGCCTGGTCTGCAAGGCCATGGAACATATCATCATGGAACTTATGGTCTTCTAAACCTGATAGACTTCTTTGAAGCAATCACCAAAGCTATAGACGAGGGTAAGGTGGTTCACACAGCCTATCTAGATCTTGCTAAGGCTTCTGAAACCATGCCCCACTTGAATTATAGATAAACTCACTAAACTAGGTATAAATCCCTATGTCACAAGATGGGTTGCCAACTGGCTCACTGACAGAACCCACACTGTGAAAGTAGCAGACTCCAAATCCGACTTCAGACTCCAAACCCGACTTCAGACCAGTGACAAGTGGGGTACCACAGGGTTCAGACCTGGGTCCTCTCCTGTTTGGTATCTACTTTTCTGAAGTACAGGCTAACACAGAAGGTCTTTGGCTAATGAAGTTTGCAGATGACTGCAAACTAGGAGCCATAATCGAAACTCCTAACGATGTGGACATCCTACAAAAGGGCCTCACTAAGACAGATGCCTGGTGTTAAAGCCATGGCCTCGAGCTCAATGCCAAAAAGTGCATTGTCATCCCTTTTGGTAAAAACTCTGTACCCATAAGCTACCACATAGGTGGCAGTCTACTTAACACAGAAAGTGTGATAAGAGACCTTGGGACACAGACGGACAGTAGTCGCTCCTTTGATAATCAAATTACCACAGTAGTCAGGAAATCCTTCTACGTGGCACACCATCACAAAAGGTTTCTCATCCAGGGAAAAAAGAGGTCATTGTTCCCCTCTACTCATCACTCATTAGACCCATTATAGAGTACAGTGCCCCTTTTGGTATGTACCTCACAAGACATCTACAACAACTGGAAAGGCCGCAGAAATATTTCAAAGAGTATTACCAGCCTCAAACAGATGCCCTACACAGACCATCTCAAAAAACTCCAGCTTTACTCAGTCGCATATCGCCTACTCAGAGGCAATCTCTGCCTAACATACAAATCTATGTCAAACCCAGAGCTGTTGGACATGCTCCACTTAAAGAAATCCCAATCCCTCTGAGCTACATGCTCTAGGGATCTAAACCTTGTCACCACAATAAACAGAACATGCTGGAGGGATAGATTCCTGTTCCAGAGACTTCCCATACTCTGGAACAAACCACCTATCTATATCAAACAAAGCTCCTCATTAGCACTCTTCAAGAAAAATCTTGATGACTGGGTGGGAAAAAGGAAATTCACCCTGGGGATCACCTCTGGGGCTCTGCTCGACAGGGGCACAGGAAAATAATTTTCTTGGGTGGCGAAAGCCAGGGTACCTTTTTAGCTAGGTTTATATAGGCCCTAGGGCCAATAGCCTAGTACCTACCTATGTACCACATCACTGTGGTGTTGTCGGTTTTGATTAGAAGGGGCCCCGGAGAGAGTAGGGATCTGAAAGCTGTCAGAGCGTGCTGAACAGCTAGCATCTCTTTTTGGTTGATGTGCAAATTAATTTGATTTGGGCTCCAGTGGCCCTGAATGCACCTGCCGTCCAGATGTGCACCCCATGCATAGTCTTGATGCATCTGTGGTTAGGGTCTGGACAGTGTGGGGTTGTGTAAAGGGAAGTCCTATGTTGTGGTTGCATGCTGATGCCCACCAAAGGAACTCTTTCCTTAGACAAGATATTAGAGGAATGATAGTTTCCAGGTCCTGAGCATGTTGGCACCAAAGACTTTTTAAGTACCACTGAAGTTTCCTCATATGCAGTCTGGCATATGGAATAAGTAGAATGCAAGAGGCCATGAACCCTGGAGCCTGCAGGATTTTCCTTGCATATAGCTGGGTTCTGGTGGCCACTTGAGCGAAGTAGCCTGTCAGGTAGGCTTGTTTTTCTGGAGTAAGGAATGCCATCTGGGTTGCTGTGTCTAAGCTTGCTCCCAGGAATACAATTCTTTGACTGGAGACTAGTTTGGATTTCGTTTTGTTGATAGTGTACCCCAGGAAGGTTAGAAGTCCCTTATAAATGTCAGGCGCTGCAACAGCTTTTCCTGATTGTCTGCCTGAATCAGGCAATCATCAAAGTAGGGGTAAATTTAAATATTTCTCTGTTTGCAAAAGGCAATGGCTGGAGCCAGGCATTTTGTAAAATCTCTGGGAGCTCTGTTTAAGCCAAAGGGAAGTGCAGAGAACTGATAATGCATAGATCCTGCCCTGAAACGTAGATATTTCCTGCAGGAGTCCCTGATTGAGATGTGCAGATAGGCCTCCTTTAGGTCTAGGATGGCTAACCAGGAATCTTTGGACAGCATAGGGAGAAGCTGCTGCAGGTTGAGCATTTTGAATTTTGGTACCACCAGGAGGGTGTTTAGAATGGATAAATCTAAGATTGGGCACCAGGTGCCCTCTTTTCTGGGTACCAGGAAAAGTCTGGAATAAAAACCTTGGCCTATCTATAAGGGTAATTCATCCTGTTCCTGCAGAACACAGAGCAGGGACTGAACTTGGTTTTGTGCCTCTGCCCACTGGTTTGGAGGAAGGTCTGGGAACCCTTTTGGGGTTGGCAGCGTGTGGAAATGAAATTTGTACCCTTGGAATACTATGTTTAGGACCCATCGATTGTTGGTGGTGGTGGTCCAGTTTTTTGCATGGTGGGCAAGTGTTCCTCCTGGGGGCACGCGCATTTGCGAAGAGGTGAGGAGTGGAGTTGAGAAGTCATTGTGAATTCTTTCCATAAGGGGGTGGCTTAGCACTCCCTGCTTTAGAAGTGGAGGTACTCCATTGCTTAGATATCTGCATACCCCGAGACTTTAATCGGGGGGGGGGGTCTGTTTCTCCTAGGTCTAGTTTGAGATGGCCTTGAGGGGGCTGGAAAGGACCAATGTTTTGAGGGGAAATGCCTACTGAATTTGGAGGCTTCACTTGCAAGAAATCTTTGACTGTCTGCATAGACTTAGCCTTTTCTTCCATCTTTATTAAAACCTCTTCTGCTCTGGTGCCAAAACGATTGTCCTTGTTCAGAGGAGCATCCAATAATTCTGATTTTACATGTTCTGGCAAGGTCTGCTCCTTAAGCCAGGCATGCCTTCCAAGTACAGAGCCTGGTACTGCTGCCCTGCAAGATGATTCTAGGGCGTCAAACCCTCATTGCAGGGTATGCTTGCTGACTTGGCTTGCAGAATGCATAAGCTCCTGTAATTATTTTCTGCACAGTCAGGAAAGGTTGATAATTTCTGCTTAAGTTCTCTACTATGTTGCTGGTATTTTGGCATGTGGAACTGACAATTCAATGCTCTAATGGTGAGAGTTGCAGAGGTGTATACTTCTTTACCCCATCTGTCTAAAGCTCTGGAATCCCTGTCTGAAGGGGTGGGATTCCTATTTGTAGTTGCTTTTATTCCTTTAGGTCCTTGGGAGATGACCTCTCGGTCAGCAGTAGGATTTTTGAATAGAAATTTGTGATAGTCAGGGACTCTAATACCAGTCAGGTTTCCTGGGAGCAGGGGATAAAGTTTCAGGAGTTAGACTGGATTCCATAAAAGACATCATCCACAACATCCAGAACAGGAGGGAAGGCCAAGGGTCTGTGCTGTGTTAAGTCTAAAAATTCCCTGAGTCTCTTTTTGGCCTGAGGATAATCCTGGCATTCCCAATGGAAATGCTCTCTCAAAGTATGTAGGGTTTCCCCAAAAGAAAAATCCTCCAGAGGTGAGGCCGAAGGAATAGATTCCTCTGCATCTGAATTCTCATAGGCAGATAAGGGCATGTCTTCATATTCAGAAACCTCAGAGTCGTCGGACTCTTGGTCAGATAAGGCTGCTGGGGAAAAGTCTCTCTCTTTTTTTTTTTTTTTTTTTAAGCAGGGGAAGGCTGGCTTCCCCTAATCAGCATGATCAGGTCTTCTGCCATTTTAAGCATCTGAGATTGTGGCAAGGAAGCAGGTATTTGAGATTGGGTCATCGGTTTTTTTAGGCGTAGCTGGTATTCTTGGCCTTAGAAACTCAGTCATTTTGGAAATAACTGAAGACGTGAAAGTCATCGGTTTGTGTCATGTATCGGTAGTGAGAAGAACTTCCTCAGAAGCCAGTGCCTGCACAGTGGCTCCGGACCCATCCAAGGTAGAGACATCCACAGGTTCCATAGTCAAAGAAGAGTCTCGCGGCATACCGGACTCCGAACAGGTCTTGGTAGCGGCCTGTGAATCCATCAAAGCGGGCATCAGGGGCTGCAAAAGCATCTCACTGAGTACTGGTGAACTGGCGACTAGCTTAATGCAAGTGTTGTCTGCAGTTTTGGACCTGTGCGGTCTGTCTCTATCCTTACATTTTTTCAGAAGATTGGTAGTCGGATGGCTTACCAAAGCCATTTCGGAATACGGAGAATGAGAACAAAAGTATTTAGCTACAATAATGGCCTGACAATGAATGGTTTGGGTGTTCAACAAAGCACAAAACCGAGAGCAAGGTACGTCGTGGTCTGGGCCTAAACAGGTGATGCAGTAAGAATGGAAATCTTGGTGTGGTATTTGCGTTCCACAGGCGAGGCAATTGCTAACTTTTTCTGACATCGGTTAGAGCAAGAAAAGGATTTCCAATGGGGTACTTGGCTTTTAGAAGACTTCAGGATGATTCAATTCGGAAATGAAAACTCAGGTAGCGACCAACCGGCACTCGTGCGAACTGCTTCTGCTTCGGGATCCTCGGCAAGAAAGACTGATGTAATGGCATCAGCTGCCTGTTTTTATACCTCTGACAACCTGACGTCAGTACTGAAGTGACAGCAACCGACGCAGAAATACTAAGTCTCTGGTATTCGGGCTGACTGAGGGCTAGCCCTGGCAGGATAACCCAAGTGTGACGACTGCAACAGTGAAACATGAAGAACATCTGTGCCCCTTCAGGAGAACTCTTCTCCTGACCATATCCAGTAGCATCCCTCAATGAAACTTTGTCCCAGTAAAGATGGTTCCCCCATGTCCAGATCAGACACTGGAACAGCTGAAGAGAACATGGCTGACTCCCAGTTCATAGTGGCCAAAAGGACTACACCAGAGGAAGCCAGAAAGGTAAGTGAGTGGCTTGAGGAACAGCAAATGCCAACTGTAGTTTCACCCACAATTGTCTGAAGCACAGACTGAACCCGTGTAGTTGTCAGGGGCTCTACTGTAAGTTGTTTTTACTTTTCAGAACTAATACATTATATGGTATGCCCAAAGGGGATTTATCTGCCAGAAAGGAGCTGAAAGGCCAGCTGCTGCTCATGTGAAACATTTCAGCTGCTTCTTTACAAGACAGCAAGTACTGAAGATTTTCAACTCTGATTGTCCATTTTCCATCCTCAGAGCTGACCAATCAGCAGTCAGAGTGCAAGTCTAGGATGGATCCAGAGCTTTTGGAAGCTGGCCGGTTGTTGTGTCTTGGGCAAGACAAAGCCCATGTAGACTAAAGGCAACCACAGTAGTGGGAATGGTGAACATACTAGGACAATGGAGAAGAAAGAAGCAAAATAAGCAGGCAGGAGGTGATGGGATAAAAAGTTTTTTCTTCTTTCGCTACCCTTTATAACTCAGGATATTGAGCAATAGGAGGGAGACACAGGAGTGAAAGAGGGATGGCAGGAGAAGGGAAGCAAAACAAACTAGTATTATAGACAATACAGTATCTCCTGAGGTCAATGATTAAATATGTAAAGGATGATATTGTAAAAATAAAATGTTATACATAGGTATACAATGTAATGTGCATACAGGGGAATGATTCGAGAACCTAAAAACTGTGCACATTATATATGCTGTACCCTGAAATCTGATGGCTTGTTATAATGGAAATGGCTCAGAATATAATGTTTGAAATTGCCGAGTTTTCTTTGTCAATAAAAAAAGATTCAGTTAATACACACAGGTGGATGAGTAAACAGGAGAATGTGTAAAAGAACAGGAAAACAGAGGTAAAAGAAGAAAGCACCTGCTATCACAGAAAAGCTAATTTGCCAGGATCTTGCTTCAGATGAAAGGAATGGGAGGATGTCATAAGAAAGGACGACTTACTTTAAGCATCTCTTCCTAAAAAGACAGATAAAGTCAGCAAAGAGGTATGTGCCACAAACATTAGGCAGCACTAACCTGATTCAACATTTCCTCATAAAAAAGTAGTTGCCTTCTCTCTAGTATTACCTCCACGGCCACATTTGAACAAATGTGACAGAGAAATTCCTCCCTTTCTTTGTGGTGTTTATATGCTATTCAGCCATAGCTGCAAAGGCAGGATGGCATATCACATTATCACCATTGGAATATGTTTTACTGGCCACTGCATCAAAATGCCCATTACAGTTCAGACTTCTGGCCTCAGGAAAAACTAACAGAGTAAGTCATCTTACATTTTTTCTCCTTCTCACTAGAAGGTAGAGCACTAATACAAATAGCAGAAAATGCAGTTTGTCAAACAATAAGTGCATGAATAGTTTATGCATCAGAAAATCAAGATGCTTCCTTAGAAGCCTGAATATTAGGGAAGAGTTCTTTCAACTATGAATTTTACAGTTTTCAAAAACAGCTAAACTAGCTACTAATGAACGACCATAACAAAATGTCTATGAAAAAATGGTTAATCAAGAATTTTAACAAACTGAAGTCCATGAAAAAAAAGTGTGCGGACACTCACTTCAGAGATGCTCAGTGTCTGCAAACCAGTCTCAAGCATATGTAATTAATTTAATTGAAAGCACAAAACATCAACAGGCAAAACAATGAACAGCTACAATCAAAAACAAAAACACTGAAAAAAAGCGCTCACGCGCACACAGACTTTTTACAGGGGACCTCCCTCCTGCACCACCACTACACCCCTGCTAATTATTTATACATACTCTGATTGTACTACAGTGGGGAAAGGGTCTATTCTCCGATCCCCCCCATTCCACACACTCACAACTCTTTTCCCCTTTAATTCTACTGTTCAAGATTTTAAATTTTAATCTTACTGTGTTGCTCTTTTGCCACACTATTTTGAGCTGTCAACAAAATGACAGGAATGCTGTTACACTGAGGGGACAGTGTGCGCAGTCCCAGGCGTAACAGCATAAATGAATCAACTTTTTTCCCTGCCTTATCTGATGACAGTACTATGGGCTAGTAGCACAGCCACTGGACTGTTGAGTTAAACCTACTAAAAACCAGCACTCCAGATGACATTGTTACAAATTATTTATTACACCAGTAATTTGCAAACTCTTGGGTCAGCACTGTGTCATACACCTTATGGTGGGATTTAGCAGTAATTCTGCAGAGTACCACCGTACTGGGGGCAGGTGCTGAAGAAGCAGCTGGAGGCAGGGCCTCTGCAAAGTAAAGCTGCAATAAATTAGTGTATGGTTCAAGTTGCAGGAAAAGAGTTGCTGTCCTGCTAAGGACAGGGTAGATCGGGCCAAAAGAGAGGATGTAGAGCTAACCTCAGTACTTCATGACCTTTGGTCAATAAAATCTTAAACAGCATTTAGCATAATGGAATTCTCATTTGCATGTCTTCCCACTGCAATGCAAGGCCTACATTTCTTATGTGCTACTGTACAACGCTGTAAGAATGGTGTTTTAAAGTTTGTGAATCTCAGTCACCGCACAATACCCAGCATCATGCAATAAGGCTCATCTAGGTTTATACAAATTATACCGCTGTAAGAATGTTTTGAAGTTTGTGAATCTCAGTCACAGCACAATACCCAACATCATGCAATAATGCTTATCTAGGTTTATAAAATTTATAGTTTACGATAGAAAAATATTTAATGAATCTCACCTAGTAACATTTATAAACTTTGGCAAATAAAATATTTTCTCTTATTTATTTATAATAAATTACTTGAACTTAAGCATGTACAGGCTAGAATTTAAACAAATAAACAGTAAAGGATTAAAAACAAACACGTGTATAAAAGTGTAACACAGATCTTAACTGTTTAAAAGTAATCTAATGGACCCATTTGAAAATGCAATATTATAAAATCGGTGTAGATCACCTTCTGTCACGCTCACATAAACCTTCTTAAAAAGATGGTATCTAAGGAACCAAAGGACCAGAGCAAGATAAGAAAATGAAATCCTGCCTGAGATCTCTGAGCTGTATCTGGAGAAAGAGGACCATAACAACTCTTTGAAATATGAAGAATTAAGCTTACATAGGCATGGAAGACGAGGGTAAGGATTTCAAAACTGCATCCGGCACACCTTACAACCAGCACAGAGCACAGGTGAAATAGGACTCATTCTAGGTGTACCATCAACATCCTGGCAGCAGATTTCTGTACTTGTTGGAAGCCAGGTCAAGTCACCATCTGAAAGCCCTAGATGACAAGACAATACTAGTGAATTTACCAATGTCTCACATTCTGTACAGCATTTTTATCTACACAACATTCTTCAGACGGGAGATGTCTTGACAACAACCAATGCCTAGTCCCCTAGTGTCAGTCTGCCATCAAGACCATTACCTAGATCACAAGCAAGAGATACACATTCTAATGGAGTCCCACCATAAACTGCCAACAATGAGAACAGAAGATCTGACAGATGGACTGAGGCCAAGACTGAGGCAGTGCTTATTCAAGTTTCAGTTGATTAACTTCATATAATTGAGAATAAAATCAAGAATTCTTCCCAGATGAAAAATCTTGCATTTTCTCTCAAGAAAATGAGAGCTACAACTGAATATCATCAGCATAAGAATTAAAGCTAGCCCTGCTTTCTATGACAACCCTTAGCAGCAATATGTTATACTGAACTCTGGGCTACACTGCACTCCAGTGGATAGCAGCCAGAGAAATTAACCCCAAATACCACACACACTTGGTATGACCAAATAAATAGGGCATAAACCAGTCCAAAACCATGTCAGATACCCAGACTGCATTCACAGGTGGTCAGGACTGTATGATCCACAATGTCTAAAGACACAGACAGGTCAAGAACAACCAAGACTGACTACCTTTGTTGATCCGCTCTATCAGAATGTCATTTACTACTCAAATAAGGGAAATGTCTTGAAAGCTAGTAGGTTGTAACCTTGACGATCAAACCTATAAATATACATATGTATCACAGATAAGTTTGGGTAATGGAAAAGAGTGAGAAAAATAAAATGTCCTTTTGCCCCCCCCCCCCCCCCGACAGTTTAAAGTTTCAACTTCTTCTGGTAACAATGCTTGGGGGTCCCTACACATTCTGTTGGGCTTTTAATATATCTGAGAAAAGTACAGTTATGCATATGTCAATGTAATTATTAATTATTAAAGACATACTTCTGACTTACCAAACTAGTTTTTAAAATGCTACTGTTGTGAGTAAAGTACCATACTGTACTCTTGTGTACCATACAACAAGCAGTTTCATGGAAAACATACAGTGAAGACAGTCATTTTCTAGAGCATAAGTTTTGTAAGGTCTGAAACTAAACCCTCTCTGGGATTCAAACACATTCTTGACACTGCCGTTGGCAAATGTATGCAGTGAGTGGCCACATGAAGGTTGTGTGCAATTAATAAACCCATGGAGTACAAGAGCGGAAGGCCCAGCAACAAAGCTGCCCTCGCAATATGCTAATGGCAGTAAAATGACAAAACAAGGGACTCAGCATAGGCAAATTAGTGTAAACAATATGGCAGAATGATTCAGAAACATATATATATACCGCAGCTGTGGGCATTACTACCAATGGAATTGACTACCATAAAATCCTGGAGTTACAGGAGGGTGATAGTGGAATGGTGTTATGGGTAGTCGCAACATTAAGAAACCTGTATATACAACAGGTTGTACTCTCAAGGAGCAGTCAGAATGCTAGAGGTCTTCTCCTTTAGAGTCACCATGTCATCTGACTGAGCTTAGCATTTCATGCCCTTCTTGACAGTGAAATTATAGATCTCTACCATGTGAAGAGTCACCATACTGGAGCAGGCTGAGAGGAGTTATCTCCCTCTTCAGGCCTACGGAATTCATGGAATACATATGCTGACAAAGGTATGTGTATCTTTCAATATATTAGCTACAGGGACTTTTCAGAGATCAACGGGGGATATCCAAGCATATCACAGACATTTGCCTCATTGATACTCCACCAGTTCCTCAAAGTGGTTATGTTATGTGGGGAAGCATATGCAATTTCATCACACCACAGTGGAGACAGCCAGTACAATGCAGGAATTTTTCCTGGGTACTGGAGACCCTAGACTGCACCCACACTGAAATAAAGACTACACCTGTTGAGCTTGGAAGAAAGTATTAGGGGCACAACTGAGAGGCTAGCAGTTATTTTCTATACCAAAATGCCAGTACAGAAAGGTGCCTGACTTTGATTTTATTTTATTTTTTTGGCTCTTCACCTGAAGAGTTGGGGAGCATGACTGGTTGAACTACTGTAGGAGGGCTGGGGAAGACATCCACATATTGCACATGCACAACCTATATCAATGGTTTGTGAGGTGGGATTCCATCAGGGGTAACTTATTATCGTTGCGGAGTAAGCAGGGGAGCCATGATTGATGACACCAATTAGAAATCCCCAGACAATAACAAACAATGGTTACAACTATGCCTCATCACAAACACAGGTCATCAGGGACTGTGTATTTGAGCTGCGGAAGACACACTTTCTCTGCTTAGATGAATTTGGTGGTATGATCATAGCACATGTACAAAGTAAAGCAGTGGTACACGACAGAGAGGAAGCAGCTGCAGCAGACAGTACACATGCAGGATGAATGTTCATAGGTTCACAAGTGTGTACTAGGCTAATGGCCCTGGAGCCTTTACAAGCCTAGCCCACAGAAGTGCCCTGGCATCATGCTGCCCGATGTTAGTTCCCAGTGCCTCTATCAAGTAGAGCCACTAGAGTGATCCCCAGGGTAAACTTTCTATTTCCCATCCACTTATCAAGATTTCTCTTGAAGGAGGGCCAGTAAGGTGCTCTGCTCAACATGTATGGGAAGTCTATTCCAGAGCATGGGCAGTCTCTGGGTGAAGAACCTGACCCTCCAGCATGTTCTGTTGATTGTGGTAATAAGGTTGAGGTCTCTGGAGCGTGTGGTGCGGAAGGATTGGGAATTCATAGATGCAGCATTTCTAACAGAGCTGAATCAGATATGGCTTTGTAAGTCAAGCAGAGATCACCTCTTAGTAGACGATATGAGACAGAGAATAGCTGGAGTTTTTTTGAGTCTGTCCGTGTAGGATATGTGTAAGGCCTAGGATCCTCTTTGTGTGGTACTTTTGTGGCCTTTCCAACTGTTACATGTGTCTAGTGAGGTACATGCCAAATGGGGCATTATACTCTATGATTGGCCTAATGAGGGAAGAGTAGAGAGAGATGATGACATCTTTCTTCCTGGATGCAAAACACTTGGTAATGAGATGTGCCACATAGAAGGACTTTATGACCACAGTGGCAATGTGGTGGTCGAAGGACAGGTTGCCGTCAATCTGTGTCCCCAGATCTCTTATAACATCTTCAGTGTACAGTGGGCTCCCATCGATGTGGTAATTAGTGGGAATTTAGTTTTTCCCAAAGGGGATGACGACGCATTTTTTGGCATTAAGCTTAATGCCATGGTTTCAACACCAGTCACTGGTGTCAGTGAGGCCTTTCTGTAGGATGTCTACATCACTTGGGGAATTAATATTGGCTCCCAGCTTGCAGTAGTCTGTGAACTTGGTCACCCAGAGTCCAACAATAGATGCCAAACAGGAGAGAACCCAGGACCAATCCTTGTGGGACTCCACTCGTGACTGGTCAGCAGTCTGACTTGGAGTCTGCTACTTTCACACTGTGGGTTCGATCTGTGAGCCAATTTGCAACCCACCTAGTGATATAGGGTCTATATTACATCATCGAATGCTTAAAAAAGCGAACAATGAATAATCTAACCCATGTAAGCAAAAGCTTACAATCTCAAAAGCTCAGAACAGCGATTTTTTTCTCAGAACAGCGATTGTTTCCCAAGGGGGGAAAAAAAAAAATCGCCGTTCCAAAATAAATAAATAAATAAATTGAAAGAATACATAAAGTGGGGGGCTGTGCCCCCCACACCCCCTACTTAAATATACCAACTCCAAGATCGCACTACAGTGCCGAAAACGGTAAAGTAATGGAAGTGGCCAAGCAAATTCTTTCCCTGGGAAAGAATTCGCTTAAAAGCTGCTTCGCTATGTTGCCTTTTCGTTGTTTTAAGTTCGACCACAAGCATTTGATAGAATGCGTCTTCGGTCATCTAATAGGAACATGTAATATAGGGGTTGATGCCTAGTTTGGTGTGTTTATCAATAATTCCTGAGTGGGAAATGGTATCAAAGGCCTTGGGCCAGATCGAGGTAGGCTGTATGAACTGCCTTGCCCTCATCTACAGCTCTGGTGACCGACTCTCACAACACCAAATTGCATGGGATCTCAAGTTTGGAGATTCCTTATATCGTTGTTTATTAGGTCCATGATAATGCGCTCCATAGCCTTACATATCACTGTCATCAGGCTAATGGGGCGATAATTCCCAAGGTCTGTAGTCGCTCCCCCTTTATGAAGAGTCATTCATGTAGAACACATCCAGGGATATTGTCGGGTCCCATGGAAGCTGTATTCTTGGCCTTGGACAATGCAGCTTTAACCTGTGCTGCAGTAATGCTGGATGCCTGGCATTCCTCCAGTATTGTGATTCATCCCTGGGGGGAGTGGTAAAGTTGGTACTGAATCTGTCGGCCAGTATGCTGGCAATATCTGTTGCCTGAGTATAGGAGGTACCATTGTGCAGTAGCTCAGAGCAAATGTGGGTATTGCCGTGGAAGTTCTTGACATAGTTATAGAAGACTTTGTGTTTTTAGTTTCTGCCGCAATTTTGCCTTCATAGCTGGCTTTAGAGGTTTTGATGAGGGATCTCAACTTTTTTTGTTGAGGCTAATAAGGGAGTTTTTCCAGTCTTGGGACTTAACCTTTTTCTGCATCAATTTCTCCCTTCTGTTGCAGAGTTTATTAATGGCAGGGGAACACCAGAGTGACTTCCTTTTTTTGGAGGAGAGCGACTTGGTTCTGTTGGGTATGGCTAGTTCCATGCATTTATGTATGTGTTTGTACAGTGCATCAGTGTATCATTTGGCAGTCATGCATCTATTTTCCATTGACATGGGTGCCGTGAAGTTAGCCACCACTGCTTTTAGGAGCCCAAAGTCAGCTTTGGGGAAGTTTTTCATGGTGGTTACCTTTGCAGGGGGAGGGGGTGTTGGTGAGACGTGGATTTCCATGGTGATTAGTTTGTGGCCGGATCTGACCAGGGAGGAAATGACTATTGATGTAGAGCAATGAATGCCCATGTTAGTAATAACCAGGTCAAGGATGTTGCTTCCTCTAGTAGGGGTAAGAATGAGCTTGTCCAGAGCATTGGAACTGATGAATTCTAGGAAGCATTGGGCCAGTGTATTGGTGCACGAGTAGTTTTCTTAGTTGATGGAGGGGTAGTTGAAGTCACCTAGTATGAGAGTTTTAGGCTGGACCCCAATAGTTTCCAGGGTGCTTAGGAACGTGTTGTGAGAGTCTTGGGATATGGTTGGGGACCTATAGCAAGCTATGACCTGAATCGCTGTCTTACCCAATGTTAGTTGCACCTGAAGCATCTCAGATGAGTTATGCTGGGCTACTAGTCTGGAGATGCGCACATATCCTTTATGATTATGGAGACACCACCGCCTTTGGAGCTTCAGTCCATGTTCTGGTGCCGAAAGGTGTGGAATGAGTTACAGCGTGGTAGTGCAAGGGTGCTTTCTGCTGCTTTAAACCAGGTCTCTGTTGCAGCACAAATGTCGATGTTCTCCAAAGTGCATCTTGAGATTTAGACTTCTAGCATTGAGCAGTATGACCCTCAGATTGCATTTATTTACAGCTGTTACGGTGTTAATTTTGTCTTTGGAACATTGCCTAAAAAAAGGCACTAAAGGGGTGGCAACATCCTTAGCCAGTATCCGGAAACCCAGTGGTGACAGATGCAGGACAGCTCTGACAAAGCATCAAGATCTGTCAATCATGTCATCCCAAGCAGATAGATACTGGATCCCCTTAGAATGACACCAGAAACTTAGCCAATTGTAGAAGTCAATCATTTTCTTTTTGTACTGCGGTATCATTCTGGGTGACGGTAGGAAGCTGCTCAGCGCTAGGGTCATATCTGCCTGGGCCACATAATCAGACAGCTTCTCCATGTCTCTTTTTATGTAGTCCAGGGAGGGGTCTCTCAGGTCATTCACACCCACATGGACAGTGACAGAGTCATACTTGTACTTGTTGTGGAGTGACCTGAGTGCATTGCTGTGTGTCGGATTCTGGCACCTGATAGACCGTTGACTGTTACCTTCTCCTTATTCAACCTAGTGAGTGGGACATCTGTGTGCCTCACTATCGAGTCACCTATGATTAGTGTATTAGGCAAGGTATTTTGCTTTAGGGGCTTAGGTTGAGGGGCACACTGTGTAGGTGAGCTATATGTCTTGTAGTTTGTGCTGTGTTGTGGTGGTCGAGTGTGTTTCTGCCTTGGAGGTCTCTGCTGTCTGGGTAGATATCTATTGCGAACCTCCATGAAGGTGGGTGTGTAGTTTGTGTTTTTATGCGAGAGCTGTGATGGTGGGTTTTCTGGAGGGCTATGTGTTGCATGTGGTGTGGTGCAGGTGTTGACCTTCTCCTCTTGACCAGCTAATCCGGTCTTGGCTTGAGAGTGCATGTCTTCCAGTTTGGATATATAAGTGCATCTCTCACAAGTCTGAGTGTTGGGAGGTAAGAGGAGAGGGTTGTCTGTGGACATGAGGCTGTTGCTACACTGCCTCAGAATGCCCAAGTTCACCAGGTTAATAGGAGAAAGCACAGGGAAAGTACAGTTTTGTACCTACCATAAATGTAGATGTCCGAACTGGATAGCATCTGCAGTCATAACAACTGGGTTGTCCTGTCGTCAGGCAGCCCTTCGGTCGGCTGTCCTGTCGTCAGGCAGCCCTTCGGTCGGCCGGATTCCAAAGTCCGGGTCCGGCTTCGGCTGATGTCGCACTTCACCCGACGTCATCTCTGTTGGTCTTCGGGTATAAAGGCATCAGCCGACGCCATTTTCCTCAGTGTTTCTTGCCCCAGATGCCAGTAGCCCTCTTGAAGGCTAAAATTTAGTTAGATGCCAATGTTTCCAAAAAGATAGAGGTAAACACAAAAATAAGCATGTATGCACATAAATACAAACAAATACACCATAAAAGACTCCCCCCCACCAGCTAGCTATTAGGAGGGTAAACACCCTTGGAGTACCACAGAGGGGAAGGAGGGAGGGTAATCCTGACTGCAGATGCTATCCAGTTCGGACATCTACATTTATGGTAGGTACAAAACTGTACTATGTCCTTCATGGATGCATCTGCAGTCATAACAACTGGGTAGAATACCATAGCCAACAAGGGGAGGAGGATAAAACTAGATTATGGTGTGTTTAGGATCCCTTGCAGTACAGCAGTGGCAAACCCTGCTCGGGATCTGGAATATAGAGGCAAATTATAATGCTTGGCAAATGTATGCACGGAGGTCCAAGTAGCCGCCTCAATAATGTCTTTGGTTGCCACTCCTTGTAAGAAGGCTGTGGTAGTGGCTGTTGCCCTTGTAGAATGAGGTCTTATGTTCTGTGGAATTGGTTTTCCATGGAAGGAATAACAGAATCGTATGCAATTTCCTATCCATTTGGAGATTGTCTGTTTGGAAATAGCTTTTCCTTCCCTTCCTGTTGCATAGGCTACAAAAGTTGGTCAGTCTTTCTGCTACTTTTGTTCTGTCCAAGTAGTAGCGTAGCTGTCTATGTACATCCAAGGTATGCAATATTCTTTCCCCTCTGTTTTGTGGGTTGGGAAAGAAGGTAGGAAGGTGGATTGCCTGGTTTAAAGACACTCTGGATACCACCTTAGGCATAAATGTAGGATTAGTCCTCATGGACACTCTATCTTGGTGGAAGATTAGGAAGGGTTGCACTGCCATTAAGGCCTGTAGTTCTGAAACCCTCCTTGCTGAAGTAATTGCCAGTAGGAAAGCAGTTTTCCATGACAGGTGTTGTAGGTCTGCTGTTGCTGCTGGTTCAAAGGGTGAGTGTCAATTTTTCTAGCACAAAGTTCAAGTCCCAAGCTGGTAATGGTGGTTTCCTTGGAGGTTTTACATTCTTGATTCCTCTGAGGAACTGCCTGAGCAAAGGGTGAGAAAAAACAGGTGGATCAAAGCTGTATTCTGCTGAAATAGCTGATGCATGTATCTTGATGGAGGAGTAGGACAGGCCTGAATGAAGAAGTTCGGCCAGGTACTCCAGAATGTTAGGCATATCTATGTTTGACACATCTTTTCCTCTTTCAGTACTCCAAATGACAAACCTTTTCCATTTTCCAGCATAGTTTCTTCTTGTTGAAGGTCTGCGTGCTTCAAGAATAATGTCTCTAACTCTTTGGGAAAGTTCTGGATTAGCTGCTGCTATGTGATGTTCCATGCAGTCAGTTGCAACGTTTTAGGTTTGGATGTATGATGCTGTAGTTGTTCTGAGTTAACATCAAAGGCATCAGGGTATTGGCCACATATTGTTCGAGACATGCTCCTCAGCAGTGGGTACCAGTGTTGTCTTGGCCAGTTTGGAGCTATCAGGATTATCCTTGGACGTTCTTCCTTGATTTTTAGTAATACCTTGTGTATCAAGGGAAGAGGTGGGAATGCATATGCTGTTAGGCCTTTCCAGCTGAAGGAGAGCGAATCCACTTTCCATGCTAGTGGGTGGAATGTCCTTGTGCAGAATTTTTGAGCTGGTGATTGGTAGGTGATGCAAATAGATCTATCTGAGGCATTCCCCATTTCTTTGAGATGGTCTTGAAGATGTCCGGGTGCAGCTTCCATTCGTGGGCATCCGATGTGGTTCTGCTTAATATGTCTGCTAGAGTATTCTCTTTTCGGTACAAATATTGCCTGTAACTGGATGTTGTAGCTGAGTGCCAGGGTCCACAGCTCCAAAGTCATTCTGCATAGGGGTATGAATGAGTGCCTCCCTGTTTGTTGATGTACCACATGACTGTGGTGTTGTCTGTCCTTATCATCAACTGGCCCTCTTTGAGAAATGGTCTGAACTTTTGGATTGCCAGTTTTACTGCCAGCATTTCTTTTAGGTTGATGTGCAGGTGAAGTTGATCCTGTGTCCACAACCCTTGCACGCATTTGTCCAGCATGTGGGCCCCCCATCCTAGGTCTGAAGCGTCTGTTGTGATGGTCTGGCTTGCTTGACATCTGCGAAAGGGTAGCCCTGGGTTTGACTGGCATGCCTGAGCCCACCATAGGAACTCCTGTTTTAAGCATGGAATTAGTGGGATTTCTGTTTCTAGGCTGTGTCTGTGTTGAGACTATAAATTCTTTAGGTACCACTGTAGTTTTCTCATATGTAGTCTGGCAAGTGGAACCAAGATTATGCATGATGCCATGAAGCCCAAGGCCTGCAGTACTTTTCTTGCTGTTAACTTGTTCAGTTTTGTTAGTGCCAAGAAGTAAAGAGGGAGTTCTTTTGTTTTTCCTTTGTTGGGAATGCCATTTGTTTTACTGTGTCCAATTCAGCAAGAATGTCCTTGTTTGGGATGGTATCAGCCTTGACTTTTGTAGATTGACTGTGTATCCCAGTGCTTGCAGCAAGTAAATGACCCTTTGTAAATCTGTTGTCAGCTTGCTTTTGTTGTCCCCTTGTAGCAGGCAGTCGTCTAGGTATGGGTAAATTTGAATTCCCTGTAGTCTGCAATGGGCGATTACTGATGCCAGGCATTTTGTGAATACTCTGGGCGCAGTAGATAAGCCAAAGGGCAATGCTGAGAATTGATAGTGCTCTGATCCTGCAAGAAATCTGAGGTATCTTCTGCAGATTGGTCGAATGGGGACGTGCAGGTATGCCTCCTTGAGATCTAGAGTTACCAGCCAACACTCCTTGCCCAGCATGGGAAAAAGTTGCTGTAGGGTCAGCATTTTGAATTTTGGGACAATGATGTATGTATTTAAGGCGGACAGGTCGAGAATTGGTCTCCAACTTTTTTCCTTTCTTGGAACTAGGAATAGTCTGGAGTAGAACCCCTTTCTTTGCTCTGCTGTTGGCACTCTTTCCACAGCTCTCATGTTTGCTAACTGCATTATCTGTTGTAGAGCCTCTGTTTTTTGATTTGGCGGTAGATTTGGCATTCCTCTTTTGACTGGTAAAGTGTGGAAGTGGAACCGGTAACCTTGATCTATGGTTTGTTAAATCCACTTGTCTTTTGTTATATAGTGCCAGTTCTTTGAAAATAAGGTTAATTTTCCGCCTAGGGGAGCTGCTATTTGTTCCCTGGTAGGCGGATTTAGGGTTAAGTCACTGTGGTTGAGTTGATGTAGTGGCAGAGGTTGTGTCTGTGCCTCTGTTGTTACCTTGCCACTGTCGTCCTCTGTAGGCACCCCCCTGGATTGGTTTCTGCCTCTGGAACGTCTATTCCTGCCCCTTTGAGGTCTTGTGGAGTCAGGAAAGGACCAATTTTTGGCAGGCCAGTTCCTGCTAAACCTTGGGGATTGAACCTGCAAGAAATCTTTAACCGTTTGAACAGATTTTGCCTTTTCTTCCATTTTCTTCATAACCTGCTGGGCAGGTGTACCAAACAAACTTGTCTTATCCATAGGAGCATCTAGCAACTTAGCTTTAACATGATCCGGTAGAGCTTGTTCCTTTAGCCATGCATGCCTTCTTATCACTGTGCCAGTCATGGCTGATCTAAATGAAGCCTCCAGTGCATCATAGCCACATTTTAAGGAATGGTTACTAACCTGTTGTATGTTATTTACCATTTCTAATACATATTTCTTATCAAGAGATTCATCAGTGGTTAGCTTTTTAGTTAACTGATCAAGCATAAACTCTTGGTATTGTATCATGTGAAACTGACAATTTAAAGCTCTAGCTGAGAGAGTAGCTGAAGTGTAGACCTTTTGCCCCATCTGTCTAATGACCTTGCTTCCCTTTCTGAAGGAATAGGTTTTTTTGCTATGGTCGCGGCTACTGCCTTGGGACCCTGGGATATAGTTTCGGGGTCTGCAAGAGGGGCCTTGTAAAGGTGGTGATGAGTGTCTGGCACCCTGTAAAATCTGTCTGGTTTGGCAGGGGCTGGAGGTAAAGAATCTGGTGCGGAGCAGACATCATTGAAAGCATCATCCACCACAGAGAGAACAGGAGGTATAGCTAAGGGCCTGTGCTGTGGAAGGTGCAGAAAGGTCCTAAGTCTTTTCTGGAGTCTGAAAAATCCTGTTGCTGCCATTGGAACTGCTCTCGCATGGCATGTAAGGTTTCCCCAAAGGAGAATTCTTCTGGTGGGGAAGCAGCTGGAATGGATTCTTCAGCATCAGAGTCTTCAAAATTGGAGAAAGGAGCCTCTGGCTGATCAGTTATGTCTGATTCATCGGCAGACTCATCAGAGGACACTGGCTCAGGGGCTCTGCCCTAGGTCTCTTCTCTGGGGGCTGAGAGGCCCTGTCTGGGTGAGATTGAGATCCTCTAATTAATGAAATTAAATCTTCTGCCAGAGTAAGCATTTGAGAACTAGAGGAGGGCCTGGTTGTAGGGGGTTTAACAGGCACTGTTTTAGTAGCCTTTGCTGCTTTAGCCCTGGCGAAGGCCTTAATGGACATGGCTGCTGGAGGCCTAGCAGCACCACGTGCTGGGGTAGAGACATCCAAGGGAATGGTGTCTGATAAGTCAGTGGCAACCACCGTAGTGGATAAAATTTCTGAGGCCGTTTCAAGAGTGGTAGCAGGGGCCTCAGTTGTAGAGATAGATTCAGCTGTACTTTGATCAGTTTTCTCGGTTTCGGCCGAAACCGAGACACTCGCGGTTTGCTTAACCATGGTTTCGGCCGAAACCGCGGACCGCAAGTGTCGGTCTTTATCTTTGCGTTTTTTGGCAGATTGGGTAGTCGGAGGATCCGACGGCATAATGTACGCAAAATCAGAACCGAAAAACTGTTCAGCAAACTCCGACCGCCGCCTAAGCGTTCGTTGGTTGAACGAAGCACAGGCCGAACAGGCTGCTACGTCGTGGGCTGGGCCTAAACAAGGCAGACAATAAGAGTGGAAATCTTTATGAGGTATTTGTTTCCCACAGGTTAAACAATTATTAACTTTTTCTGACATCGGCTGAGGCAAGAAAGAGTCCCCAACGGGGTACTTAGCTTTAGAAGTCTTCGAAGTAGTATTCGGTAGAAGTAATCTCTGGATCCGACCGACCGGCACTTGCGAACAGCTTCTGCTTGCGCCACGGCAAGAAAGACTGAGGAAAATGGCATCGGCTGATGCCTTTATACCCGAAGACCAACAGAGATGACGTCGGGTGAAGTGCGACATCAGCCGAAGCCGGACCCGGACTTTGGAATCCGGCCGACCGAAGGGCTGCCTGACGACAGGACAGCCGACCGAAGGGCTGCCTGACGACAGGACAACCCAGTTGTTATGACTGCAGATGCATCCATGAAGGACATCTGACCTTTAGACAAGCCAGGAGAGATGGTCATTATTACTAAGTACTGGAGCTGTTTCCTTGTATATTCCTTTTACAGGAAAAATGGCACTCAAGGTGTGAGCCTGTGCAGAGCACTACCGAACACTCGAGGGGAAAATAATACACAGACCTTGAAAATGTAAGGATGGAGGAAGGGCAAGCTAGATGTGGAGTTGGTGCAGGAATGAGGAGGAGTAGTAGTAGAGGACATTGCCAGTTGAAGGCAGGTGCAGTATCTTGTCGCAGTGGCCAACAGACCATGGCTGCCCATAACTATGGCCCAGATCAAGGCATACATATAACAGTAAAAGTGTTGCATGCAAATCTCCAACCAGGCTGATTACATCCATGCATACTCTGGCAACACTGTGCATCAGATATAGGCTACCCAAGTAAGTGCAGTTGTGTACACTAACCATAAATTTACATGTCCGAGTGTATTCACTGTTGCAGTCATCACATTTGGATTATCTGCCTGCAGGTAGCCCTCAGCCCACCTGAATACCAGAGTCTTGAGATTTATGTGTTGGATGCTGTCGCTTCTTCCATGTCAGGTTGTCAGGGGTATAAAACATGCAGCCGATGCCATTACATCAGTTTTTCTTGCCCCAGATGTCAGGTGCCCCCAAAATATGAAGCAATTATATGGTGTGGAACACCCCCAGCAAAAATCAAATACACATAGTATAAGATATGCCAAACCAAAAAGGATAGTTGAAAGCAAAGACAATGAGGGGGCTGGATGGAGGATAAACAGGACTGCAACAGTGAATACACTCGAATATCTACATTTATGGTAAGTGTACATAACTGTACTATGTTCTTCGTGTTGCATTGTTACAGTCATCACATATGGGTTGATTCCGAAAGCTAAAGAAGGATGGAGGTAGATTAAGAGGCATTAGGCCTGGCAATCAGGCCCTGTAAGACTGCTGTGGCAAATCCAGCTCTGGATTTAGAAAAAGATAGGCAAGTGGGAATGCTTAGTGAAAGTGCATACCGAGCTCCAGGTTGCAGGTTGCAGCTTCCAGGATGTCCCTGGTAGGCACTCCTCTGAGAAATGCAGTACAGGTACATGTAGCCCTAGTGGAATGTGTTCTTATCCCCTGTGAGGTAAGTTTTCCATGGTGCTTGTAGCAGAAATGGATGCAGTGTGCTATCCATTTAGATATGGTTTGCTTTGAAATGGCCTTCCCCTCTGCCCCTGCAGCAAAGCTGACTAACAGCTGGTCAGATTTTTTGAGAGGCTTAGTCCTGTCCAAACAGAATCTAAGCTATCTGTGCATGTCTAGAGAATGCAGTATCCTTTCCCCTTTATTTTGAGAATTAGGGAAAAAAGTAGGCAAATGAATGGACTGGTTTAAAGTCACACTAGACACCACCTTGGGCATAAAAGATGGGTTAGCGCTGAGGGAAACCCTGACTGCATGGAAGATAACGAAGGGTTCCACTGCCATAAGGGCCTGCAGTTCAGACACTTCTTGCTGAAGTGATGGCTAGAAGTAAAGCTGTTTTCCATGAGAGGAATTTCAACTCTGCTGTAGCAGCCGGTTCAAAGGAGGGAAATGTAAGATTTTCCAGTATAACGTTAAGGTCCCAGGCTGGAGTGGGAGCTCTTCTGGGGGGTCTTAAACTTTTGGCCCCTCTAAGGAACTGTTTTACTAGAGGATGAGAAAAGAGGGGTGGCTCAGTATTATAATGAGCTGAGATGGCAGAGGCATGAATCTTAATTGAAGAGAAGGATAGGCCCTTGTGGAGCATTTCTGTTAAGTAATCTAGTATATGAGGTAAGCTTGGCACAGCTGTGGCCATCCCTTGTGACTGGCTCCAGGAACAGTATCTTTTCCACTTTTCTGAATAGAATTTTCTAGTAAACTGAACACGACCCAAACCAGTAATGTTGACCAGACTGGAGTTCCAAAACACAAAATGCTTTAATGGAAACCACAGAATAATACAGAACACAACGAAAGTACTACTAAGCGCTTTCACCCGTAAATTCTAACAGGCTTCTTCAGAGTTTTCTAGTACTAGGCCTCCTTGCCTTAAGAATGACATCCAACACCTGCTTACCGAGGGTTGCTAGAGGTGAGTTCAGGGGATTAGCCAGGCTGCAAGGTTTAAGGTCTGAAGCGGAGGGTGCAGAATTTGGCACCCCTGCTGGGACAGCAGGGAAGGGGTCTGAGGCAAGTGCCATGGTTGTAGTACTGTCAGACTTCACACCAGCACTGGTATCCTCTTTTGGGGCCAGTCTGGTGTAATCAGGATTGTCCTTGGCTTGTCCTGTTTGATCTTTAGTGGAACCTTTCAGAGGAGAGGCAGAGGGGGAAAGGCAAAGACTGAGAGGCTTTCCCAGGAAAAGGACAGGACATCCACCTTCCAAGCTTGGTTGTGAGGAGTTCTGGTGCAGTACTTGTTCAATTGATAGTTCTGAGGGGAAGCAGACAGTTCAGCCTCTGGTGTCCATCTGTTCCCCAAAAGTTTGAATATTTTGGGTTCCTGTTTCCATTCGTGTGGGTCCATGAGATTTCTGCTTAAGTCGTCTGACAGTGAATTTAGTTTGCCTGGAAGGAACTGAGCTTGTAGATGCACTTGGTTGCTCAAGGCTGTGTTCCACAAAGCCATGGCTAGTTTGCAGAATGGGTAGGAATGTGTTCCCCCTTGCTTTGTTATGTACCACATAACTGTGGTGTTGTCTGTCTTTACCAATAGATGTCCTGGAAGAATAAGGCAGCTGTCAGAGCATTCTGTACAGCTAACATTTCTTTTTGATTGATATGCAGGTGCATCTGCATTGGGTTCCATTTGCCCTGAATGCACTGCCCTGCCATGTGAGCCCCCCCCCCCCCCATGCATAGTCTGATGCGTCTGTTTTCAGGGTTTGGGTGGCAGGGGGTAGAGTGAAACAGAGTCCCTTGTTGTGGTTGCAGGCCTCTACCCACGAAAGGAACTCTGCCCTTAGACACGGAATGATAGGAATTATTGTTTCTAGGTCCTGAGAATGTTAACACCATAGACTTTTTAGATGCCATTGAAGTTTCCTCATATGCAGTCTTTCATATGGAATTAACAGAAGGCAAGAGGCAATGAACCCCAGAGCTTGCAGTATTCTCCTTGCAGATAGCTGGGTTTTGGTGGCCAGTAGGTTGAAGTAAGTTGTCAAATAAATGTTTCTCTGTAATAAGGAATGCCATCTGGGAAGTTGTGTTCAAGCTTGCTCCCAGGAATACAATTTGTTGGCAGGGTACTAGGTGTGATTTATTTTCGTTGATTGTGTACCCCAGTGAAGTTAGAAGTCTCTTTACAAATGCCATGTGCTGTAGTAGCAAGTCCTGACTTTCCATCTGAATCAGGCAATCGTCCAAGTATGGGTAAATCTGAATAATTCTCTGCCTGCAAAAAGCAATGGCTGTAGCTAGGCACTTTGTGAATACCCTGGGCACAGTAGACAAGCCAAAGGGAAGTGCAGAGAACTGATATTGCATAGAGCCTGCCCTGAAGCAAAGGTATTTCCTGCAAGACTCCCTTATGGGGATGTGCAGGTATGCTTCTTTTAAGTCTAGGGTTGCCAGCCAGGCATCCTTGACTAGCATAGGAAGCAGTTGCTGGAGAGTTTTCATTTTGAATTTTGGAACCCCCAGAAAGGTGTTGAGAATAGATAAATCCAGGATAGGACGCCAGGAGTTCTCTTTTCTGGGAACCAGGAACAGTCTTGAATAAAAGCCTTGTCCCTTTTGTTCTGCTGGGACAGGTTGAATAGCCTTGATGCTGAGGAGAGAAAGTACTTACTTTTGGGCCTCCGCCCACTGGTTTGGGGGGAGATCTGGCCATCCACTTAGGGTTGGGAGTGAGTGGAAGTGGACTCTGTATCCTAGGGAAACAATGTTTAAAACACATTTGTATTGGGTAAAGTATTCCCAGTTTTTTGCATGCAGGGCGAGTTTTCCTCCTAAAGATGCAAGTACTTGAGCAAGGCTTGGGGGAGTTAAGGATAAGCCATTGTGCAAGTTTACCATAGGGGGGTGGCTTACTACTCCCTGTTTTGGACATGGGAGCAACCCACTGCTTAGATCTGTGCATAACCTGAGACTGAAGTCTTGGGGGTCTGCTGCCCCTGAGTTTGGACTGAGAAGGCCTGGAAGGGACTGGAAAGGACCAGTTCTTTGAAGGCCAATGCCTACTGAATCTAGATGGCTGTACTTGTAAGAAATATTTAACAGTTTGCATAGATTTAGCTTTCTCCTCCATCCTTTTGAGAACTTCTGCTTTATTGCCAAATAGGCGCTCTTGGTTTAAGGGTGCATCCAGTAATTTTGCTTTGACATGATCTGGTAAGTTTTGTTCCTTAAGCCAAGCATGCCTTCTAAGAACAGACCCAGTGACAGCAGCCCTACAAGATGCTTCTAAAGCATCAAAACCACACTGCAACGTATGTTTACCAACTTGGTCAGCACAATGCATTAACTCTTGTAAATCTTTGTGTTCTGCACAGTCAGGAATCAACATAATTTTCTGTTTAATTAGCCCCATAATATGCTGCTGATACTTTAACATATGAAACTGGCAATTTAAAACCCTAATGGCCAAAGTAGCAGAGGTGTATATCTTCTTACCCCATCTGTCTAAAGCCCTAGAATCCCTGTCAGAAGGGGTAGGATTCTTGGCAGTAGAAGCCTTAATACCTTTTGGTCCTTGGGAAATGGTCTCTGGATCTGCAGTAGGATTCTTGAAAAGTAATTTGTGAGAGTCAGGTACTCTATAGTACCTGTCAGGTTTCCTGGGAGCTGGAGGCAAAGTATCCGGGGTAAGGCTCGAGTCCAAGAAAACATCATCTACAATCTCCAGAACAGGAGGGATAGTTAGAGGCTTGTGCTGAGGCAGGTTTAAAAATTCCCTGAGTCTCTTTTTGGACTGAGAGTAGTCCTGGCTTTCCCAGTGGAATTGCTCCCTAAGGGTATGCAGGGTTACACCAAAAGAAAAATCTTCTGGAGTGGAAGTAGAGGGAATGGAATCCTCTGCATCAGAATCCTCATAGGTAGATAAGGGTATGTCCTGGTAGTCAGAAGGAACAGAGATCAGATTCCTGATCAGAAGAATCAGAAGGAAAATCAGTTCTAGGTCTCTTTGAGGGGGAAGGGTGGCTTCCCCTGATTAAGGTAATAAGGTCTTCAGCTATTCTAATTTGTTTTTGAGGCCTGTGGGCCTGAGAATGTGCTTTGGTCATCGGTTTCCTAGGCCTAGTGTGAACTTTAGGCCTGAGAAATTCAGTATTTTTGGCTTGAAACGAAGTTGTTGGTTTAATATGAAAATCGGTAGGCCTGAATACACTCTCAGAAGCCGGTGCCTGCACAGCGGCTCCGGACCCATCCAAGGTAGAGACATACTCAGGTTCCATAGTCTAAGAAGCATCTCATGGCATACCGGACTCCGAATGGGTCTCAGTAGAGGCCTGCGAATCTGTAGAAGTGGGTATCAGGGGCTGTGAAAGCACCTCACGAGTACCAGCGGACTGGCAACTAGCTTAACGGTAGCGTCATCAGTTTTGGACCTATGCGGTCTGTCCCTATCTATCCTTACGTTTTTCGGAAGATCGGTAGTCGGATGGCTTACTGACGCCATTTCAGAGTACTGAGATCGAGAGCGAAAGTATTTAGCTACAAAAACTGCCCGACGATGGATAGTTCAGGCGTTAAACAAGGCACAAAACCGACAGTGAGGAACGTCGTGGTCTGGGCCTAAACAGGTGAGCAGTAAGAATGAAAATCTCTATGAGGTATCTGTTTTCCACAGGCAAGACAATTATTAATTTTTTTCTGACATTGGTTAGAGCAAGAAAAAAGGATCCCGAATGGGTTACTTATCTTTTACAAGACTTCAGGTCTGAAACTTGAAAATGAAAATTTCAGGAGTCGGCCGACCGGCACTTGCGAACTGCTTCTGTTTCGGGCACCGCATGGCAAGAAAGACTGATGTAATGGCATCAGCTGTATGTTTTATACCCCTGATGTCCTGACGTCATGGAAGAAGTGACAGCATCCGACGCAGAAATCCCAAGACTCTGGTATTCAGGCTGGCTGAGGGCTTCCTGCAGGCAGATAACCCAAATGTGATGACTGCAACAGTGAAACACAAAGAACATCTACACAGAACAGGGCACAGCTATTTTTCACAGGTGGGGAGGACATATGTGCTGACTTCCACATGGAAATGTATGTTTGCTGTTCTAACTAACTAAAATTAACCTTGTACTGTGTGTGTGTGTAAGTAAGTAATACTGGGTTCTGAATGGGCAGATATGGGCCACACAAAGGTGAAGTGTTGTCATCCCATGCATGCTCCTGTTCACAAAGACACAAGCCCCCCCTGCATCCCCCATGGGGGGCAAGCCCCCCCACCTCCCACATTTATATGCATCAACTCAGAGATCCCCATACCTCAGAAAGAAAAGAATATTCCAAGAAATGACATCTCAGACTTAGTATATGCAAGAACAAACCAAATGCAGAGTAGCACACCAGCGGAGACGGAAACAAACGTGATAAATAAGTAGTAAAATCGTTCAGTCACCATACACGTTGTTCCCTGATGACAATAAAACGTAACCAACACTTCAAGATAAATAAATCCAAGTACGGAACACAACGTACACTTCTGAATGCACTATAAAGCGTTTAATTTCAGAGTAGAGTGAGCGCTTTCGCCAACAGGCTTCTTCAGACTCTTAGTATATACAAACAAAATTTCAGCTAGTTTAAAAAGCCCACCTTGAAATCTCATTGGTTGCACACCTGCCACATTAAGATTTAAGGTAACACTTACATCTCATACTGCGTTGTTACAAATGCAGTATTTAGACAACATTAAAACAATCATATCACATAAAACTTGCATAAAAAACCTAAAAATACAAAATATGACTAATTGTTTATAAACTGGTATTCATCACAGATATTATACCATCCAAAAACATCAAAATGCATTCAAAATGTTCAAAAATTAATCAGACAGTGTTTAACATGCAGCTACTGTCAAAAGCCACATTTTGAAAGTACGAATGGTCTATAATCTAAATCACTCATAAAATGCACATGCCAAGGTCTAGTATTAAACTGTCACTGGGCAACAATGGTTACCCAGTTTGACACAAGGTAACTTCCCATTCCAATTAATATACATGCTTTGACTTCATGTTTTACTGCAGCAGTAGTTCATAAATGGTCCAAATGGTCCCACTTTGCATGCACAGTTGTACAAACAAGTACCTGCTGAAGGCAAAAGCAGCTAAAGAAAAATCCAGAAAAAGATGAGGCTTACATCAGAAAGCAGACAGTCTGCATCTTTTCTGACAATGTTGTGCACCTCTGACACAGAAACTGTTGGCGACTGTTTTCTGTAGTGCAGCGAGTCTCGTGGTTGCTACTAGGGTAGATATTGCGTAAATCTGAGTGTGTTGCTTATTCTCATGAGGGCCAGAATCATAAATGTTCTTACATCATGCATGTGGCCATAGTTACAATAAGAGGCTCTCACACTATCATAAACCTGCTTGACCACCTGTGGATCATACTGAGCATGTGAGGTCAGGTCAATATCTCCAACAGGGATGTCATGCAATATATTTACACCAGCAACTAGGAGAGGAACTAAAAAGTACATCTGCTCTCTAAGCTAAGCCTGAAGCATATACTGTAGATATTTTATGACATTTTCTCACACCTTTATATCACACTGATATGACAACATTTGTAGTGCTAGATTTCAGAAATTCTGCCAACTAAGATACCCTGTGCCTTGCGGCACTTTTAGAAACACAAAACAGAGGTGATTTTAACAGGCAAGCCATCATTCCCTGCAATGAGACCTGGATTATGTCCATGGTTTCTCATGGCACTGCATGTAGTACAGCATCCTGGTGGTACAGTAAGGAATCAAAAATCTTCTTTCATTTCCTGCATAAGGACCACTAGGAGAAAGTACAGTTTTGTACCTACCATAAATGTAGACGTTCGAGTGCTAATACAGCTGCAGTCATAACAGATGGGTTCTCCTGCCGTCAGGCGGGTCCTCGGTCGGCCGAATTCCAAAGTCTAGGTCCGGCATCGGTTGTCGTCACTTCTTCCCTGACCTCAGAGCAACAGGGGTATAAAAGGACCAGCCAACGACATTTTCTTCAGTTTTTCTTGCCCCAGATGTCAGGTGCCCCCAGAAGGAAGGCAATACATAAAATTATGCAATAATGCAATGCAATATAATAAAAAAAACAAAAAAAAAAAAAAAAAAAAAACAAAACAAAAAAAACAAAACAAAACAGTAGTTGTAAGCAAATACACCATAAAAGACAACCCCTAGAGGGGAAGGAGGGAGGAAAACCTGGACTGCAGCTGTATTAGCACTCTAACATCTACATTTATGGTAGGTACAAAACTGTACTATGTTCATCGTGCATACAGCTGCAGTCATAACAGATGGGTAGAATCCCAAAGCTAAGAAAGGGGTGGTAGGCACTAGGTGGAACTAGGAGGAGCCAAAATGCCCTGCCAGACTGCAGTGGCAAAGCCTGCTCTAGATTTTGAGTATAATGGTAGGTTGTAGTGCTTGGAGAAGGTATGCACAGAACTCCAAGTGGCTGCTTCCAAAATATCCTTGGTAGGTACTCCTCTGAGGAAGGCTGCAGAGGTGGCTGTGGCCCTGGTGGAATGGGTTCTAATGCCTGTAGGTACAGTTTTGCCATGAAAAGAATAGCAAAAGCGTATGCAGTGTGCTATCCATTTTGAGATTGGATGTTTGGAAATGGGCTTTCCTTGAACTCCTACCGCATAGGCCACAAAGAGCTGTTCTGCTTTTCTGAAAGGCTTTGTTCTGTCCAAATAGTAACGCAGTTGTCTGTGGATGTCCAAGAAATGTAGTAATCTCTCCCCCTTGTTTTGAGGATTAGGATAAAAGGTAGGTAAATGTATGGCCTGATTTAAAGCTACCCTGGATACCACTTTAGGCATAAAGGACGGGTTGGTTCGTAAGGAAACTCTGTCCTGATGGAAGGGCTGGACAGCCATGAGAAGCTGTAGTTCTGAAACTCTATGAGCTGAAGTGATAGCCAGAAGGAAAGCTGTTTTCCAGGACAAATATTGCAAATCTGATGAGGCAGCTGGCTCAAAAGGAGGCAAGGTCAGTTTTTCCAGAATGAAATTAAGATCCCAAGCAGGTATTGGTCGTTTCCTTGGAGGTCTTAAATTCTTAGCCCCTCTGAGGAACTGTCAAGAGAGGGTGAGAGAATAAAGGTGGATCTGTGTTGTATTCTGCAGAAATGGCTGAGGCATGGATTTTGATGGAGGAGAACGAAAGTCCACTGCTTAGCAGTTCCGCCAAATATTGTAGTATTTGAGGTAAATTCAGTTTTCCAGGGTCCTGGCCCTTTTTCTCATTCCAGACGCAAAAACGTTTCCATTTTGCGGAGTAAGCTTTTCTAGTTGATGGCCTTCTGGCCTCCAAAATGACTTCCTGCACCTCCTTGGAGAGTAGGGCCTGCTGTGATGCTAAGGAATCTTCCATGCGGCTAGATTGAGTGTTTTTAGCTGACTGTGAAGAGTTTTGAAGCTGTGCCGAGTAAGAAGAGGCATTAGAGGCAGGGTCCATGGTGGGGAATGCGTCAGGCTCCTCAGGAGTGGGTACCAGTGTTGCCTTGGCCAGTCCGGAGCAATGAGGATCATCTTTGGTCTGTCTGCTCTGGTCTTCAATAGGACTTTGGGCAGCAGAGGAAGAGGCGGGAAGGCATAAACTGTCATTGATGTCCAACTGAAAGAGAGCATCCACTCTCCAGGCCTTTGGATGGGAGATCCTTGAGCAGAATTTTGTCAATTGATGATTTTTGTGGGAGGCAAAGAGATCTATGTCTGGCCTTCCCCATTCTTGGATTATTTCTGTAAAAACTTTTGGATGCAACTTCCATTCATGTGGATCTGTCATATTCCTGCTTAGGTTGTCTGCCAGCGTGTTTTCCTTGCCTGGCAAGTACTGTGCTTGTAGTTCCATTTGTAAGTCCATGGCCATGTTCCAAAGTGACATGGCCAGTCTGCATAGGGGGTAAGAATGTGTTCCTCCCTGATTGTTTATGTACCACATAACTGTGGTGTTGTCCGTTCTTATCAATAGTTGACCTGGTTGTAGGAGGTCCTTGAAAGCTATAATAGCATTTATTACTGCTAGCATTTCTTTTTGATTGATGTGAAGGGGCTTTTCTTTTTGGTACCATTTGCCCTGAATGCACCTGTCTGTCATGTGCGCCCCCCAGGCGTAGTCCGAGGCGTCTGTTGTGATGACTTGATTTGCTTGAGGCTTGCTGAATGGAAGACCTGTGTTTGTTTGACATGCTTGAGCCGACCACAGAAATTCCTTTTGCAGACATGGAATTAGTGGTATTATTGTTTCCAAACTGTGGCCATGTTGAGACCATATGTATTTTAGGTACCATTGTAGTTTTCTCATATGCAGCTTTGCACATGGGATTAGTAAGATGCAAGATGCCATGAATCCCAGAGCCTGCAGGATTTTCCTTGCAGTCAGCCTGGTGCAATTTGCCAGTGTTCTGAAGTATTGAATTAGTTGCCCCTGCTTCTCTGGCGTGAGGTAGGCCATCTGGGTGTTTGTGTCCAAATTGGCACCCAGGAAAATTATCTTCTGAGAGGGTATTAGCCTTGATTTCTCTTTGTTGACTGTGTATCTCAGAGAGTTTAATAACATTATTACATAAGCCAGATGTTTCAGAAGGATATGCTTGCTGTCCGCCTGGATCAGGCAGTCGTCCAAATAAGGGTATATTTGTATCCCTTGAAGTCTGCAGTAGGCAATTACTGATGCCAGGCATTTCGTGAATACTCTGGGCGCAGTAGATAAGACAAAGGGCAATGCAGAGAATTGATAATGGGTTGAACCTGCAAGAAATCTGAGGTATCTTCTGCAATTTTGTCTGATTGGGACATGCAGGTATGCCTCCTTGAGGTCCAATGTTACCAGCCAAGACTCCTTGCCCAGCATGGGAAGAAGTTGCTGTAGAGTGAGCATCTTGAATTTTGGTACGAGTAGGAATGTGTTTAGGATGGAAAGATCCAAAATAGGTCTCCAATCTTTTCCCTTCCTTGGCACCAGAAATAGCCTGGAATAAAAACCTTGACCTTGTTCGTGTGTAGGTACCTCTTGAATAGCTTTCATGTTTATGAGATCTGAAATTTGCCTTTGTGCCTTTGTGCCTCTGCCCTTTGATTGTGTGGCAGGTTTGGCATGCCTCTCATTTTTGGAAGGGTATGAAAATGGAATTTGTAGCCTCTGTTTATAATGTCCAGGATCCATTTGTCCTTTGTGACAACATGCCAATTTTTTGAAAATAGTGCCAGCTTTCCCCCTAAGGGAGCTGCCATTTGAGACCTGGTTGGCATGCAAAGGGGAAAAGTCATTGGGTTTGCTTTCTGAAAGATTGCGAGTTGTCCTCACCACCTCTTTGTGTAGGAGCTTGCCATTGTCTGCCTCTACACGATCCTTGTGATTGTCCTCTGCCCCTCGGGCGCCTGTATCTGCCTCTTTGGGGTCTGTCTGTGGCAAGAAAGGACCAGTTTTTGGAAGGCCAATTTCTACTAAAACGTGGGGGTTGAACCTGCAGAAATTCTTTCACAGTTTGCATTGATTTAGCCTTTTCCTCCATTTTCCGTAATACTTCCACAGCATTAGCCTCAAATAGTACATCCTTTTGAAGAGGGGCATCTAGTAATTTAGCTTTGACATGATCAGGCAAGGCTTGTTCCTTGAGCCAGGCATGCCTACGTATGACTGAGTCTGTAACAGCAGCTCTACATGAGGCCTCTAGAGCATCAAAACCACATTGTAAGGTATGTTTACCCACTTGTTCTGCACTATGCATCAAATCCTGCAACTCCAAGTCTGGTTGTTCAGGTTGTGACATTTTACATTTCAATTGTGATAACAAAAACTGTTGGTATTTTAGCATATGAAACTGACAGTTTAAGGCCCTCATGGATAAGGTAGCCGAGGTGTATACCTTTTTTCCCCACCTTTCTAAGGATCTGGAATCTCTCTCGGAAGGCAATGAATTTTTGGCAATGGAGGCCTTAACTCCCTTGGGCCCTTGGGAGATGGTTTCTAGGTCAGCAGCATGGCTTTTGTATAGAAATTGGTGTGAATCAGGAACCCTGTAGTACCTGTCAGGCTTAACTGGAGCTGGAGGTAGAGAGTCCGGGTTAAGGCAGGCCTCTGAGTAAACATCATCTAGGATGTCCAGGACAGGAGGTATAGCCAGAGGCCTGTGCTGGGGTAACAAAAGAAATTCCCTGAGCCTTTTCTTGGAATCTGAATAATCCTGGCCTTCCCAGTGGAAATGTTCCCTTAAGGTATGCAAAGTTTCCCCAAAAGAGTAATCCTCAGGAGGGGATACAGAAGGAATAGACTCCTCTGCGTCAGAGTCTTCAAAAGGGGAGTAAGACTGTTCCTGATCATCAGAGTGTTCTGAAATAATGGAGCCCTGATCAGAGAAGGGGGAATCTTCCTCCACTCTGGGCCTTTTGTCTGGAGGTGGCTAAGAACCTCTGATTAGAATAATTAAATCCTCAGCCATTTTAAGCATCTGTTTCTTAGGCATGGGGCCTGGAGATTGGCCCTGTGTAGCTGGTCTCGGAGTGCATGGATGCTTTAGACTTGGTGAAGGCCTTGATGGAGAAAGAGGAGGAAGGTCTGAAGAAACCTTGAGTGGAGGTGGACCTGTCCACATTCTGTGTTTCAACGCCAAGAGTGGCGTCGGTATCTGTAGTCGGGGTGTGGGCCGAGGAGCCTGCGACCTCGGGTACAGGAGACACCGCCAAAGATGTGTCGTCGGTAGTCACGGGCTGCGTAGGTGCCTCGCTGAGAACTGGACCACGTGGAGTCGGCTTTGGTGTGGTGTCGGTAGAGGCCGTGGATCTCGAGCGTCGGTCCTTGTCTTTGCGTTTTTTAGACAAAACCGGAGTCGGAGTATCCGACGACATAGTATAATTAAATGCTTTCCCAAAAAAATGCTGGGCGAACTCTGCCCGACGCTTAATAGTGCGTTTGTTGAATGTAGCATAAAAGCGACAGACCGAGACGTCGTGGTCTGGGCCTAAGCAAGGAATACAGAGGGAATGGAAATCCTTATGCGGTATTTGCTTCCCACAAGAAATACAATTATTAACTTTGTCTGACATCGGTCTGAGGCAAGAAAAGTTTCAACGGGTACTTAGCTTTTAAGAAGACTTCGGTTTCCAAATTTTCGTAATCTCAGGAGCTGGCCGACCGGCACTTGCGAACTGCTTCTGCTTCGGGCACCGCGCGGCAAGAAAGACTGAAGAAAATGGTGCCGGCTGGTTCTTTTATACCCCTGTCGCTCTGACGTCAGGGAAGAAGCGATGACAACCGACGCCGGACCTAGACTTTGGAATTCGGCCGACCGAGGACCCGCCTGACAGCAGGAGAACCCATCTGTTATGACTGCAGCTGTATGCACGATGAACATCTTCTTGGGGATATGGTTGAGGGTCTCATGTATAACATGGATGCTTGGCACTGTCTTACCATGGCTGTCTCAGATGCCATTGGTATACCTCACTCTGGTGAGCACTTTGGGCAGCAACACAGTGGCTTGTGGAAGTACCATATTGACCTTCTAAGCTGATGGGAAGAAGAGGTCATAGAGGCACCTGATACATATTGTAAGTATCTGTCCAGTCTATATAGATAATATACAATTAATTGTTTTCATGCTTAACAGAGAGTGGATTGTATGTGTGTAACTGATTTTTTATACTTTACTCTACAGCAAAGGGGACCATAAAGGAGAATTGTGTCTTATACTGGAGGAGGACAGAAAGGTTTTCTAGATGCAGGACAGTAGTGCTATTTGTTTAATTGTACTCGCTTTAGAAACTTGTATTATTGCATCAGTTCTGTGCCATCAGCATGCACATCAGTCACCTTAATCTGGTAAGTGCGGGTTATGTCAACATGTATATGACTTGGTAATGAGGTTTGTATGCCACTCAAAAGCATGATTGAACAGTTATCTGGGGTAGTCTGTTTGACCACTCCAGCTGCAGACCTGTACATATGCAGGTGTTGTAGTACATGACAAATACTGAAGTGCAAATGGTCAGAGACTCTAAGCAAAATCCCAGCATTTTCTAAGTAGAGTAGCATCCTACACCCGAGTATAATAGGCATAAGTACTGCACCATCAGAATGTTTACCTTTAACGATGTTAGGATAGCACATATGTACTGCACCACCAGAATGTTTACCTTTAACCACCGTGTTAGGATAGCACATAAGTACTGCACCATCAGAATGTTTACCGTTAACCATGTTAGGATAGCACATATGTACTGCACCATCAGAATGTTTACCTTTAACCACCGTGTTAGGATAGCACATAAGTACTGCACCATCAGAATGTATACCTTTAACCACCTTGTTAGGATAGCACATTACAGCAGAGCATCCTTTATATATCAGACACCTGTGCTGCTAATCAGCTTAAGTTTTTGCAGCTGTACTTATAATTTGTATAATTTTATTTTAAATTATGGCTTTTAGAAGTATTACACTGATTTTATACCAATTTGCTCTTCCTTTCCATTGTCACTATCTTTTCTTATGTTAGTTCACTCCCTTCATTTTGCAGTTATGTAGAGAAGCAGCCATCATGGCAGTGCCAGTGGCTAAGTCTAGGATCACAGTTCCCCAGCAGGCCCAGGCAGCATGGGCTGCCTCCACACTGGCTGCACTGGGGGCCAGTGAAGCCACCAACTCCCTCACCCCTGGTGGTCCATCTCCATCTGGAAGAACCACTACTGCTCCTGGTGGCTCTGCTAGGGGTGGTGAGTTTGTGACCTGCAGACAGCACTGATGGGGGAGCTAGAGGAACAGTGGCTGGTAGCCTGCATCTTCTACCTGGAAAGGCTCCACTTCTGACAAGTAACGTCACTAAGTGCCTGACCCTACCAGCAACACCAGGACTCAGTGGGGAGGGTGAACAGGGTGTTGTCTGAACTCCTCCTGGGGATTACATAGGCAGTACAACGTAGGAGACCATACTACCTACCCCATGCCAGTATAGTCCTCTATTTTGTGTTAATGCCTCTAGTATTTGTTATCCAATCCTCCCAGAGTCACACCTTTGTTTACAGCACGTGCCAGAATCCACTGCCCCCACCCCCCCTCTTTCAGCATGCCACCACCTCCTCTGGTAGTCTTTATTCTTTTTTCCTCTTAAGGAAAAAATAAAACTGGCACTTGTCCCACAAAAATAAATACATAATAAATTATGCTCCATCCTCCCTCCAATCCCATACTTACCTCGTATGTGTTTCACTTGTGGGATTTCCTCTACTTGCTGCTCCCTTTTTCTTAATGTAATTTATTTCTTTTTCCACCCCATAACATGATCAAACAACAGATTTCAGTAGTGTAGTGGACCCATTAAAGTAGCATGCCATTTTTCTCATATCCTCACATCTTAGTACATGTCACATGCCAAAGGTCATACACTAACTTAGCACTTTTACTAACAGGATTTCATAGCTGCTACTGCAGCTCCATCTCTCTCACCACATGTCCTACACTGAAGAACAGTTGGATTAATAATTAGCTGCAACTAAAGCAGCAAACTTTCACTTTTGTTAGCTGATAACAGGCTCTGTGCCTCATCGAGCTATGAACAGTATCAGCGAAAGAGAATCCACTACTGAGCCTAGCACAATTCTGAACCCCAAGGCTTAGGAAAAGGAGAATACGGACAGAAATGCAGCAGCCAAGAAGGTGTATTTGTACAGGGAAAAAAAATAAGGGGATCCTAGTTTACACTCCATGAAAAAAAAATAATGCTGTAAGATGGATCACATTCTGATAAATATATTGCCTCCAAGTCTATCATACTAAATCTACAATAGCACTATATTCTGAGAAATATTACAAGAATGTACTTTTTTCATATATTAAATAAAATGCCTACAGGATCTTCTGTTCTTAAACATTTGATCACATTTACTATAATTTTGACAATAATCTCATCCTGAACCTATCCTGCAATATTTTTCATGTATTCCAGCGCTATGAATTTGAAAAGTTAACTTACTATTGTAACCAGTTTCAGGCAGAAAGTACAGTTGTGTACACTTACCATAAATGTAGATGTTCGAATGTATTCACTGTTGCAGTCATCACACTTTGGTTACCCTGCCAGGAGTAGCCCTCAGTTGGCCCAAATACCAGAGGCTTAGTATTTCTGCGTCGGTTGCTGTTGCTCCAGGACTGACGTCAGGTCGTCAGTGGTATAAAAACAGGCAGCTGACGCCATTGCATCAGTTTTTCTTGCCCCAACTGTCAGGAGCCCCCCAATAGGGAGCTAGGTTATGGTGGAAGAACACCACCAGTAGAAAGTAAATATCAAAAATTCCCTGTAAGAAGAGAGGAAGAGAGAGAGAGAGAGACAAGGGGGATGGAGGGTGGGAAACCAGGACTGCAACAATGAATACACTCAAACATCTGGGTTGATTCCCAAAGCTGAAGAAAAGGGTGAAAGCAGTGAAGAAGACTGGGGGCTGGCTAGGATGCACTGCAAGACTGTGGTGGCAAAGCCTGCCCTGGATTTGGAGAAGATAGGCAGGTGGTAATGCTTGGTGAAGGTGTGAACAGAAGTCCATGTTGCAGCCTCCAGGATGTCCCTGGTGGGAACTCCTCTGACAAAAACTGCAGAGGTGGAGGTTGCCCTGGTAGAATGCATCCTGACCCCCTTTGGGGGCAGTTTCCCGTGCTATTTGTAGCAGAAATGGATGCAGTGTGCTATCCACTAGCAGGTTTCTGCTTAAGTTGTCTGCCAGACAGATTTGGTAGCCTGGCAGAAATTGTGCTAGTAGGTGTATTTGCATGGCTGAGGCCATGTGCCAAAGGGTCATGGTGAGCCTGCAGACAGGATAAGAGTGAGTCCCCCCCTGCTTGTTGATATACCACATCACTGTGGTGTTGCCTGTTTTGATCAGCAGAGGTCCCAGGGAGAGTAGGGGTCTGAAAGCGGTCAGGGCATGCTGAACAGCTAGCATCTCTTTTTGGTTGATGTGCAGATGTATTTGATTTGGGCTCCAATAGTCCTGAATGCACCTGCCGTCCAGGTGTGCACCCCAGGCATAGTCTGATGCATCTGTGTGAGGGTCTGGATGGCGTGGGGTTGTAAGAAGGGAAGTCTCTTGTGTTGGTTGCATGTTGCTGCCCACCAAAGAAAATCTTTCCTTAGACAGTTTCCAGGTCTTGAGATTGTTGACACCAAAGGCTTTTTAGGTACCATTGTAGTTTCCTCATATGCAATCTGGCATATGGAATGAGTAGAATGCAGAAGGCCATGAACCCTAGAGCTTGCAGAATTTTCCTTGCAGAAAATTGTGTATTGGTGGCTAGCTGAGAGAAGTAGCTTGTCAGGTAGGCTTGTTTTTCTGGAGTAAGGAATACCATCTGGGATGCTGTGTCCAGGCTTGCTCCCAGGAATACAATTTTTTTGTGTGGGGACTAGCTTTGATTTCTTTTCATTGATAGTATACCTCAGGGAGGTTAGTAGGTCCTTTACAAAGGTCAGGTGCTGTAACAGCTTTTCCTAACTGTCTCCCTATATCAGGCAATCGTCTAGGTAGGGATAAATTTGAATATTTCTTTGTCTGCAAAAAGCAATGGCTGGAGCCAGACATTTTGTGAAAACTCTGGGAACAGTGAATAAGCCAAAAGAAAGTGCAGAAAACTGAAAGTGCATAGATCCTGCCGTGGAACGTAGATATTGTCTGCAAGATTCCCTGATTGCGATGTGTAGGTAGGCCTCTTTTAGGTCTAGGGTGGCTAACCAAGCATCCTTGGAAAGCATAGGAAGAAGCTGCTTGAGGGTGAGCATTTTGAATTTTGGTATCACCAGGAAATTGTTTAGAAAGGATTGATTGAGGATTGGGCACTAGGTGCCCTCTTTTCTGGGTACCAGGAAGAGTCTGAAATAGAAACGTTGGCCTATCTGGTCTGCAGGAACATGCTGTATTGCCCTCATGGAGAGCAGGGAAAGGACTTGCTTTTTGGCCTCTTCCCACTGGTTTGGAGGAAGATCTGGGAACCCTTTTGGGGTTGGCAGAGGATGGAAATAAAATGTGTATCCCTGGGACACTATGTTGACGACCCATCGGTCGCTGGTAATACAGGCCCTGTTGTTTGCATGGAAGGAGAGTTTTCCTCCTAGGGGCACAAGCAGGTGGGCAGAGGTAAGTGGTGGAGGTGTAAAGTCATTGTGAGCTCTTACCATAAGGGGGTGGCTTAGCACTCCCTGTTTTTGAAGAGGAGGAACTCCATTGCTTAGATCTCTGCATTCCCTGGGACTGCTATCTGGGGGGTCTGCTTTCCCTGAGTCTGGGCTGAGCTGGCCTGGAGGGGGCCAGCGCTCGGAGGGGCAATGTCTACTGAACCTCGAAGGCTGGACCTGTACTGTCTGCATAGATTTAGCTTTTTCTTCCATCTTTTTTAAGACCTCTTCTGCCTTGGTGCCAAACATATTGTCTTTGTTCAATGGTGTGTCCAATAATTTTGATTTGACATGGTCTGGCAAGGTCTGTTCCTTAAGCCAAGCATGCCTTCTAAGGACAGAACCAGTGACTGCTGCCCTACAAGATGCTTCTAGGGCATCAAAGCCACATTGCAAGGTGTGCTTAATAACTAGGCTTGCAGAATGCATAAGCTCTTGTAATTCTTTATTTTCTGCACAAGCAGGAAAGGAAAATATTTTTTTGTTTGAGGGGTTCCATGGTATGCTGCTGATGTTTCAGCATGTGGAACTGACAATTTAGTGCTCTAATAGCAAGAGTTGCGGAGATGTACACTTTTTTACCCCATCTGTCTAAAGCTCAAGAACCCCTGTCTGAGGGGGTGGGATTCTTAGCTGAGGTTACTTTAATTCCTTTAGGTCCTTGAAAGATGACCTCTGGGTCAGCAGTAGGATTTTTGAAAAGGAATTTGAGAGAGTCAGGGACTCTGTAAAACCTGTCAGGTTTCCTGGGAGCAGGAGGAAGGGTGTCAGGAGTCAAACTGGATTCCATAAAAACATCATCCACAATATCCAGGACAGGAGGAATAGCTAAAGGTCTGTGCTGTGGTAAATCTAAGAATTCCCCGAGTCTCTTTTTTGACTAAGAATAGTCCTGACATTCCCATTGGAAATGCTCCATTAAAGTAAGAAGGGTTTCACTAAATGAAAAATTCTCGGGTGGAGAGGCAGAAGGAATGGATTCCTCTGCATCAGAATCCTCATAAGCAGAAAGGGGTTGCATGTCTTCATATTAGGAAGCATTAGAGTCATTGGATATCTGTTCAGATAAAACTACTGGGGACAAGTCTCTTTCTTTTGGAAGGGGTAGACTGGCTTCCCCTAATAAGCATAATAAGGTCTTCCGCCATTTTAAGCATTTGAGATTGAGGCATGGAAGCAGGTGCCTGAGCTTGGGTCATTGTTTTTTTTGGGCGTAGTTCATACCCTGGGCCTTAGAAACTCGGTAGTTTTAGAAAGAACTGAAGACGTAAAAGAAGTCATCGGTTTGTGTCCAGTATTGGTAGTGTGAAGAACTTCCTCGGAAGCCGGTGCCTGCTCAGCAGCTCCGGACCCATCCAAGATAGAGACATCCGCAGGATCCTTAGTTGAAGAAGAGTCTCATGGCATACCAGACTCTGATAGGGTCTCGGTGGCAGCCTGCAAATCCACAGAAGCAGGCATCACGGGCTGCAAATGCACCTCATTGAGGACCGGACAACTGACGACTAGCTTAATGGAAGCATCGTCGGCAGTTTTGGACCTGTGCGGTCTGTCTCTGTCTTTATCCTTACATTTTTTTCAGATCAGTAGTTGGATGGCTTACCGAAGCCATATCAGAATTCGAGGACTGACAGCAAAAATATCTAGCTACAATAAAGGCGCAATGATGTGTAGGTCTGGCATTGAACAAAGCACAAAAGCGACAGCGAGGGACGTCGTGGTCTGGGCCTAAACAGGTGATGCAGTAAGAATGGAAGTCTTGGTGTGGTATTTGCTTTCCACACGTGAGGCAATTGTTAACTTTTTTGACATCGGTTAGAGCAAGAAAAAAGGATCCCCAACAGGGTACTTAGCTTTAGAAGACTTCAACTTCAATTTGAAAATGAAAACTCAGGTAGCAGCCAACCAGCACTCGTGCGAAATGCTTCTGCTTCAGGTTCCTCAGCAAGAAAGACTGATACAATGGCGTCAGCTGTCTGTTTTTATACCACTGACGACCTGATGTCAGTCCTGGAGCAACAGCAACCGATGCATAAATACTAAGTCTCTGGTATTTGGGCTGACTGAGGGCTACTCCTGGCAGGATAACCCAAGTGTGATGACTGCAACAGTGAAACACGAAGAACATCTGAATGCATACTAGGTAACAAAACATTCAGTACACTTTTAGACATTCTTGTTCTCCTGCATTTGTAGACAATTCAAATAACTGTACATATTTACTTAGTAAACAGATAAAATGCACTTAATCAAGTGACACTTTCCAGTCATCACCTGAAGTGGAATTCACAGAGAATGAGGGAAATTTGATCAGGGCACTGGAGAAATTCTCATCTACTGTGCTATGGAGTGCGGAACACTCCTGTATATGTGTTGAAGCATGGGTGTGGATGAATGGGTGTGTGTTTCTGCGACTTTGATCGACTGTGGGGCAGCTTATTTGCCGTGTGCGTGTGTGTGTGTGTGTGTGTGTCTGCTGCAGGTGGGAATAATGACCCAAATTCTGAAAAGAATGTAGAGACTGAATACAACTATAACGAAGGTCTTCAACACAGAAGAGTATATTATGAAGACTTAGCAGTTTGATGACTGAAGATCTGCCACATGGTTATACTGCTGTAGGCTACAACTGCCAAAAAGGAGAAGGAACCTAGAGTGGGAATATGCATTTCAACAGAGCTGTGTCAAAGATGTCATTCATGCTAGTACTGCATTGCAAAGGTATGATGACCAGGCTTTTCTTCTGCTGATTTACAGATCTGCAACAAGGCCACAAACTGCTGCAACATGCTGTTATAACAGATTCTTTCACACATTATAGACATCACATAAAAAATTAGAAACAGCAAAAACATCACCACTAATCAGTCCAGTTTAGACAACATTAACTTTTATTTTGAATAGATAGGACTGGACCAGAAAGGCCCTTTTTCAGACACAAACTAGTTACAAGAATTAAGCAATGAAGTGTACTTTAAGATAAACAAAATGGTAACTTTATCAGTATACACAGAAGAACTATAGAGATTAAAAATGAGATTAGTCTGGCACCAAAGACTGTTATCGCCACAACTAATTACTACAGAGTGAGTGGTGCATGCTAGATTTGTTATCTCAAAGGAGATTCTTCCAGGACAATTGACAACCAACTGTGAAGCTCCTTGCATAGTGGCATTTGGACTAAAACATAACATTCAGAAAGGTTCATTAGAAGCCACTTTAGCATAAATGCAAAAGCAACTTTAAAAAAAAGAGTAATGCATTCTGTACCTATGTAAACAAAGTAAATTCATACTTTTAAGTTAAGAAAGACAAAACACTGCATTCATCAATTGTGTGTCTGTACCTAAGCAGTCCTAATAAGAGAAGATGAAATGTAGTAAGACACTCAGTACCCTGTGGCAAGGAAAGCCTAAACTCAATGCTTCAAAAACTGATACAGTGGAGGTATTTGGGGGATGTGCACATAACGGATACAGTGACAATGGCTCAGCAGATGATTTCAGAAGGCAGCACTGTTTAATGTTGGAGATAAATGTGCTGTTAATAGCATCTAAAATTCTAGAAAAGTGCATTCATTCTCAACTGCTAAAACATCTCACAGACAATAACCTACACACACACACCCAACCTGGTTTTCGGCCAGCACACAGCACAACAAAAGGCTTACTGTCATTTACCAACACTGTATACAAAGCTCCTGATGCAGGCAATCTAACATCAGTGACCCTACTAGATCTATCAAAAGCTTTTGATAGTGTTCCACTTGAAACTACTTTTACAACTTAAGATTATAAACTGCTCGTGCCTTCTGTGGAAGGTTGGGCGCCAGGCTGGCAACTCGACGCTGTAAAACTCCACTGCCAATCATGAGCGGACCGGTGATCCGCTGTGGTGACCCCTAACCGGGAAAAGCCGAAAGAAGAAGAAGATTATAAACTGCTCCCCACACACACTGACCTGGTTCCATAACTATCTACACAGCAGCACTCCCCACACACACTAACCTGGTTCCATAACGATCTACACAGCAGCAGAAAACAATCTGTTAGATGGCAAAGCAAGAAATCCGATTACCTAGTCAACAACACAGGTGTTCTCCAAGAGTCTATTCTTGGGACCTTGCTTTTTAATACATTTATAAATAATCTCCATAAGGCATCCCTGCAAAGTATGCTAATTCAATACGCGGATGATTCGAAAATAATTCTGTCCTCTAACAACATCTTAGATCTCCTAAAGGTAACACAAAATGCATTTATTTCCATCGAATCCTGGCTTAACGAAGCTCAACTGCTACTTAATTCCAAAAAATCAAAACTTTTACTCTAATACCAAACCTCTAACTGTAGACTTTAAAATATTATCTCAAAACAATACAGAAACTGAAATTGTAAAAATAGCTAAACTACTTGGCATCACAATTGATGACAAACTATCATCTGAGAATTATATACTCAACTCAATCAAAAAAGACCCATTTTAAGCTTGGCAAACTCAATAGGCATAAACTCTATTTGGACAAGTCTACCAAGTTGAAGTTAGCCAACAGTCTACTTCTACCCTCCCTCTTCTATGGTTACCCCATTTTCACTAACCTACACACATCTCTCCTGAACAAAAGTACAGTTTTGTACCTACCATAAATGTAGATGTTAGAGTGCTAATACAGCTGCAGTAATTACAGATGGGTTCTCTGCCGTCAGGCGGGTCCTCGGTCGGCCGAATTCCAAAGTCTAGGTCCGGCGTCGGTTGTTGTCGCTTTCTTTCCTGACGTCAGTGCGACAGGGCTATATAAGACACAGCCGACGCCATTTTCTTCAGTCTTTCTTGCCCCAGATGTCAGGTGCCCCCAAAAGGAAGGCAATACATAAATAATATATATATATATATATATATATATATATATATATATATATATATATATAAAATCATGCAATACAATATAATCCAAATATCAGTAGTTTCAAGCAAATACACCATAGAAGGATAACCCAATCAGGTTGTATGAGGGTTGTATGAGGAGGTGTTAGCCACTAGGCCTTTACCAAGAGGGGAAGGAGGGAGGGAAACCTGTACTGCAGCTGTATTAGCACTCGAACACCTACATTTATGGTAGGTACAAAACTGTACAATGTTCATCGTGCATACAGCTGCAGTAATTACAGATGGGTAGAATCCCAAAGCTACGCACAGGGTGGTAGGCACTAGGTGGAACTGGGAAGAGCCAGAATGCCCTGCAACACAGCAGTGGCAAAGCCTGCTCTAGTTTTGGAGTATAAAGGCAGGTGGTAGTGTTTTGTGAAGGTATGCACAGAACTCCAAGTGGCTGCCTCCAAAATATCTTTGGTAGGGACTCCTCTGAGGAAGGCTGTAGAGGTAGCTGTGGCCCTTGTGGAGTGGGATCTGATGCCGGTAGGAACAGATTTGCCATGAAAGGAGTAACAAAACCGTATGCAGTGGCATATCCATTTTGAAATTGTCTGTTTGGAAATTGGCTTCCCTTGAGCTCCTACAGCATAGGACACAAAGAGTTGTTCTGATTTCCTGAAAGGCTTTGTTCTGTCCAAATAGTAACGTAGCTGTCTATGGATGTCTAAGGAATGTGGCAGCCTTTCCCCTTTGTTTTGAGGATTGGGGTAAAAGGTAGGTAAGTGTATGGCCTGATTTAAAGCTACCCTGGATACTACCTTAGGCATGAATGACGGGTTGGTTCGTAGGGAAACCCTGTCCTGATGGAAGATGAGAAAGGGCTGCACAGCCATGAGGGCTTGTAGTTCAAACCCTACGAGCTGAGGTAATGGCCAGAAGGAAAGCTGTTTTCCAGGACAAATATTGCAAATCTGTTGAGGCAGCTGGTTCAAAGGGAGGTAAAGTTAATTTTTCTAGAATGTAATTAAGATCCCAGGCTGGTATTGGTTGTTTCCTTGGAGGTCTTATATTCTTAGCCCCTCTGAGGAACTGTCTTAAGAGTGGGTGAGAGAATAAGGGTGGATCAGTGTTGTATTCTGCAGAAATGGCTGAGGCATGAATTTTGATGGAGGAAAATGAAAGTCCACTGTTCAACAGCTCAGCTAGATACTGTAATATCTGAGGCAAATTCAGTTTTCTAGGATCCTGGCCTTTTTTCTCATTCCAAGCGCAAAACTGTTTCCATTTCGCGGAGTAAGCCTTTCTAGTAGATGGCCTTCTGGCCTCCAAAATGACATCCTGCACCTCTTTGGAGAGCAGGGTCTGTTGTGGTGTTAAGGAATTTTCCATGCAGTCAAATTGAGTGTTTTCAGCTTACTGTGAAGAGTTTTGTAGCTGTGCTGAGTCAGTAGAAGAGGCATTAGAGGTAGGGTCCAGGGAGGAGCATGTGTTAGGCTCCTCAGGAGTGGGTACCAGTGTTGTCTTGGCCAGTCTGGAGCAATCAGTAACATCTTCGGTCTGTCTGCTTTCAAGAGCACCTTGGGCAGAAGAGGCAAAGGAGGGAAGGCGTAAACTGTCCATGCTGCCCAACTGAAAGAAAGGGCGTCCACTCTCCAGGCCTTTGGATGGAAGGTCCTTGAGCAGAACTTTGTCAATTGATGATTCCTGTGGGAGGCAAAGAGATCTATGTCTGGCCTTCCCCACGCTTGGATTATCTTTGTAAACACTTGAGGATGCAACTTCCATTCTTGTGGGTCTGTCATATTTCTGCTTAGATTGTCTGCCAGCGTGTTTTCCAATCCTGGCAGGTACTGTGCTTGAAGTTTGATTTGCCATTCCAGAGCCAAGTTCCAAAGTGACATGGCTAGCCTGCACAGGGGTATGAATGTGTTCCTCCTTGTTTGTTTATGTACCACATTACTGTGGTGTTGTCTGTTCTTATCAATAATTGCCCTGGATGCAGGAGGTCCTTGAAAGCTGTAATTGCATTTATCACTGCTAGCATTTCCTTTTGATTGATGTGAAGGTGCTTTTCCTTTTGGGACCATTTGCCCTGAATGCACCTGTCTGTCATGTGTGCCCCCCAGGTGTAGTCTGAGGAGTCTGTTGTGATGACTTGATTTGCTAGAGACTTGCAGAATGGTAGACCTGTGTTTGTTTGGCATGCTTGGGCCCACCATAGAAATTCCTCTTGCAAGCATGGGATTATTGGTATTATTGTTTCCAAACTGTGGCTGTGTTGAGACCATAGGCTTTTTAGGTACCATTGAAGTTTCCTTATATGCAACTTTGCACATGGGATTAGAAGAATGCAAGATGCCATGAAGCCCAGAGCCTGCAGGATTTTCCTTGCAGTAAGCCTGGTACAATTTGCTAGTATTTTGAAGTACTGAGTTAGTTGCCCCTGTTTTTCTGGCGTAAGATAGGCCATCTGGGCATTTGTGTCCAAGTTGGCACCCAGGAAAGTTATTTTCCGAGATGGTGTTAGCCTGGATTTCTCTTTGTTGACTGTGTATCCCAGAAAATTAAATAACCGTGTTACATAAGCCAGATGTTCCAGAAGTATGTGTTTGCTGTCCGCTTGGATCAGGCAATCGTCCAAATAAGGGTAAATTTGTATCCCTTGAAGTCTGCAGTAGGCAATTACTGATGCCAGGCATTTCGTGAATACTCTGGGCGCAGTAGATAAGCCAAAGGGCAATGCAGAGAATTGATAGTGGATTGAACCTGCAAGAAATCTGAGGTATCTTCTGCAGCTTTGTCTGATTGGGACATGCAGGTATGCCTCCTTGAGGTCCAATGTTAGCAGCCAAAACTCCTTGCCCAGCATGGGAAGAAGCTGCTGTAAGGTGAACATCTTGAATTTTGGTACGAGTAGAAATGTGTTTAGGATGGATAAGTCCAAAATGAGTCTCCAGTCGGGTTCCTTTCCTTGGTACCAGGAATAGTCTGGAATAAAAACCTTGACCTTGTTCGTGAGTAGGTACCTCTTGAATAGCTTTCATGTCCATGAGCTTTGAAATTTGTATTTGAGCCTCTGCCCTTTGTGTGGCAGGTTCGGTATGCCTCTCATTTTTGGAAGTGTGTGAAAATGAAATCTGTAGCCTCTGTTTATAATGTCCAGGATCCATTTGTCTGTTGTGATAATATGCCAATTTCTTGTAAATAATGCCAGCTTTCCTCCCAAGGGTGCTGCCAGCTGAGACTTGCTTGGCATGAAAAGGGGAAAGTCATTGGGTTTGTTTCCTGTATTGTTGTGCACTGTCTTCGCCACCTCTTGGTGCTGGAGTTTGCCATTGTCTGCCTCTATATGATCCTTGAGATTGTCCTCTGCCCCTTGTGCGCCTGTATATACCTCTTTGGGGCTTGTCCGTGGCTGGAAAGGACCAGTTTTTTGAAGGCCAATTTTGGCTGAAACGTGGTGGTTGAACCTGTAGAAAAGCTTTGACAGTTTGCATAGATTTAGCTTTTTCTTCCATTTTCCGTAGTATCTCCTCAGCATTAGTACCAAATAATACATCCTTTTGTAAAGGAGCATCTAGTAGTTTAGCTTTAACATGATCAGGCAAGGTTTGTTCCCCAAGCCAGGCATGTCTACGAATGACTGATCCTGTAACCGCAGCTCTACTTGAGGCCTCTAGAGCATCATAGCCACATTGTAAGGTGTGCTTACCAACTTGTTCTGCACTATGCATCATATCCTGCAACTCCTTCAAATCTGGTTGTTCAGGTTGTGACATTTTATTCCTTAATTGTGATAACAGAAACTGCTGATCTTTAAGCATATGGAACTGACAATTTAAGGCCCTCATGGCTAGGGTGGCCGAGGTATATACCTTTTTTCCCCACCTTTCTAAGGATCTAGACTCTCTTTTGGAAGGTAGTGGATTCTTAGCAGTAGAGGCCTTCATTCCCTTGGGGCCTTGAGAAATGGTTTCAGGGTCAGCATTATGGCTTTTGTAAAAGAATTGGAGAGAGTTAGGAACTCTGTAGTACCTATCAGGCTTGACTGGGGCAGGAGGCAGGGAATCCGGATTAAGGCAAGCCTCCGAGTAAACATCATCAAGTATGTCCAAGACAGGAGGTATCGCCAGAGGTCTGTGCTGAGGTAGCAAAAGAAATTCCCTAAGTCTTTTCTTGGAATCCGAAAAATCTTGGCCTTCCCAATGGAAGTGTTCCCTCAAGGTATGCAAGGTTTCCCCAAAAGAAAAATCCTCTGGGGGAGAAACAGAAGGAATGGACTGCTCTGCATCAGAATCTTCAAAAGGGGAGTATGAGTGTTCCTCTTCATCAGAATGTTCTGAAATAATGGAGCCCTGGTCAGAAGAGGGAGAATCTTCCTCCACTCTGGGTCTCTTGTCCTGAGGGGGTTGGGAACCCCTGATAAGAGTAATTAAATCCTCAGCTATTTTTAGCATCTGCTTTTTAGGCATGGGGCCTAGAGATGGGCCCTGTGCAACAGGCCTCTTGGGATGCATGGCTGATTTGGACTTAGTAAAGGCCTTAATGGAAAAGGAAGATGAGGGTCTAAAGACACCATGGGTGGAAGCGGACCTGTCCACATTAGGAGGCTCAACACTCACAGTGGTTTCGGTAGCTGTAGTCTGGGTATGGGCCGAAGCACCTGAGGTCTCGGTTACAGAAGACACCGCCAGAGAAGTGTCGTCGGTAGTCAGGGGCTGCGTAGCCGCCTCGCTGAGAACCGGACCACGCATAGCCGGTTTTGGAGTGGTGTCGGTGGAGACCGCGGACCTCGCGTGTCGGTCTTTGTCCTTGCGTTTTTGGACAAAACGGTAGTCGGAGTCTCCGACGACATTTTATAATCAAAAGCTTTACCAAAAAAGTGTTGGGCGAACTCCACCCGACGCTTAACAGTGCGTTTATTGAAAGTAGCGCAAAAGCGACAGCCCGAGACGTCATGGTCTGGGCCTAAACAAGGTATGCAGAGGGAATGGAAATCCTTGTGGTATTTGCTTCCCTCAAGAAATACAATTGTTAACTTTGTCTAACATCGGTCTGAGGCAAGAAAAGTTTCCCCAACGGGGTACTTAGCTTTAAAGAAGACTTCGGTTTCCAAATTTTTGTAATTTCAGGAGCTGGCCGACTGGCACTTGCGAACTGCTTCTGCTTCGGGCACCGCGCGGCAAAAAAAGACTGGAGAAAATGGCGTCGGCTATGTCTTATATACCCCTGTCGCACTGATGTCAGGAAAGAAAGCGACAACAACCGACGCCGGACCTAGACTTTGGAATTCGGCCGACCGAGGACCCGCCTAACGGCAGAGAACCCATCTGTAATTACTGCAGGTGTATGCACGATGAACATCTGCAGTTGTGCTACTATAAAATAGCCAAGTTTGTCTCCAACATGCCAACTAGCACACAGCATTGTCTGGTCATTAATTCTATAAACTGGTTTTGAGTTCCCTCATTGCCTACATTACTCCCAACTTACTCTCACTCACAAACTACTAAATAATCCAAACTACTGCCCATCCCTTCAAACTATAATACAAACACACCCCTACTCGGAATCTTAGGTCCTCTAACAAACAACTCCTAACCATACCTAAACCCAACAGAGCTGGACAATGTCTATTCCCATGCAGTTTTCAAACTTTGGAATGCACTCCCTCTCTCTGCATTACTAACTAGAGTCTTTAAAAACTTTTAAATTTGCACTAAAAGAACACTATCTCAATAACCCTGTCTGTTCTTGTACTCACATGATTAAACCACCTTAAATGTTTTGGCCACTAAACACTACAAAAACTTTTACTACCTTAATATAGTTGCAATTTACACTCTGTCTTCATATCTGATCTCTCTCTTGCTTTCTTTATTTCTGTGACCGAATAAACAGAAATGATTAAACAGTATTCTTACATATAAGAATATACAAATAGAATTACTAAAAATGTAACACTCTGGGTTTATTTTCTTATATTGTACACCTCTATATGTATTTGTCTTTGTATATCTACTTCAATTTGTATTATGTAAAAATTTTGACTTTCAAACTTAAGCTGATGTTATGTAAACATTTTTGTGACTGTATGGAGCTTTTCTCCCCGGGCCTCCACTGAAAATGGGTCGTTGGGCCCAGTGGACTTTCCCAGTCAACAAATGTCAATAAATTTAATAAATAATTAAAGGAGGCTACAGTTAAAAGGGGCTAGCTAGAGAGAAAGAACAATCCATTTTAGGAATTTCAGCCACATTGATGTACTTTTATCAATTTACCTAAAAAGTCCATCAGTGTTAATATTCTTTATGCTATTTGAGGACTCCTTGATGTTATCAAAACAGGACAGACTAAGTTGCACTTATAAATGTAATGCAGCATTCAAGTGCTTATCTCCACTAAGTACAAGAAATAACTTATGACCAATCTGTTCCCGCCTGTATCCTATTCCTGCTCCCACCCCCATCCGTTTCCCAGAAGGTGATAAAGGTCCCTCCTCATCTCTGGGCGCCATTTTTAATTTCGCCCGTTCCTGGCTGCTGTGCATCCTCGGCTGTGAGCATGTCGCTCTGTAAGTCGGAACTTGTTTTAAGAGGGCTCCTGCTTTTTGTAAAGGTGCTCTGAACTGTACGAACCTGCTTGTTCTGTTGTGTTAAACTCACTTTTAGCCTGTTTTCTCTTATCGGTTTATATGCTGGTTTCACGCATATCTCCCAATTATGCTGCTGTTTGTTTGCTGTATTGCACAATGTTGACTGCTTGGATGTAGCTACCAATGTTTTAATTAGCGACTGCCTTCCTCGCTTAATCTCTGATGCCTTGCTTTTTGTCTTAAATGTTTTATTCAAATAGCGACTGCCTTCCCAGGTCAAACGCTATCTCTGCTCCCTGATTTAGGTTTTGTATAGATGACTTTACTAGTGGCTTTACCTTTATTCAAAGTCTGTAATGTTAAATGTTAAATAAGCGACAGACTTGTGCAAGTTATTTACACTTGCGATTGCCTTGTTAGTTGCCTGAAGGCTGTTTACTTGTTACTATTAACCTGATTTAGGCTTTCTATAGACAGCTTTACTAGTGTTTTTTTCTTCATTCAAAGGCTGTTATGTTAATTGTTGAATAAGCGACAGGCTTTCTATAGGCAACTTTACTAGTGGTTTTTTTCTTCATTCAAAGGCTGTTATGTTAAATGTTGAATAAGCGACAGACTTGTGCATGTTGTTTTACACTTGCGACTGCCTTATTAGTTGCCTGAAGGCTATCTACTTATTACTATGGGATGTTTTCACCACTTTGTTTCATTGGCTGTAAGTTAGCTGCCTTGATTTCGTCTTTAAATGTTTTATTCAAATAGCGACTGCCTTCCCAGGTAAAATGCTATCTCCGCTCCCTTGACTTAGGTTCTGTCCATAGGCTGTATAGACAACTGAACTAGAGGTTTCATCCTTTTAAAGGCTGTTTTGTTTAATATTAGATAGCGACTGACTTGTGCATGTTTTTTTACACTTGTGACTACCTTTACCAGTTGTCTGAAGGCTGTTTAGCTACTGCTATGGGATGTTTTCACCACTCTGATGCATTTGCTGTATGTTAGCTGTTTAGATGTTAGCGACTGTCTGTAAATGTTTTTCGCTAACAACTGCTTTCCCAGATTAAGCGCTACCATTGTGCCTGCTTTACATAATTGTTTGAAGGCTGTATGGATTAAGCTATTGGATGTATTTACCAAGTTGTTGATAGCTATATAGATAATTCTCTAATTCTTTACATTAGGATACAGAGAATCCAGATAGTGCTTTCTTACTGTGTGATACTGCATGTGACACTTTTAATTCTACTGGCAACGTATTTATACAAAGCAATGTGCTTCCCTACATGTGCTTTGTAGAACGCTGCTGTGAGATATTGTCTATTTAGACCTTGCTCTACTTACATTACTAGCTCTACTAGAATATGTAATATATGCTCATGCCTTATCTAGCGCCACTAGCCTCACTTAAATGTTTCTACTGCCTTCTATGTGGATTGTACAAACTCACTAGCCTTCTATGTAGACTGTACATACACACTAGTGTAACATATACTTAGTAGCCTCCTCCTTACATAGCTATAGTAGTAGATACAGTTATAGTAGATAAAGTGCATTTTAAATGTTACTAACTGTGTTTTGTTCTCCATCTCTTCTCTCCTCCAGCTTTTTGCCCTGAATCTTTTCCCCCTGTGTTCTTGCCTGGGGGGATATTTGGACCTAACTAGGGCCTTACTCCCTATTGCCAAGGAAATACTCTCTGCTGCTTCAGCTCCCTTCGAAGACAAAGTATACCCAAGAGACTCTATACGAACATAAAGTACGTACATCTGCTAAGCTAGTACTATTGTACTCTTGCTCTCCTAGCAGTAGCAGTATACTCCCTGTCAGGATTGCCAGCAGCCAAACCCACTCTACTATACTCCTCTATCTTCCATACCTCTCACTGCTCTTTGCTACTATTGCTCCCTTCTCCTTCCATCCCATTAGCCCTAGTATTACACTGGTGAGCCTCTGTATTCCTGCATAGTCCACTAGTGAACACCCCTTCCTGCATAGTCCACTAGTGAACACCCCTTCTCCATTCTTTCTGAGCTTAGGGCCTAACTCACAACTCTCCTTGTGCCAGAACAGAATCTGACCCCAACTACTCCCTCTTCCATACCTTTAGCCCACTCCTTACACTTTGTCCAGACCCACTCCACCTCACCTTCTACTACTTACACTTCACTCATATTGCTTCTCTGATGGTCTCCCGCTCCTCTTCTGCTCTTGGGCTGAACCCTTATCCCTCCAACAATCCACTCCCACTTCCATTCTACTCCAATCAGTACTCAGTTCCCTAAACACACCTTCCCTCTTTCCCGCCAAAACTAACTTTCTTTCTCCTCCCCATTCTCATCTAATTAACCAATCCTACTCCACTCCCTCTTCTAGACCACACCCTCTATATCTAATACTACTCTCCTTCACTTCTTATATATCATACACTCTCTCTATATAATACTATCTCCCTTACACTAACATCATATTCTATCACTGTGTTACTGTTACTTTTCACAACATGCTCTCTAAATACTCCTCCATCTTCCCTTCACTAATACTTCTCCTCTCCTTATCTTACTTACACCATCTCTCCCAGCCTACTATTTGCTTCAGCTCCCATTCCTTTCATATAACCAACCACCACAATTCACCTCCACTACAATCATACTCACCCATTTCCTCCTATCTTTATCACTCAGACAACCTACTTCTTTTTTGATTCAAACTTATCCCCCATCACACTATCTCAATTCCTATAGGCACTAGCAAATCCCCACAATTCACAATAAACCCCAATCTCACAACCCTGCTGTCTATTAACCTAAACTATTACATACAACACCTGATCAGTACTCTCTTATCAGGTGACATCCATCCCAACCCAGGCCCTGCCACTATAACCAACACAACTAAATCCTTACTATTCACCTCCTTAAACTCACAAAGTATTGTTAACAAAGTCCCCAACCTTCATGCTTGGCTTACACACAACAAACCGGACATCTTGACTATTTCTGAAACCTGGTTGAAACCACATATTAAGGACTCTGAAGTAGTTCCCCCAAACTACTCCATCATAAGAAAAGACAGACCTCTCAAAAAAGGCGGAGGAGTAGCCCTTATATATTCCTCCTCCCTAGTAGTTTCTCCCTACAACAAACCTATCCCACACTTCAACAATGCTGAACTTCTCCTTACTATATTACAAATCAATAACCATAAACAAATATGTATAGCCTCCCTCTATATCCCTCCAGGTGACAATATCTCTACACTTGAACTTATCCTTTCTTGGCTATCCAGTAACATTAGCAATGAAACCATAATCCTAGGAGACGTAAACATTAACTGGACCGTTATCCAAGCTCCTTCAAACAACACTAATATCAACCTCTACCATTTCTCACAACTGATCAACTTGCCTACTCATCCAGCCAAAAACCCCTCTAATGGGAGTATACTGGACTGGATCCTAGTTTCCCATCCTCACTATTTTACCAAATGTGGCACCCTTCCCGACCCACTAGGTGATCACTTACCCACCGACTTCCAACTATCCTTCAACGGACCCACAACATCATTACTATCCGCAATCAAAAAAACTTCAACCCAATAACCTTTTCAAACTCACTAAATGCAGTAAACTGGGCTTGTCTAAAAACATTACCTCTAGACAACGCAGTCTCATACTTCAACTCTACATTCTTAAAATTACTTGACTCCCAAGCTCCCCTACGGACTAAGAGAATAAAAACCAAATCAGCCCCCTGGCTATCTAAAACTACTCTATCCTTCATGAGACAAAGAGACAAAGTATGGGCACGCTACCAAAAACATAAGACAACCCCACTCCTCAACGAATACAAACTGCTCATAATAAAGCTAAGAAACTTATCTCATTTGATCGACAAAACTATTTCACTACACTCCAAAACCAAAACAAAAATAACCCTCAAAAATTCTGGAAAGGAATCTCCACTCTCCTCCACCCCAGCAAACCAGATACTCCTACCCCAGATCCAAATGCTCCAGAACTAGATTTAGCCACCCAATTTAATACCTTCTTTATTGACTCTATTTCAAAACTAACCTCTTCATTCTCTACCTCCTCCCCATCTTCTAATACTCCATCACTCACCCCCACAATCTCTCCATCAACCCCCTACTCCCAATCCACCAATTCCTCTTCCACACAAATCCTATCCTCACCCATATCACCCCAAAACTCAACACCACCCGAATGCACTATCTTCACTTTAAATCCCATTCCTACTACTACTATTAAGAAACTCCTCCATAAACTGAAACCATGTACCAATGCTCCTGATAATATCCCTTCTTACTTTCTTAACATTGCTGCCGAAAGTCTGGCCTACCCAATTAGCATCCTAATTAACGCTCCCTACTAGAAGGCACAGTTCCCCAAATTTGGAAACAAGCCTTTATTATACCATTACACAAAGGAGGTAACAATAATAACACAACCAATTTTAGACCCATAGCCATCCTGTCCCCCTTTTCAAAAATCCTTGAAAAATGTGTGCAAATCCAACTCCTTCCTCATCTCCTAGACAACAACCTGATAACCCCCACACAGCATGGCTTCAGACCCAATCATAGCACCATGACTGCCCTTCTCTCCTTCCTTGAAATAGTAAATAAAGCCCGAGACTCTGGACAAATTGTTTCCACCTTACTTCTTGATCTTTCCAAAGCCTTCGACACTATCTCTCACAACCTGCTCTTAACTAAACTCTCCAAACTCTACCTATCCTCCTCCTCTCTGAACTGGTTCTCTAGCTATCTATCCAACAGAAATCAAGCTGTAAAATGGAAGAAAGCAACTTCCTCCTTCCTAAGCACCCCTACCGGAGTCCCCCAAGGCTCCATATTGGGCCCTCTTCTCTTCAACATCTTTATCAATGACTTCCACAAATCTATCCCTTTCTCTAGCATTATCCAATATGCAGATGATTCTACTATCATCTGCTCTGCCTCTTCTATCTCCACCCTACAAAAACTTACTCAAGACGCCTTCTCTTCCACAGAGCAATGGATGTTTTGCAATCATCTAGCTCTCAATGCCACCAAGACCAAATTAATGTTATTTACTCCCTCCAAACTCCCTCCCCCCAACATAAACTCGCTCTTAGTTACCAGTCAAAATAACTGTCCTCTTGAAATAGTGTCAGAGACCAAACTTCTTGGGGTCCACATTGACAACCAACTCAAATTTAATTCTCACCTACAAAACAACATCAAAAAAACACATCAAAAACTTGGCATGCTATATAGACAAAATGCCTACCTCACACCTACCACTAAAATCACTCTAGCTACTTCCTTCCTCACTCCCTCCCTCCTCTATGGTGCCCCACTACTTACTAATCTTCAGTGCTCCTTAAAAAAACAGCTCACCTCTTGCTATAACAAAAAGCTAGATTCGCTACCACCCATAAGTCTTCCACTCACCACTGTCTCTCCCTCCATAAACTAAAATGGTTAGAACTTCCCAACTATCTTGCTTATACTCAACTAAATCTAGCCCACAAGCTTATTCTAAACCCCTCCAACTGTCCCTCCCTCTCCTCTGCCTTTAAAATGCACCATCCAAATAGAGTTCTAAGGTCTAATAATCAAAATCTATTACAGGTCCACAAACCAAATCATCCCCCAGGCAAAAACCTCCTTTCCTTCAGCCTTGCTCGCCTCTGGAACTCACTACCACCAAACATCCGCACTACTTCCAACCACTCTTCCTTCAAGAAGTCACTTTTCTTACACCTAGCATCTCAATGGGAATGCTCTTGTACCCATCCCTCATAACCAACTCTACCTTTCCCTGTACTACCATTCTATTCTATTCTTCTACTATGTTTGTTCATTAAAATGCATTTATATTTCTGCTTTTATTCCTTCGTTAGCCTGTACCAAGAATGTCACTGTCAAATGTTAAGTACAATTATGTTTTGCTTATGTTCTTTTATAGTATGTACATATATATTTACTGTAATGCACATTTATTTTCTTTTTTGGAGCTCATGTTCTTTTATATTATGTACCTAATAATTACTGTAATGTACATTTATTTTTCTTTTTGGAGCTTTTCTCCCCAGGACTCCATTGAAAACGGGTTCTTCAATGGCCCAATGGACTATCCTGGTAAACCAACTGCAATAAATAAATAAATAAATAAATATACATTTCAGAATGTGTCCGATGAAATAATTAGCAGAGTTACTCAGAATTACTTTGCCTTGTGAAAGTCACACTAGTTTTTAATGATATGCAAGGTGTGTAGTCTTCACAGCTTGCTGATAAGTGATAACTTGCAATCTGTTTCATGTCAGCTAAAGTTTCAAGGACAGTGATATCAGCATAGGACTACGGGTGGTCAATTCTCATGCAGGCAAAAACTCCTGAAGTAGCCTCAAGTACTTAAGACCACTGAAAGAATTTAAGAATCACTTAGGTCAGTACTCATATTCAGTTATCTCAACCATTTTCAGCATTAAACAAAACAGGGACACAAGTGTAGAAGAAGTTGTTGCAGATAGAAAATAGTACAAGTAAAGCAGCATCCTACTACTGGGATCTCTAAGCAGCATTTCATACTGTTGATCATGGTATACTGACAGAATGCTTATAAACTTTGGTACTTCTTTTGCTGTCCTGTAGTGGTTTATTTCTCATCTCTGACCACTCTTAAAAAGGTAGGATCAATTCCTGTTCCTCATACCCTCTTGAACATAGAGTACCACAAGGTTTTATCGTAGGTTCTTTGTTCACCATTTACATAACGCCTTAGAGTAAGGGGGTTGGCATGCCATAATCATGCTGATGACATTCACCTCTCCTTCCAGAAGGAAGAGTTAAATACTCTGATTATCGACAAACTCAGCACTTCAAATCTGAGACCATGGTAGTTCACATAACAAGGAGGGGAAGCCCACTTTTCTAATACATGATAACCCTAACCCTGCATCTTACCTTAGGGAAATACCTTTTCAGTAGCACTACCATTATTCGGACAAATTATGTCTGGTTGTGTGGTGAGGTTTGGTAGATTTTTTTCCAATCTGGCAGTTTTTTTTCTCACTGCATTGATTTTTAAAATGCCAGCATACATCAGCTAAGTGTTAATGCCTGTACATTTTAATAAATCAACATATAATTATACACACACCTGATAGATATAGACAGACACAGGTATAGATATGTGTGCGCGTTTGTGTGCATGTATGTACACTCATACATATGCATGTGTGCTTGCAGGTGGCTGTGCAGCAGTGTCACATGAGCTGGTGGAGAGACTACTGCATTAAGTGTTTGATTCAGAAACATGCACTTAAGCTTTTGCTTCAATATGCTCTTGTATGTGTCTTAACGAGTATCCAGTGCTGCTGAAGTAACCTTCCTGAATGCCTCCCAAGGAGCCCCTTTTGCTGTGCTGGATTTTTGGGATATTTACAAAAATATGTATATTAATTATACATATAGAAATATTCATTCATTACAAACAGAGTTCTGGTGAATTTTGCCCCCCACTACAACTATCACAATATGCCCCTCAATAACACGCATCTCAGTTCTAAAATTATAAATGTAAATATGTACATATTCATAACTAAAAAACAATTTCATGTCTTCCCCTTCAGTGCACTGAAGACAAATAATCTTAAGTGTCACTGTTTCTCATAACCTTCTCATTCCCATGGTTTCTATCATTAACTGGTAAGTGACTTAGTTAAGTACGACAACTTCAAACAATGTCACAACACCATGAAGAGCTATGTGTTAAGCAGAAATACATCAAAAGGTGCTACAGGAGTGAATGAGCTAAGACAGAAAGCCCATCTGCCAAGTCAACCTTTTTACAAAGCTAACACTCAGTACTACTAATTACTGGGCACACTAGCTAAGCAGAATACAAGTTGGAAGTTGTCTACAAGAGAATAGCACACACTTACGCAGTACTCCCAAAATTCACTTCTGTGATAACAAGATTAAACATTGTTATTATTAATAACTATTCTCTTACTCTCGGGGCAAGCCCATCTATCCATAGTTTGTGGAGATCTCTCAAACCTGCTTACTTGGAACAAACCAACAAGAAGCTAAAGGTGTGCAACACAACTTCAAATGAAGATGCCGAGGACAAATTCCACAATATACAAAAATATTTCAGTTGTCACTTTCATCTTCCTACACTCTGAAGTAAACTACTGACAAAAATAAATGAGCAAGTTGCATGCATTTAATAAGGGACTCACATGACCCTGCTTAGGGCAATCATTGTAACACTGAGGTCACAATTTTACAACATTCGTGATAAACAAAGATATGTTTTATTGACCAACATGTAAAAATATGCACAAGCCATTTGTTCTGCAGTTTTTCTCTTTTGATCCCCTCTGAAAAAAGGCCTTGCCTAGTACCTGTTTAACAAAATATAAACCAAAATAAACAGGTGAAATTTTTTTTTCCAGATCAAAAGTTTGGTGGTGGTTTTGATTATATGCCAAGCCATTTGCCAGAAGTATTTTTAAGCAATTGTAGTGTCAAGAAAAAGCAAACACACAAAATTCAACATAGCAGTGATAGGTACAGATGAAGCTGTTACTATATTTAATATCATCTTGAAAATGTCAGTTTGGCAAGATGCAGTCTTCTAACTCACAATTAACAATTAATTAAAAAGCTTCCAGGCCTTCAAAAGGCAAGCTAGAATAGGTTCCAAAGTCCATGTAGGTAAACTTGCTATGGTAAATTTTCAGCAGCCTCAACAATGAAAGCCTCCACCTGCTCATCATGGTCAACATGAAAAGAAACAGAAATATGAAATGTGTTAATGAGGTATTAATGTTACTACCTAGAGTGACACCAAGTGACAACTGGAATAAAGGCTTAAAAAAGCATTCAGTCTTAACCAAACAGAACAACATTTCTCTGAATATATCCCATTAGGGTGAATGTGGCATGCAATAATACAAGCAAACCAGATGGTTGGCCTAGTGGACTATTATGGCTATCAATGGAGTTCCATAAGCTCATAGATAATTACTAGGCTAATAACCCCCACAGGGCCACTTTAGGTCTACCCCATGCTTCCTAAATGTATCTCACAAGTTTTGATACCCTAGCGTTATTTTAAGGAGTATAAGTGGGCTTAGGCTGATCAAGCATTTATAGGCTGTCTCTGTCCACCAGAGACACAGATGCCAGAACAAAAGTGGATTTCTGATTCCAATTCACTGGTCCAAATTACATTTAAATTGGGTTAGGGAACTGTTTTACATGGATGGATAGCCTATTCCATTGAAGGGGTTATCTCGGAGAGCTGTACCTGTCCCTTTGACATGTCCTATTTATGCTGCAGACAAGGTTTAGACCCCTAGCTTGGGTAATTCTGATGCCATTTGTTCTGCAGATGTGTAACAGGTCCATCAGAGTGGGCTCCATTGATGCTTTGCAGGCCACATGTAGATCACCTCTCAGCAGCCTGTAAGAGACAGGGATATGGCTTTGAGGTGGTCCACACAGGATATGTTCTTTACACCCTGTATTCTTTTTGTGAGGAACCTCTGTGGGTGCTCCAGTACATACCAAAAGGGACACTGTACTCAATGACTCGTTTGATAAGAGCCAAGTACAGCAGAACAATGACATCCTTGGATGTAGATGTCATACCCTTTGTTATAAGTTGTTCAACATAGATATTTCCCTTAGTATCATAGACACATGATGGTCAAAGGTATGGTTACTGTCTACATGCATTCCCAAATACCATATACCTAAAGAATCTAGCTTGGAGGTTTCCTGTATGTGCTAGACCAGCCAGAAACACTTCAGAGCTCCTGGTTCAATAATGTTAACAATGAAGTAAAAAAAACATTTTTTTACACTAAATTCTTTCAATGAACCTTTAGAGGCAGTTTCTTAATGCCAGAAGTTTGGCAGGATCACATTACAAACTTTTTTGGTTGGAAATTAATTTAAAGAACAGCTCTGATATGACTAACAGAAAGAAGGCCATAACAATGTCGTTACATTTCTAGAACTTCAGTATCTTCAAACTTTTATAAAAATCACTGTTCTGTGGCTACAACTCAGACTTTCATTACTGCTCTAGAACTGTAACATCAGATAACACACAATTTCAAACTGCCAGCACAAAGCAAACTGATTAAATAAAGCAGTTTATTTCTGAACACTAACATAATATTATAAGCACTGAAATCAGTTTAAGATATGTCACTGCCAGATAACAGAATGAGATCCAAATACAATTATGTCTGCATCTCCAACAGAAATAGGATTATACCATCATAGTTTTTCAGGTAGGGTTATCAGTATAAAGTTCAGCAAACTCGATCTAGGGATGGAAGGCAGTGGAGAGGTGTCATTAATTTTGACTCAAATTTTAGATCTATCCCTCTTAAGCACTCCTGATGTTGGTAGCTTATGGAAAAAAAGATGCTGCATTACATTTAATGACAATAATTAGAGAGTTATAGACTTCTTTTCTATCAGAAATGTATATTAATTAACATTGTTCTTATTCTGACAATGCCTCAGGTTCCTTCTGACACCAAGAAAAGTCCAGCCCTTACTTAGAACAGTAAGATAAACATTTCTTTGTTAGTCTAGCCTGCTAAACTGAAAATGTGTGTGCTTACATATCCCCAAGACAATTTACTCTAATGTGAAGAAAAAAGAAGTTATGTACACACCATAACGTTCCATCTGAGCAGTTGCACTTTATTTGTCTTCAACCTGTGGGTTATGGATCCATATTGCATCAGAGCCAGCAACTTTTACTAGCATCAGCTCCGAGCTCCAAACTCCTCCCCTAACCCATAATACACCTCTCCACTGCCTACCATCCCTAGATCGAGTTTGCTGAACCTTATACTGATAACCCTACCTGAAAAACTTTCTTGTGACCTATACTGCAGCCCATAGGCTGATCATATGCCTAGGTCTATGGGAAGGAGGGAGGGACGGTTGAAGACAAATGAAGTACAACTACTCAGATGGAACATTATAGTGAGTACATAACTTCTTTATCTGAAGTAGTTTACTTCATTTGGTCTTCAACCTGTGGGACAGAGTCCCCAGCTACTAAATGCCTGGGAGGCTCTCATCGAAGGATATTCCGGAGCACCGCTGAACCAAAGGATGCTCTCCTTCTGGAAGTCAAATCTAATTTGTAATGAGAAATAAATGTATGCGATGAGGACCAAGTAGCTGCAGAACAAATATCATCTAAGGACACTCTAGACCAAAAAGCCGCAGATGTAGCCATGGACCTAGTGGAATGAGCTTTCACCTGACCTGGAGGAGACATGCCTCTGTCCTTATAGACCTGCAGGATGCATGAAGAAATCCATCTAGCTATAGTAACCTTGGAGATAGGTTTATAAACCTAACAATTGATCAAATTTACAGAAATGTTTTGTTCTGTGTAAATAGAATCATAACGGTCTATGAACATCCAACATGTGGAGTTTGTGTTCCATCTTGTTAGTAAAATTAGGAAAAAACACAGGCAAATTGATGATCTGATTGATATTGACTGATGATGCCACCTTAGGAAGAAAGGATGGATTGGATCGAAGTTGTGAAAAATCATGTAAGGAATTTTGATGGACAAGGCCTGTAATTCTGAAACCCTTTTAGCAGTGGTAATAGCCACTAGAAAGGCCGTTTTCCAAGACAAAAATTTCAGATCTGCTGTTGCAGCAGACTCGAAAGGTGGAGCGACCAAAGCTTAAAGAACCATAGTAAGGTCCCATGGGGGAACAGGATCTTTGACCGGAGGGGGGCGTAACAAAAAGGTGCCTTTAATAAAGGCTTTACACAGTCTGGATGAGGCTAAAGAAACAGAATTCTCGCCCACATGAAAATGAGATATGGGCAGCCAGCTGAACTTCGACAGTAGAAGAACTAGCTCAGTGTTGAAACATATCAGCTAGAAAATCAAGAATGGTGGAAATAGGAGCTGTGAAAGGGTCTAAACTCCTTTGAGAGGCCCAAAAGTAAAAACGTTTCCACTTGCTGGGATAAACCTTCCTGGTCGAAGACTTATGAGCAGCCACCAAAATAGATCTAACTGAGGAGGATAGTCCAGGAGTCCTAACAATCATGGGAACTGGAGCAGCCAAACTGTGAGCTTCAGACTGTCCAGATTCAAATGAGGCACCCCCAAAGGGTGTGAAATTAGATCCTGAATGGGATCTAGGATCTAAGGCGAAGTCAGAAGGTGAGACCAAAGGAAGGGAAACCATACCTGGAGAGGTCAAAACGGGGCAATGAGGATCACTTTGCTCCCCAGTCGACGAGCTTTCTGTAGAAACCTCGGAATGAGAGGTACTGGTGGGTAAGCATACAGAAGAACAGGAGGCCAAGCATGAACGAGAGTGTCTCTGGGGGACTACCCCGGCAGGGGGTTTAGAGCAAAAAACTTACTGCACTTCACGTTGGAAGGAGATGTGAAGAGATTGCAGCAAGGTTGATCCCACTCACTGAAGATCTGTTCTGCTACTGACAGATTCAGAGACCACTCATACGGCATCAGAATGGTCCGACTTAGCCTGTCCACTAGGATGTTGGTCCATCCTGGAATGTGCATTGCAATGACAGAGCAAAATCCCTAAAAGGGAAGGCATCTCTGATCAATACTAGCAAAAAACTACGATCACTCATAAAATCATCCAAGGCCAACTTTGAGAGAAAAATCGCTAATGACACAAAAGACAATCATAAGGCCTTCTTTAGCTATGTTAGAAACCTGAGTGGAAACTCCCAGATATGCTCAGAATTAGTCCAAAATGATAAAAAAATCACTGAACCCACAGACATTGCCAACATACTGGCAGACAGGTTCAGTGCAAATTTCTCCCCTCCCTCCCCCAAAAGGAGAAATATCTATCCCACCAGAGTCTAGCCCCAAACATCTCAGATGCCCAGGTGAGAGCTGCTCTCTCTAAAGCAAAAACACAGCATCAATGGGACCGGACGGTGTCCCCGGCTGTGTGCTACCTAACTCAATGAGGAACTAAACCCACACATAAGGCTGCTGTTTAATCTTAGCCTTACTACAGGACACGTACCCAAAGAATGGAATACGGCAACTGTGGTCCCACTCCACAAAGGCGGTGCTTCTACGGACCCTGGAAATTACCGCCCCATAAGCTTGACGAGCCTTGTCTGCAAAGCTATGGAGAGGATCATAATGGAACTCATAAATAAAGACATTGGGGACCTACAGACACTGGATCCTACCCAATTTGGCTTTGTCAAGGGCAGATCCTGCCTCTTGAACTTGGTCGACTTTTTCAAAACAGTCACTAAGGCCATTGATGAGGGTAAGGCAGTTCACACAGCCTACCTTGACCTAGCAAAAGCATTCGACACAATACCCCACTCGGGCATCATAGAAAAGCTCACCAGCTTAGATGTAAACCCATATGTCACAAGATGGGTTGCAAACTGGCTCAAGGACAGAACACACAGGGTTAGAGTTGCTGGTGCCATGTCAGACTCTAAGCCGGTCACGAGCGGTGTCCCACAGGGCTCAGTCCTGGGCCCCCTCTTGTTCGGCATTTATTTTTCTGAAGTGCAGGCAAACATAGGGGATTGTGGCTGACAAAATTTGCAGATGACTGCAAACTGGGCACCATAATTGACACTCCATCAGACACAGACATCCTCCAGAGAGGTCTCATAGAAATGTATAACTGGTGCCAGAGCCATGGCCTTAAGCTAAATGCCAAAAAATGTATAGTCATACCCTTTGGGAAAAACAAGGTAACCCCTAATTACCACATAGGTGGTAATCCATTAAACACGGAAGAAGTTATCAGGGACCTGGGGACACAAGTTGACAGTAACCTCTCTTTTGACACTCACATTGCCAAAGTGGTTAGGAAGACCTTCTACATTGCCCACCTGATCATGAAGGGATTCACATCCAGATCAGGAGAGGTCATTGTACCCCTGTACTCTTCACTTATCAGACCATGATTGAGTACAACGCCCCATTCGGAATGTACCTTACCCGACACCTGCAGCAGTTGGAAAGACCCCAAAAGTTCCTCACCAAAAGGATAAAGGGGCTCAAACATATGTCATACGATGCCCAACTGAAGAAACTCCAGCTCTATTCAGTCGCATACCGTCTGCTCAGAGGTGATCTGTGCCTGACATACAAGGCCATGTCCAACCCGGAATTAATGGACATGCTCCACCTCAAAAAATCCAAATCCATGAGAGCAAGAGACTTAAACCTCAACACGGATATAAATAGGATGTGCTGGAGGGACAGATTCATCACCCAGAGACTCCCTACACTATGGAACAGAATCCCAGTCCATGGGAGGCAGAGCCACTCACTGACTCTGTTCAAGAGAAATCTTGACGAGTGGATGGGAGATCGTAGGTTTACCCCGGGAATCATCTCTGTATCACTGCTGGACAGAGGCACAGCAAACTAATGGGTATAGTATTCTCATCCTAAGGGGTGGTGAAAGCCACACACACTCTGGCTAGGCTTATAAATGCCCTAGGGCAGATAGCCTAGTATGAACCTATGAACCTAATAAGAAAGCAACCGGTGGAGATCGCCCATTCCCACACTCTCATGGCCTCGTGACAAAGGGGGTAAGATCTGATCCCTTCCCGTTTGTTGATATACCAGACCACTGATATGTTATCTGACTGAATAGCAATTGTCTGCAGAGGAAGAAAGGCATGAAGGCCCTGCAAAGCTAAAAGGACTGCCCTCATCTCTAGGACATTTATGTGCAAGCTGGTCACTATGGAGAACCACAGGCCTTGGACTGTCCTGCCCGAACAATGCCCCCCCCCACCAGAGTTGAGAGGCATTCGTGGTCACTGTGGCTTGGGACGGGGCTGGAACAAAAGGTCCTCCCTCCAAAATGTCCGGACAGCACATCCACCATATGAGGGACAACTGACAGACTCGAGACTGAGTTGAACTGGGAATGTCAATAGCTGTACAATGGTCCCTGTTGGAACTGCCAGAGTCCATTGTAGAATTCTCATGTGTAACCAAGCACACGGGAAAAGAGAGTTATGGTCGCCACCATCGAGCCCAAGACCCTCAATACCAATTCCACCATTGGGAGATGACAGTGGTAGATCATCCTCAGGTTTTGAACTCTCTCCGAGGTCAGGAAAATTTTGCACTGAAGAGCATCTCTCCTGGCACCAATGTAGTCTATGGATAGACCTGAATCCCCTGAAGCCTCAGGCGAGTCGCTACCACTGCCATCACTTTGGTAAACACCCTGGGGGCTGTGGTGAGACCAAAGGGTAGGGCTTGAAATTGGTAATGATTGACTCCTAGCGGGAAGCGGAGAAACCTCCTGGAGCTTCTGTACATTATGTGAAAGCATCCTGGAGATCTAACGAGCACATCCAGTCACTCTCTTGCAGGTAAGGCATGATGGACTGTAATGTGACCATCCAGAACTTCTCTTTGGCAACTGACAGGTTCAGGGTAGAGAGGTCCAGAATGGGCCTTAAGTCCCCCATTTTCTTTGGCACCAAAAAGAACCTGGAGTAGAAGCCCGATCAGGACTGATCTGGGGGGACGGTTTTGATGACTCGTTTTTCTAGCAGCTTGGAAATTTCTTATGCTGCTGCTTCCCTTTGCATGGGTGGTACATCCAGGAGGTGTCCAGGAGATTTGGGGGAACCCACAAAGGGGATAGAGTATCTTCTGGATATGATCTGAAGCACCCAGCAGTCCATTGTTATGGACTCCCCAGCCTCTAGGTGCAAGGACAATCATCCCCCGACTGCCTCCTGAGTAGAGCAGTTGGGCAACCCCTCAGGCTTGCTGCCTGGGTCTGTCCGAGAAAGGTTCTCGAGACCCAAAGTTGCCTCTGGGCCAGCATCCATTCTGTACCCCTCTGCCTCTGGGGGAAGAAAAGCCCCAAGTGTCCTCGAATTACTGTGACTTCGGGAACCACATCTTCTTTTGCCCTCTCTGGTTCCAGGAAAAAGACTGTTGAGGGTTAGAGAAGTGGATCCCAACGGCAGACAGTGTCTTCCTGTCCTTCTCACTCTGGACTAATGTCTCTTTGACAGTCTTACCAAAGAGTGTAGAGCCGTCATAAGGGGCATTGGCAAAGGACGCCTTTAAGAGTTCTGAAAATTGACATAACCTGAGCCAGGCATTGCGCCCCATGGACACACTGGACCCAGCCCACCCCAGCCGCTCCTTCCGTAGCATGTGAGAGGAGTCGCATGGACATATTAGATACTGCTTTTAAAGTGACCATCCTCGTGGAGAACGAAGTCGAACTCCTGCGACATGGACTTAGGGGGAGACTCCTCCAGCTCCGTTACCAGGTCGCATTGGAGTCTGGTGATATAGGCCACATTGGAGTCTGGTGATATAGGCCAGGTAGTTCAGAGCCCTAATCAAAAAGGTAGCTGAAGTGTAAACCAGCTTCCCTAGGTGGTCCACATTCCATGATTCTCGGTCTGGAGGGTGGACCGAGGAACTCTCCTGAGCAAGTTCCTTCTTAGTGGCTGCTGCTACCAACATGGCGTCTACAGGGGAGCCCTTGTTCCATGCTGGTCTGTCTATGGGGGGGAGGGGCTTAGGTTCCATGGTGTCCGGTTCCTTCCATGCCTGCGAGGTGACTAGATCCACCAAAGGATCCATGGGAGGGGACACCCGGGAAGTAGATGGGCCCATGCCGAAAGCCTCCAGGAACACGGACTCATAAGAAGAAGGTTTGGGGGCAGACCAACCTCCCCGTTGGTGCAGGATTTCTAAGATGTATCCTCGGGAGGTGACCTAAGGGAACCCTCTCCATCATCCAAGTCAGTGTCCTAGGTGAGGGACTCGGGGGAGTCCAAGTGCCTCCTCTTGCACGTATGCTTGTGAGGTATCTCTCTGTTGGGGCTGTCCAGGGGGAGCTCACAAGCCACTTGTTCCTCGGGGGAACCTTCTGGGACTCTTCGAGCACAGGCTGTCCCTCTGGTAAAATGATGGGGACCATAGAGACAGCCGAGGGGGTCTGGGTGGAGTCCGAGGGGACAGTCAGGAGTATTGATCCAGCAGAGAGAACCCATTCTACCACGTCAAATGCCGAAGGAGAGCAAACCTCCTGAGAAACCAATAAGGAGGCCGGTCTCCCCGGGTCCGACAAGAGAATTGGAGCCAGGCCCAAGGTGGACAGAGCTCTGAGGGAGGGAACCTGACCTGACAAAGTCGGAACTGAAGAAGAAGGTTCCACTCCTTCGGATCCGACATCCAAGCTCCAGCTCCGAGAGTGGCTTGGATCCTAGCTGGTCGGATCCAAAATGCTCCAGGCAGCTGTCGGCGTCGAGGAAGCAGGTACCGTCGGAGCCAACCCCCTGATCAAGGCCAACCTCGGATCCGAATACTCCGAACCCGAAGGTCAAATCGGAGAAGGAGATATAGGTTGGAAAAAAGGAAGTGAGCTTCCCTCTCCTGAGGGAGGGGGGGCTGCCAAGACCCCCATCTGGATCAGAGTACAGATAAACCTCCTCATCATTTTATCCAGATCAATGTCCGACAAGGACTGGGTGGACCTTGACAAGGCCACGGACTCCAACCTGGCAGGTCGGGGCACTGAGGCCTGAGAAGCTGAATGTGCCTCCTCCAGCTCTGGGGAGAACCTCAGAGATCGGAGCCGAGGGGGGTCACGGATCCGTGGCATCTTAGTAGTAGACATGAGGTCCAGACACCTCTTTCTCTTTTCCTTCGCCTTCAACTTTTTCTCCCTCTATCTACCCCTTTTCTGCTCCGCTGCCACAGGCTTTGGTATAGGAGATTGAGTCCCAGCCTGGGAGGGAGGAGAAGCCAGAGGAAGGAGACCCGGCTACAGCAGCCGCTGTGACCGAAGCCTGAGACGAGGAAACAAGAGTCTGAAGGGAGAAGAAGGTCTTTGAGGGCTAACTTGGCCTTCCTATCTTCAATGGTGCGGGGGTTGAACCCCGCACATATGCTGCAGTCCACACTCAGATGGGCAATGCCCAAGCACAAAACACACAGAGTGTGGCCATCCGCAGGGGATGTGCAATGCTTGAAAACAAGCTTTTTAGCCATACTGCTTTAGTAGAAAGAGAACTTGAGAAAAAAAAGTCAGTTCCTTTCTAACTGGCACACTCACACCCACTCACCACACTCGTATACAGAAAACACTGGGGGGGGGGGGCAAAAATCCAAACAACAGTACAAACTACTCAACTATCCTAAAACTTTATAACTCGATGCACCAAGCGTGGGGAGGAGAAAGAGGACCTATACTAAGACTATCTAACAAAATACTGAAGAAAAAAGATACTCACAAAGGTTTTACCCACTTGACCAAGTTGGAGCTCAAGAGACACTATGCAAAAGCTATTCACGGCAAACAAGATCTGGGGATGGAAGGCAGTGTAGGTGTATTATGGGTAAGGGGAGGAGTTTGGAGCTCAGAGCTGATGCTAGTAAAAGATCCGTAACCCACAGGTTGAAGACCAAATGAAGTAAACTACTTCAGATCTTTGTATTTTCTTCAGAATTCCACCGCATTTCCTACAGTTGAGGACATGAACTAGGGCTATTCTATCAAACAGAAAAGTTAAAGAGTAATAACTACAGAACTATGTCTCAGTTAAAGAAAATGGATGCACGGAAAGTACTGTGTAATATGTCCATTTACACCTATTGTGGATTACGACAGGTGACATATTGCTCTAATTTGAATTATCAGCATTTTCTGTCAATTCAGGATGCAAAAGTGTACACTCTGAGCAAAAGTTGAGAAAAAGCTTGACAGTTTAAAGTCTATTTCTTCAGCTTCTGCTTCCTGTCAAGAATATGAAAATGGACTTGGAGAAAGAATTAAATAGAACAAGTGCCCCTAATTTATCATATATTCTCCACATTGAAAAACTTGAAACAATGCTACATTGACACAATTTGCTGTGCTTTTAGTTTGTCATTACATACCACAAGCTGAACAAATGTCAATAAATATGTATAACTGATCTAAATCTGTGATATTTTGTGGATCATTTATTATTTATTTATATGTTGATTGCTTAATTGATGGACAGCTGTATATCCCTGATTTCAATGAACCAATTTTGGAGAAAAATACAACAGTATTACACACAAAGTATACTGTGCATTACAATGGATAGGACAGTATTAAAAATATCCTGGCCATTTCAAAGAAGTAAACTTAGTGGAAATGACAGTCAGCTGCATAATTTAGTCTCACAAAAGTTGCAGGTTCCTTTTACATCACCACAATAATGTCATATTCTGTCAGAGTTCCATTTTGCCATCACAGAGAGAGATTTTACACTGAAGGAAATGAGACATTTGCTTTTCTTTAAAGATCAACTTCTAACATATCTAAATAATTTTACTTCAGGAAACTCTATAACATTGCCATCCCTTCAATGCACGATGCTCAAAAAGCAGTAGAACATTTTTTCTGCCATTAATATCTCATTGTTAACTGCAGTTTAAAATTGAAAGCAGCCTCTCCACCACACACACACACACACACACACACACACACACACACACACACACACACACACACACACACACACACAATCTTCCATACAATCTATCCATCTCTTTCATGGACAAGAAATGCTGAAGTTTTAAAGGAGGAGGATGCAGTCTGAACAGTCTTGTGCTGGTACTTGAGTCTAATTAGATTAATGCCTTTTAGGTTTCTTGTTCACTTACTTGTCTGAAATAGAAGTTTGCACTGTAAACTTTGTGTACATAATTGGGGTAGGGGTTTGAGTAGAGGATGCTCCTGGCACTAACCTGAATAGTTTCAGTTAGGAAGTATTTGTAATCATCATCATCTCCCTTTTCCCCATTTTCTACATGGGTTCATTGTGTCATGTCAACTGTTACCATCTCTGGATTCAGTGCCACTCTCTTACCTTCTAGAGTCATGCGTGATCTCTTTGTTCTATGCCCTTGTTTCCTCTGTCCCAAATCTTCACCAGATTGTTATCAGCTTTTCTGCAGATCTGTTTTACCTTTTCTGTAACTGGAGCTATGTGGGCTTCTGCCTGGATCTCCTCATTTCATCTGCCCCACAATGTGCATCCTACCACCCATCTCAGGCACTTCATTTCAATCACTGCTAGCTTTCTCAACACTGGTCTGCCTTCACCACTCCGGTTCTGTGCCACACAGTAGTACTAGTCATTTTTCAGATTCTTCGTCACTTCTGTCACACACTACCTCCTAACACACTATGGCATTTGGTTGCTGCGGCCCCTCTGATTCTAGCTCTGACCTCTTCATTCATATTTCCATTCCCCTAAACCACCACTCCCAGGTACTTGAAGCCATTAACCTGCTCTTTTTTTTTTGAATTTCCCACATTTGCTCCCATTGCAACTTTCTCATCTGTATTTAGCTCATCCCATGTGCTTTCAGTTTTGTATTCCATTCCGATATCATTTACAGATCTTGTTTAGAATCTTCCTATAATGCCACATCAACTAAATTTGCCAGTTTTGTTGTTCTGTCCCAGCCAACCTGTTTACTAACATAGTCCATCACCAGTATGAACAGTGGTGTGCTTAGAGCTGAACCTTGATTTACACCCACTGCCACTGGGAACACCTAAGAGAGTCTGAACACTGTTCATATTCATGTTATTGGGTCCTTATATTATACACAGCCTGCACTAATTTTACCAATGTTTCTGAGACTTTGAACCACTGCAAGACTGCCCAAATCAGCTTTCTTGGGACCTTGTCATATACTCTGTCCAAGTCTAAGAATGCCACGTTGGACATTTCCTTCATTACTTACTAACTTCTTCTCAAGTATCTGTCTCACTGCAAACATCAGGTCATTTGTCCTGCAACCTGATCTGAAGAGTATTAGAGTATTAGTCAGTCACTCCAGAACTTTTATGCAGTGTGACAGCAGGAATTTAATGACAGCAGGAATTTAATACCTCTACACTGCCCACAGATGTGAATGTCCCCTTTGTTCTTATACACTGAAACTAGAATGTTATTTTCCAGTCATATGAGATATGCATAGCTCCCAATCGTACAGAATTACTCCGTTTTTACAGAGATTTAGGGTCCAAATAATGGGATGCCATGATTCCCAAGTGCCACCCCTTCACTTACAATTTTTTTCCCGGCTTTTAAATTTTATTTCTTTCGTTTTTTGAGTTGACGTCATCACATCCACAATGACATCAGCTGCGTCGGCCTGTTGGAATTGAGCTCAAGGACTCACAGGCACACATTTCCGGCTGGCTGCTACTGTTTGAATGGGATTTCTGGCTGTCTGGGAGTGGGAAGTGCAGCGTGGGTATGGTACTGCAGAGCTAGGCATTTATTTTTATTTCCAGAGCTTTGTTTGAATGGATTTATTTTGATCTTAATGTCTTTTCTTCTCGTGAATGGAGAAGGTATTTTGTCTAGGGTGTGTGTGTGTGTGTGTGTGTGTGTGTGAAAATACACCTGGTAGCTAGATGTACTCAGGCTCAAACCCTGTACCTCGGGTACAGGTAAAGAATCTAAAGTCCTTAACCACCACCACTTGTGAATTTATGCCGCATATTTTTGTTGTCTTACTCATTAAATCTGTGTTTTTCAGGATTTTTTGGCAAATCACTGAAGGACTGAATTCACTAAATAATGACAAGCATTTGAATTTTAGACTTCATATTCTTCAGAAAATACATGGTATCACAAAACCTTTTATTCTAGCAATTTTCTAAGTTTATAAGAGCAATATTTGAAATTTGTCCCCATTTGTGGGGCTGTATTCCCCCATTATTCGCTCTGTCCACGTTTTTGTGCTAAGACATTGAGAGCTATGGTGAGAGGTGAAAACTGAATTCTGTATTCCCCCATTATTGGCGATGTCCAGGTTTTTTGTGCGAAGAGGTTTAGAGCTATGGTGAGAAGTGAGAACTGAATTCACTAAATGATAGCCATTTAAGATTGTCTTCCTATCTTTCAGGAAACTGCTGATTTGGCACAGTGGTATGTGCCCTGACTGTAGTGCACAGGGTCCTGGGTTCAAGACATGGCAGTAAAATGCATGATGGTAACATTTTATTCTAGCAACTTTCCAAAATTATACAAGCAATGTTTAAAATGTGTCCCTGGTGTTTGGCCTTTTGCACCCCCCCCCAAAAAAATGAAATTTAAAATAAGTGTGAGAAGCTGTGCAAGATGCCTATGGCTTACACTACTGTCATTCTATTTTTATATATAGTGTGTGTGTGGAAGTAGACTTTTATGATGGAAATGTTCTGAATTGGGAGGTTTTGTCATTATTGGTTAATGCATTTTGTTTCATTGTCTACTGGAAAAATGTTCAAACAATAAATTTAAAATGTGCTCTGACTTAAGTCTAACAAGTGTGCTGTATTATACAAGGAATATAACTTAATATCAAAGAATGCATGTATGTTTCTTGTTTTGTGTGCAAGGGGCCTATGATTTGAAAACAGCCCAGAGGTAATCTTGATCCGCCACTGGCCAGATGTATTTTCTTTGATATGGTATGGGTTTCACTGCTGTTTCAATGAATGTGAGTTTCAAGGGCAGATAAGTTTTAATGCCAAGTCTATTTTCATTGTGAGACAGATATCTGCTAAACAAAGCAATACTATTAGTGTTTGTGCATTGTGCTATAAAATGTAAAAATAAAATCCAAATGATCATTGTAGAAGTAAAGCAGTATGCATGCACACATTAGTGTTTATGGTAAATGGGGTGAAATAGCCAGATAATGGGACATTGGAATGGCTGCACGGGGGACTCTGGTGCCATAGTTTGGTTGGCTGTTCTTCAGTTTGCGTTTGAAAGTTGGTATCCCACAATTCTACTAGAGGGGGTGGGGTTATGTAATTATGTATGCAAATTTTATGTTAACTTACAGATCTGTATCTATTTTTCATGGGCCTTGTCCAAATTTTTGATGTTTCCAGGTTGCGAGGTATGGCAATGTGCCTTTCCACAGTGCTATGAGTACCCTCTGATACCATTTCTCCCCTAACTCACCCAATATTTGGATCGTATCTGCCATGATCTCATCTGAGGCTGCTGCTTTCCCAGACTTCATTTTCCTTAGTGCTGATGGTCTTCTAGGGTGGGCTCCTCTTCTTCTCTCATTATATGCTGTTTCTGGCATAGTACAGCTTTTGTTGGGTTTTGTTCATTCAAGTGCTGCTGGAAGTACTCCTTCCACCTCCCTTTGATGTCCTGTGGATTGGTGAGCAGGCTGTTGCTGGCATCCATTATAAAGGGTGTGTGATGACTATCTTAATCTTCATCTTTCTGTCTTTACTTGCAACCTGCAACCTTATACAGTTTCTTTGTGTCATCTAAGGAGTCACTTTCCAAAAGCTGGTAGAGTGCCTTTGATGCCTTGCTCTTTGCTACTGCAACTGCTCTTTTAACCTCTTTATTAGACAACAAATATTCCTTCTTAGCCTGGTCCATCTTTTTTAATCTCCCACAGTTTTTCCCCACACTCAATGTCTTTCTTGACTTCTGCATTTCACCATCACCATTCCTTGTGTATTTTATTTCCATACCTGGTTTGGCTGCATATCCGCTCCAAACTCCTCATATCTATTTTGAGATTCTGTCATTCGCCTTCAACTACATTTATCTCCTCTTCTGCCCGAGGTGATAGTCCTCTGAATATTTCCTTGAACTCTTATACTTTATCTATAAATGAAATCCCACATCTTCAGCCTACTCTATGCTGGCCTTAGTGCCTTCTCTGACCACTGCTTGCAACAGGTTATTGCATAAGATGTTTATGATGTGGGCCGATTATTTCCTTGGGGATGACCTTGTAACACAGCTCTCAACTGTCCAGATTTTCACAGACTGTCCGGATTTCTGCCTCATATTTTTGGTCTGTACCTCATAATATTTGTGATTTTATGACAAATCACTCAGGATTAGCGTCATTAATTATACACATTAGTTTCAAACTTTATATCCTCCAGAAAACGGTTTACAACAGCAATATTTAATCTGTCCCTATTTTTAGGCCTTTGTAACCCCATTATTTTAGGCTTTGTCCACATCTCTTGCACTAATATGTTGAGCAGTATGCTTTGCAATTGCTGCTTCTGTCCTATGCCAGTTTCTTACTATGATGAATTCTACCAGACTTGCATGTTGGGCACCTTTATGTGTTCTTGTGGCTGTCATTCTCAACTGTGTGTTGATACCCATCAAGCCATTTGCCAGAAAAAAGTCTAGGATGGCATTTCCCTCTTTATTCCTGCTGATCCACTCACATGGGCCCAGGCAGTCCATGTTCTGTCTGTCCTGATATGTACATTCAGGTCCCCCATTATCAACAACAACTCATGTTGTCCTGTTTGATCTAGCAGGTCCTGCCAACTGCCTAAATGCATTATTTTCCTCACTATTACAAACCCTCCATGGGGCATAGGCTGAGATTATGAATAGTGCCAGATCTTTACCCTTAAGTCTGATTGACATGAGTCTATCATTTATTCTGATGACATTCTTCACTGTCTTCTGAAGCTTTTCCGTCACAATTTCCACACCAATTCCTGTTTGTCCTCCCCCTGAGTAGTAGACTCTAGATACCAAATCAAGTGGTTTTACTTCACTACTGTTCCATCTTCTTTCCTGGATACAGAGAATGTCCAACCTTCTCCTTACCATCATGTCATCCACTTCCAAGTGGTGTCCTGTTAAAGAACCTATATCAAATGTAGCGATTCATTGTTCACTTTTGGCAGGTTGATTGGTTTTATATCCTATATTTGCTGCCTTTCCATTCCATTTTTTAATTTAATAACAAAAAAGCAATTGATGCACAAACTAATCATTATTTAATTCATTTTCCACCGTTTTGTGGTTCTGGTTCTATTTTACTTTATCTAAGCATATAAATACAGCACACCTACCAAATAACATAAGGCCTTACCTGTATGCAACAAAGTTGCATTATTTTTAGTTACTGACTCAACCAGACTTGCAAGCATAATTATTTACTTGCCTCCCTGTCTTTGACCAGGAAAGTCCGACTGGGCAGAGCCCATTTTTTGAGGAAGCCCAAGGAAAAAAAAATCTCCAAAACAGTACATTTATATTAATGACAGAGTTTCTGACAGTTCCCAGAAAAACAGCAGCTATACATCTCTGGAAAAATAAACATCATTATGAAACAGGTATATGCAATAAAGTATTTACAGAAATATGTATCAAGTCTGTACAGTTCTGATAGCTCTAAATTCTAGCAGGAAGTAAATGGATTTATACTGTAGAAGGGAAACATTGTTGTAAAGAAGTTAAGTGTTCATACATTTCAGTACAGAAGTTCAAGAGATATAACGAAGACTATAATTGAGAATTAAGTAATATAATTATGTAGGAGGGGAGCTACTAGTATTGTTTAGTAGGATAGCAGCAAGAGCATATGACAGAGTGGGGTATACGATTAGTTCTACTTAGTCTGCCAGTTCCAAACTGGCAAATCTGGAATTTATAACCTGTATTATAGGGAATGCATGAGAGGGGTAGAGATTGGGGGATGGTAGCAGTTAGAAAAAGAGAAAATGAGAATTATTTTTGAAGAGGGGTGTACTGATTCAAGTGCAGGGGGAAAGTTGTTAGGGATATATTGATTCATATACAAGAGGGGAAAAACTTAGGGGAAGGTGATAAGTAAATTCTGCTTATACTACGTCTCAACCTGGTGATGAACATAAACATGGCCAGGACTAGGTATGGTATTGTCTGAGACTGATTTTATAGCTTGGGAGTTTGTTAGTCATTTTGCTTGTGTAGAGATGGGCTTCTAGAGTATACAGATGTAACACGAGTATAGCGAGTCCCCCGATGAATCATTTGCCTTAATAGTGCTTAGAAGAAATTTAGCACCAGAAAGGAGGTCTCATGTAGGAGTGTAGAGCAATGGTATATTTTTTAATGCAGGGCATTTCTCCAGATAATGCATCTGTTTGTATGTTATAACTTGCTGAAAGCATGTTAGGCAGTTCTTAAGCTCAATCTAGTTTAGCTATTTAAAGTATCGGGTGGTGGGTTTGGTGTGCAGTTGTTTGTCTTTCGGCTTTTTCCTGGTTAGGGGTCGCCACAGCGGAACTCCAGTCCGCTAATGATTGGCAGTAGGTTTTTACGGTGCCAAGTTGCCAGCTCGACGCGCAACCTTCAACAAAGGCATGCCCATTCACTCCTGTCTTTCGGAACACCACTCGACCACGGGGAGGACATGCAGACTCTACACAGAAGGCACTCCCCGCACTCCAGCCAAGAATCGAATGGGAGAACCTCTTGCTGTGAGGCAACAACGTTACTGCTGCACCACCACGGCTGCTGGGTTTAGTGTGAAGTAGTGTAGCAAATTTAGCTACTCTGTTCTAAAAGGAGGCTAGTTTGAATGTTATTGTAGAGCTTAGGCTTGTAAGGATAAGTGAGGCATATAAAAGATTCAGAAGCAAATTGGATGAGGCTAGAGTTTTTCTTGCTGGATTAGTACAGGTACTGTTTGGTCATTTTAGTATTATTTGCAGATGTAACCAAGATTGTTTTTGACTGAGATAATGTTTTATGGTAAAGCGCATCAGTTTTGTTTAATGAGCAACTATGAGGTTTTCAGTCAGGTTTCAGTTGAGAAAAAAATAATTTGAGTGATTTATTGTTTTTTTTTTTGGTGATTGTGAGGGTACATATTAAAGTTGAATCATCTGCATGTTGTATTACATGTGCTTACATTTGCATGGTCTCTGAAAGTGTAAAGCTTGTTTACAAAAATATTGAAGAGAAGAAGTCCTAGTATAGAGCCCTGATCTTTTTGCCATTTAACTTCTTAACTTCCAGAAAAACTAAGGAACTATGTAGGCAGGCTTGGGATACCCATAGAAGAGAGTTCAGTGAGTAGATGTTGGTGTGATACACTGTCAAACGCTTTGGATACTTCTTGGAACATGGTTGATACTAGTTTACCACTGTTTCTATGCCGATTTATCGAGTTGGTGAAGTGAAGGAGGGTGGTGGTTGTACTGTGGTGGGGACTGAAACCATGTTGCATTTCAGAGGGTAGATTTGAAATTATCTGATGCAGAAACCGAGCATGGCTACATTTCTCAAGTATTTTTGATTGGGGAGGGCCGGGGGGGGGGGGGTTGTAATGGGCCTTTGTGTAAAAATATGACAAAATTTTTCCAGATGGAAAGAACATATTTTTCAGATATAGATCTGTTTATCAATACACAGACCAGAAACGCAACTGCATCTGCAGTCATTTTTATGCAGTGCAAGCTGAGTTGGTCAACAGCTAAGGTAGCTGCTTTTAGCTTATGAAGAAGTTTTTTTTTAATATTGGAGTTAGGTACTAGGCTGAAATAAAATAGCTGAGGATATTTAACACAGGCTGCAGGTACTGACAGAGTACCAGTGGTATTAATGTTTGTGATGGACATTATCTGCATAATACAGTTGTTAAACTATGTAGTATTGTTAGATGTAGGAGTAGAAGTGGTAGCTTGGCCTTGGTGTAAACACTTGTTTATGGATGATTAACAGAATTACTTTGGAAGAGGTTTCAAATAATACAACAGTCAATGGGAAAGGCCTGCTTCTATTATGAAGATGAAAACATCTAGTTCAATAATGTAAAAAAAGAAGATACACACAATGTGGGGAGCAAGGCCATACTGCTGGGAACAGTAAAACTCTTTGCAGGAAATGTTTTAGTAAAGCGTGATGGGTTGGCAAGGAAAGATACATACATACATACATACACACACAAATCCCAGGCAAGATGCCCTGTTATTTTCTGTTCTAGATTTTGGAAGATGCTTTCTTGTTTTTACAATTACAGACTTGTGTCAAACTGCAGCATATTCCCAAAGCAGAAAATGCATATTTCTAATATGCAGTGCAACAAACCTTCCTTTTACATATTACATGTTTACTAAAAAGGCAAGTGCAATACAAATCATTTTATCTTTTAAAAAGTTGCTTCGATACAACTTAACTAATTTCTGCTGCAGTTTCTCTAAACACCATGCTATTATTTGGGCTGTTGTCGGTCATATGGGTCACAATCAGGGCTTTATCCCTTTGGATAATGAGGCTAGGTTCTCTGTTGTTTATATTTGAAAGGGAGAACTCTTTCAAGTATGATTCTGCTAATTTAGCTGTCTCGACTTGGGACACTCCTCACTGATCACTGGTACCTTTAGGAAACTCCATCTTTTATACGAGGGAAGGAATGTTGTTGAATTGGTACAGTGAGGAAATTAGTACCTCTAACATATCTACACTTAGAGCGAGTAACTATTTAGCACAGATACTATATTATTATAACACTTTTGTTCTCAAATGCAATATATTGGAAAACACTAGGCAGCTTCTGATGAGAGCAGGGTTGGTTTCACTGATTATAATGGTAATTCTGATGGTCTTCAGAGAACGCAATGTACACAAGATAAGGTTTATGCTGTTTTTAGAGTTACTTATTAAGGTATGTCAGTTATCAAAAAGTTTGCCTTGTATAAAGGCACAAATCTTTCCTTTTTCTTTCAGTCTAAAGGCGGCATGTTTTTTTTTCTTGCAGAATAAGGTTGAGAAGATTACCCCCCAGGAACACAACAGATTAGAGGAGTAGTACATATTGGCTTGAAATGCCAGAGTTTTTTTGGACAGAGTTTAGATAATGCTAGAGTTTTTTTTTTTGACAGAGTTTGGATAATGCCAGACTTTTTTTGGACATAGTTTGAATACGAGGATTATGACAAGGTCATTGAAGTGCTGTCATCTTTGCATTCTATTTACTGCAGACTTAATCCAGACTTTTTAATTGTAGTAATAAAATACCGCTTGGAGGTTCTTTGACCAGTTATTCTCCTCACTCTTCTTTGAGATGTGGGGGGGGGGGGTCCGACAGTTTTAAAGGAGTATTTGGTCTCCACATCTTCAAAAAGCCATCTTTCAATCCAGACATCTAGAACATTTCAATCCAGTCTTCAACATTACATTTATAGGCAAGGTCAGAGAGAAAATACTACAGATTATTCCTGTTTGTCATGTTATGACCTCATTCACCTGCATCAGTCTGGATTTAAATCTAGATACAGAGCCAAAGCAATCCTCATCTGGGTTGAAATGTATCTCCTAAGAGCCCAGATCAGTTGTACTCCATTTTGCTCTCCCTAGATCTAACAGCAGAATTTGACATAAAGATCACAGGATCTTGGAGATTCTTAAAAGTTACTGTGCTTTCCCCAAAGCAGTGCTCCTCACCTAGATTGCCTCCTACCTTTTGGGTCACTCCCAGAGTGCTGTATCTAAATAAAATTCTGCTAAAAGCTATGCTCTGGAATGCAGAGCATCACAAAGCTCCATCACAATTCCATCACTATTCACTATGTACTTACCACCTCTGAGGGAGCCACTAAGAGGGAAAGATAACTGAATGCCATCAACATAGGACTAAATATCTCCTTCACTCATGACTCGGTGACAGATTTCACTACAGTAGATGGTTTAGAATAGATTCTCACTTGACTGTATGACAATCAATCCAGTAAAGCATGAGGAGATACTGGTGCATGTCACTGTACAGCCATTCCCTCTTCTTTTTCTTTCCACCCTTACTACATAAAGGGGAATTTACTGGAATGTGTGCCACAAGTCTGTGTTCTGGACACTGTTCTTAACAATAGGCTATCACTGAAAAGCCACGTGTCAGAGATCTTCAGCATTTCATATTTCCATAAGAAGAATACGGGTGGATCCCCAATTTTATTCCATCTATGGTCCTTGCTACTGTAATACATGTAAACCTAACCTAGATTACTCGACTGCTCTTTACCTGTAGCTCTCAGATTGTGATTTGGTGGGTCTGCAGAGTATAGAATTATGTAGCAAGGCTATTAGTGGGCCATTCTTGCATCCACCATATTACTCTCCTGCTATGGGATTCTCACCTTGCTAACTTATAAAGCTCTACATAATAGGAGCTCTGCTTATTTGATAGAGCAGATAGTACCATAGGTCCCAGCCAGGCCCTCAAGGTCATCAGAGGAGGTGCTCATCTTGTATGTTCTGGATGTCTGTCCCTTGTACATTTAGCAACAGTCTTTTGGAATCAGCTGCTACTTCTAAAAATTCTTACAATTCACAGAACTCAATTAGTAGGTCTCTAAAACTATCATTTTTTTAGATGTGTAGCAAGACCCAAGCATTAAGGTTTGACAGCATTTTTTAGCAATCATTTTTTTTTATGCCTGGGATTAGCCTTTCATGTACATTTTATGTCATGTTATCCCTACTTAATTTATCCATGTCTGCTCTTTTGATCTTACTTTGTGTGAAATGCTTACAATGTTAAGTAAACAAACAAACAATATGGGGGTCAACTGGCTGTTTTTTGCTTTCTTAGGTTTTGTTTTCACTGTCTTTATTCATCTGACCAGAACACTAAAAAAGACTTACAGCTTACATTTAATTACACTGGAAATGGTTTAAGTTTGATTTTACTTTCATTATTTGCTAACAGTTTTACAAAGTAACTATCATTAGAAACTGTAATACCTAAGCAACTGCTGTTCTCTTCAGTGGACAAGTGGTACAGGATGCAGTAAGCATGTGTGCAGTTTTCGGTTGCTCAGACTTTGGCAATTTCACCTTGGATATCAAAAATGGCAAGAGGCGGCTTGTTTTTGTTCCCATACTGGGTCCCTGGTTTCACGTTCTAACAATGTTACTGCATATAGACTGGGTAGTGCTTTAGCCATGAGATGCCATCTTGTAGGATGCAGTAAAACTGTTGTCACATGTACTGAGCTTGCAGTTATCATATGAATGCTGAAGGCCATAAGGCACTCATCAGTAGAACATAAAAGGTGCCTCATCTGTTTATGTATATATTGCACAATTCATTTTCACCCCCTCATACCAGTTATCAGTATCATATGGGTTGTTTCTTAATAAAAAGCTTTGCAACTTTTTATTATGGATGCATCCACATTACTCTACCATATCACTCAAGTGACATCAATGGATGAAGCCATAGAGTTTAATGGATGGGCACTCACATGTGCAAAGTGCTGCAGCCATTAAAGTCTATGGATGCACCCCCATATTATCCCTGTCAAATTCAATTAATTTTGGCAATAATACACAGGGAAAAACAACTTATGAAGTTTTTTTTTTTTTTCAATATTGCCTCATATAACAGGTGTGACGCAGGAAAATACAGCACTGCACTGGGGGCTACACATACCATGGTGCAAACAGTAAGCACAAAAGTACAACAAAAAACACTTCTCTAACTATGAAAGCTTCACCACTATATGTCTCTACAGTTAGATTTCTACTTAGCAATGGGACTTTTTTACAATATTTATCATGGTTCTGCTACAAGTCTTCAAAATCATACCTCGTATTTTGCTATACCTGGTTAGTCTTACTTTAATATTGAAAAAAAGAATTCCATGCAGTTGTAAGTTGAAGGGATCTGGTCTGATGACTGCCAGTGAGATTTTGTCTTTAGAAAGGTAAAATAACTTCAACTGTTGTACTTGCCAGGCAATCTATAGGGTCCCTGCATTTACACTCAGCATGCTGAGCCATTTTAAGAGACAAGTTCCACAATATCCATATTTGATGCACCTTGGAGATTTAAATGCAAGGGAGGACATGTAATGCATTACAGGCAATGATTAGAATATTCTAGTAGGCTGGAATGGCCAAGTTATTTAGAATTTAGGCCAAGGTCAAAGTTTATAGTTTCAATTCTGAAATACAGTTCCATGTGGTGTTTGTGTGAAAAACAGTAGGATATGTAATGTCACAAAGGCAGGAGTTACTGGGATATTAACACTTTGGCTAACCACTATATTAAATAAGGAACATAAAATAAAACTCCTTATTGTGTGTTTTCTGCACGTGTGCGTGCGAGGATGGGGGGCATCCCATAATGGTTTTAGTTTAAATGCAGTGTGAAAAAAACACTGGCCAAGAGGATAAGGTCGATTATACAAATGTTCATTTCCTTTCTAGGAGGAAGCATTCATGACTTTCAGAAAGAAGAAGGCACAATACTTTGTAGGTGGAGGTCACTGCAAGGTTATTTGACGGACCTTCACTGTACAGGTGGAGGTCACTACTACATAATTTATATAAGATCACAATATTTGTTATCTTACAGGTTTTCTTCTAGGTGCTGGTGCCAGTGTACAGAAGATCCAGATGGTGTCCGTCCTATTTCTGTGCCAGCTATCTTCGAGATTGAGGTAAAAAGGTGTGCATAGGCTACAGAATATAGGATAATCAAGGTGAAAGTTTTCTAAGGTAGCTGGGAATAAGGTAATGCAATGATGCCATGCTGAATGTTCCAAATAATACTGTAATGTCAGTCATACTGGCTGAAGTTACCTGTCAGTTATGAGGATTTATTCAGGTTTTAGGTTAATACTGGGGGGGGTGCTATTCGTCACTTATGGAGACTTAAAACAGGTTAGAGCAGTTGGCCAAAAGCATAGACAACAGTTATCAGCTCCATTCCACCGTATTCCATTTAAGTGTTAGTATGAAAGACAAATAGCATAACAGCACTACATGGTGTTAGATGACACAAGTGCAAAACAAGAGCACTGTTCAGCTACTGCGTGTTTTAAAACTGGAATCTCAGACATTTTGGAACAGGTTAGGAAATCTTGAGTAAAATGTCAAATTTGGTATTTTGACATGTATAGTAAAACAGTGGGGGTATGCTAAGGTCAAAATAACATAAATGGTGAGGAGTTGCTGTATAGTTTATGATCATCTACTTTGGGAGCAGCAATGTTTGATTGTTCAACCTCCTAAGATAAATATTAGCTGGCACAAGTTATGGAAGGATAGTACAGTACATATATGGCATGGAAGCAAGGGTTATTGCTTTCTGAACTGGGAGGGAGAAGCTGCAGGAGATGTGCTTGGAGATAAAAGTTTGATCCTCACAAATGAAAATTAGGCATGATGAGTATACATTTTGAAGACTGGGATGGGTTGAATGCTTCTTGGTTCTTTCTTCCAAATAGACTTCTTGTTGCCACCTGGGCCTCTTCACATAGAGTTGAGAAGGATTTCCCCCTGAAGCCGGGGTTCCCATATTTTCTTCATTATAAACAATCTCCACAACAGATTCACATTTTATTCATTATAAAGGCTCCACTGGAGCAGGAACTCTGACCAGTTCTGATTTATAAAGTCCTTAAAAGGTATGATATTGTGACATGAAGACTTATGGATGGACTGTGGTTTATAGAGACTTTCCACCTCCAAACTCCTGCATGCATCTCTTGCCTTGTCTGATAGCTACTTCAGCTTGATTGCTGTTAATGAATGCATATCAGTGGTTAGTCACATTCAATAGGTTTGGGCGTCTTTTTGGTAGGTGCATGCACTTGTTATCCACCTACAGCAACGATCTTGCAAGGGCTTACGACCAGCAAGGAGCTGCTTGTTGGAAGAAAACAGTTATTAGAATAAACAGGCAGATAATAGGAAGACTAGAAAAGATTAAGGAATTGCACAGGACACTAAGGATAATCACAAGACTTTCTTTAGTTATGTTAGGAACCTGGGTGGGAACTCCCAGATATGCTCAGAATTAGTCCAAAATGACAAAAAATACACCGAACCCACAGACATTGCCAACATCCTAGCTGACAGGTTCAGTGCAAACTTCTCCACCCCCTCCCCACCAAAAGGGCAAATATCTATCCCAGCAGAGTGCTGCCCCCCTGACATCTCAGATGCTCAGGTAAGAGCCGCTCTCTCCAAAGCAAAAAACACAGCATCAATGGGATCAGACGGTGTCCCGGGCTGCGTCCTACATGAACTCCAAGAAGAGCTAAACCCAAACATAAAACTACTGTTCAATCTCAGCCTTACTACAGGATATGTACCCAAAGAGTGGCGTACAGCAACAGTGGTCCCTCTCCACAAAGGTGGTGCCTCAACGGATCCTGGAAACTATCGCCCCATAAGCCTGACTAGCTTGGTCTGCAAAGCTATGGAAAGGATCATCATGGACCTCATAAAAAAAAAAGATGTTGGGGACCTACAGACACTGGATCCTACCCAGTACAGCTTTGTTAAGGGCAGATCCTGCCTCTTAAACCTGGTTGATTTCTTTGAAACAATCACCAAGGCCATTGACGAGGGGAAGGTGGTAAACACAGCCTACCTGGGCCTCACAAAAGCCTTCGGTACAATACCCCACTTGGGCATTATAGATAAGCTCACCAGCTTAAATATAAACCCCTATGTCACTAGATGGGTTGCAAACTGGCTCAAGGACAGAACCCACATGGTTAGAACTGCTGGAGCCATGTCAGACTCCAAACCAGTTACAAGTGGCATTCTCACAAGGCTCAGTCCTGGGACCTCTCCTGTTCGGTATATATTTCTCGGAGTTACAGGCCAACACGGAAGGACTGTGGCTGACCAAGTTCGCAGATGACTGCAAACTGGGCGCTATAATCGACTCTCCAGCCGACACAAGCATCCTCCAAAAGGGCCTCATAGAAACAGACAACTGGTGCCAGAGCCATGGCCTCAAGCTAAACGCCAAAAAGTGTATAGTCATCCCCTTTGGCAAAAACAAAGTGCCCACAAATTACCACATAGGTGGTAATCCATTAAGTACAGAAGAAGTAATTAGGGACCTGGGGACCCAAGTTGATAGCAATCTCTCATTTGTCAACCACGTGGCCAAAGTGGTTAGAAAAACATTTTATATAGCCCACCTAATCATGAAGGCATTCACATCTAGATCAGGGGAGGTCATTGTGCCTCTTTAGTCATCCCTCATAAGGCCCATAATTGAGTACAATGCCCCTTTTGGGAAGTACCTTACCAGACACCTGCAGCAACTGGAAAGACCCCAAAAGTACCTCACCAAGATGATCAAAGGGCTCAAACAGATGCCATATGCTGCCCGGTTAAAGAAACTCCAGCTCTACTCAGTGGCATACCGCCTGCTCAGAGGCGATCTGTGCCTGATGTATAAAGCCATGTCCAACCCGGAATTAATGGACATGCTGCACCTCAGAAAAACCAAATCCCATCGAGCTATGCGCTCGAGAGACTTGAACCTCAGCACTGAAATAAACAGGACATGCTGGAGGGACAGATTCATAACCAAGAGGCTCCCTTCACTCTGGAATAAAATCCCAGTCCAGGTTAGGCAGAGTCCCTCATTGAGAGGAATTTTGATGAGTGGATGGGGGATCGTAGGTTTACCCCGGGAATCACTTCTGTGTCACTGTTAGACAGAGGCACAGTATACTAACCTCGAAAAAGGGCATAGCAAAATTAATTTAAAATGGGTGGCGAAAGCCAAACACACTCTGGCTAGGCTTATAAATGCCCTAGGGCAGATAGCCTAGTATGAACCTATGAACAGGGAGAAAATCTGGACAAGAAGGGGTAAAGATAGAAGGAACATACTAGTAAGGCTAAGCAGTTCTACAGTGGGGGTCAGAATCAGGATACCATTCGATAATGGGGATAAAGGAAAGCAGCAGGAAAAAGTTAGCATGGGTAATGGAAAGAAGAGCTGGTTATGTGAGGGTGATCCCATTAGAGGTCAGGAAGGAGCTTCCTGTCTTCAAAAAAATGGTTTCCGGTTTCCATCTTCCCCAGGAAGCAATGGGATTTCAAGAGTTTAGCCTGTTGCAGCCATGTGGGAACAAAAAGTTGGCTCTGAAAGGTATACATGGGGTTCAGAATGAGGTAAATACTTCTACAGTTTGGCGATTCTTCCTAGTAGGCTACTGCTGTCCCCCGGCACTTTTGACCAGAGGGTTTGAGTCATGGTTATAAGGGTTCTCCCATGAGCATGTGTTCCCCTTATTACTGTTTAATATACAAATCCCCTTTATCAGAAGTTTCATATCTGGTTCACTATACAAGGGTTCAGGACAGTTTTGTTTTGCATAAGTGATGGCCTAGGTGTGCTTATAAAGTTTAAGGCTCTTTGAAGTGAGACTCCAAGGAAGGCCCTGCTGCTAATTATGGTTAAGCTGTTCAAAGTCTGACATTTTGTGACGTGTGTCCTAGCCTGATGAATAATTCTGTTTGGTTGTCTTTATTTTAAGCATCACAGCTGTGACCATTAACATATAGCAAATTGCGTAGCTCTTTAAGGAAAACAAACACTTATCTAGAATATCTACCCAATAAGTTGAGAAATGTCCCACTGTGAGAAATTTCCTCTAAGTGCGGGTCTTTTACAGATTCAACAAGAGCAGACAAACTCTGTTTATATAAAACTCCAAAAAAATACAAACGTGGTTTCAAAGGACAGCAAATACATTTTACCTCAAAACCAAAAGCTAAGGAACCAGCAAGAGAATTAAAACAAAATAAAGATCCACAAAGAGTAGAAAAAAAAATAAGACAAGACTAAAAAAGATATATTTTTTCTCTAAAATGCAAGTAACAAGTGTTGACAATTCCATGTTACCCTTGTTCCATTGGGCAGAAAATGAAGTAAGAAAGGCTCACACTGATAAAGCAGCATCTTTTTTGGTCTCGTCAGTAAATTCTTAATATTAAAAAAAAAAAACAAAGTAATCTCAGTGGCATCCCCAAAGTCTCAAACAACCCACTAAACAAGTATAGTGGGTCCAAAAACAAAACAGTGTAAAACTTCTCTGTGTGGAAGATTTTCAGTCCAAGTATCTCTAGAATCACTGTATATTAATCAGATCAGACAATAGTAGTAGAAGTAGCGAACCTAAACTAGTCTTAAGTAAAAAAAGACATAAATAAATAATAAAAAAAATATAATATGAAATACTGTACAGAATTACTAAGTATTCGAAAGTAATCCAAGCAAGGCAGTCAGTCTGTTTCCAGTCGAAAATCCTTTACTAAGTACACAGGCAAGCGATCTAAGTAATACAAAAATAGAGTAAATTTTCTCACAAGCTTTCTAAATATATACATATATATATATATATATATATATATATATATATATATATATATATATATATATACTTCTTATCAGGCAAGGGAGTGGTTTACTGTGCTGTAAAACAAAGTATTATTGGTATACATGTTTCACATCCCTTTCCCAATCAGTGTGACATTTAAGCTGGTCCTGCCCTACTTAGTAGCTGTCATAATAATATAAAATTCTTAATATTCATAAATGTTTCTATTTCATGTGCTTCTTTCACCATACGGGCTCCCTACACAGTTCAAAGCCTAGAATTCCTAGAATAAGATCACTGTAGTTTTAAACTCTCAGTAGTATTACAAAAGTAGTAGAACACGAGTCAGTGGTTTTTGCAAAGACAAACAGGAAGTGCTTTGCTTTAAATTACTTTACACAACACAAGCTACCACACAGATAATTCATAACAAAACTGCAGGTGTATATCTGTTCCTCATACTCTCTCTGACTCAACTATGATGAAGAAAGGCAGCAAATTACAAATTCACAAAGCTTTTAAGGTGGTTGCACTTATCCTGGTCTCTATACATTTAACATCTAATGTAAGGAAATAAGATAATGGGGCCACTCTTACATCACTGAAACAATACACCCAACATGTGTCCGTACAGCCTTCAGAAGATAGTGACATGATAAATTAGGTACACATGCTAAGTCTTCCACTTTGTAGAGCAAAATGATCAGTTTAAGGTACCCAAGGCTTATAAAAATGGATTTTACTTCAACTACTAACTTTAAACTCGTATATTCTATCCTGCGGGTCATGTTCAGTAACATCATCTCTAATGCTTCATCAATGGAATGGGGGAACTAAGCAAGGATTTCCTCTGCCCACATGTTATCTGTCAAGATCAGCCATTTTATTATTTTTATTTATTTATTTATTTTATTATTTAGAAGCTCAGGACAATATAACATTTTTCTAACTTCAACCACTGCTCAAGATCAGCCATTTTATTATTTTTATTTATTTATTTATTTTATTATTTAGAAGCTCAGGACAATATAACATTTTTCTAACTTCAACCACTGCTCCCAAATCCTGGCATGTACATATTGAATGTCACTTGGAATCTAAAACACAATAACCCAATATCAAAGCTCAAAGTATGGAAAGTTTTTTTTTCTAATGTTAACTTCTGGTACAAGGGCCATTATTAAGGAGTCAGTGGTTACCATACCTACTCACATACAATATGATCTTTCAAATGTTGCTACACAAAAGTCATATATATAAGAATACAATTACAAGACTTTGAGATCAGCCTGCTTTGACAACTTGCATCTTAGTCACTGTCCTGCTCTCCTTTGAAGGACAACACTGAATTAGCACATTTCCGCCTACATTTTAAAATAGCTAAAATCTCAAGATATTACTACCAAATGCACTACTTTGTTTCATAACCTGCATTTCCTGTATCACCTTCCATTATTAACAGTATAAGGGCCAAAATCCATGGGTTTCTTTGGAATAACTGTCATCAAATTTTGTAAATCAAAGCTGTATGGCCTTTACTATTAAGCTGGCCATAAAAGTTTGCAATGGGTTTACTTGGCATTCCTTTATATGGCCACCACCAGATAGCTCATTCCCTATATATGTGTAATTCCTCATTGGGTAATGTTACAACAGCCTGCATGCTGCACTCTTCTTACATCAGAACTACTTCAAGTGCCCATAAATCTACAGGAGGGCTGCACCCCGGATTATTGGAATGCTTGAGGCCTTGAAAGGTTATGACACACAATCCCTCAAAATAAATGTCAAGAACCACCCCCCTCAGCTAACACTAACTGCACTGGCAAATGAAAATGGGTGTTGAGCAGAGGAGGATGTGTACTTCCATAGTCTCACTAAGGAGGGCCTACACTGCAGTGGACAACCTAGTAGCAGGTTTATGCTCACCAAGCCACTGTCTGGTGGCAGTCTTCATTTCCAAGTGCAAGGGAATGTGCATGCATAGGCACAGGGCACTGGGACTCACCACAATGATGCAAGTAGCCTGCCCCCCACCGAGGCATGTGGTTATGGACTTTAACAAGGACTACACTGTCAGGATGCTAGCAAGAGCATAAAGAGCTGATTGTCTGTCTGAACGACAGCCATACCTCCCAACTGTCCCTAATTTTCAGGGATGTCCCTGATTTTGACAAATTTTAGCTCTGTCCCTCTGAATCCCTCCTAAAATTACTGACTTTGGGCAGAAAGGTGGTGAATTACACTTAATGAATAATGACAATAATTAAGAGTTAGACACTTCTTTTACTTCAGAAAAGGTGTATTAATTCGTATGCTCTGATTCTCTCAATGTTTCAACTTAATGGCACTAATATTCTAAAGGTGTCCCTGATTGTCCCTGACTTTTTCTTGACTTTTCCCTGAGTCTGTTCAGATATGTACCTGACGACAGCCTCTCCAGAAGGCTCTTGTTCAACAGATATGGGAACGCTCAACCATGTCAGGGAGCAAACAGGAGCGAGGCCAAAGGAGAAAATTTGATGGTTGGCAGACAGAGGGAAGAAAAGCACCTAAAAAATGAATACCTCAACCTTTCTATTTGCAAGGGCAGAGACAAGCATGTAGCAGTATCCAACTGTGCAGGCATGTTTTTCTTTATACATTTTTAAGCAACAGAGCAAAGGATTAATTTTAGCATAACTGCTCAAGTCTAGACACCCTCTCTATCAGCCCTGTTTTTTTTTTTTTTTTTATCCAGCATGAATTACTTGACCAAACAAGCTCAACAGTCTACTGCCCTGCAGTTTAGAAAAAGGAGTTGGAAAATGCCAGTGGAAAACATGGTACGATCAATCCTTGCACTATCCCTGGCAATATGGACCATCCAGCTTAAATATTAAGCTTCTACATAAAAAAAGGTAAGTCCTATTTACTCACTCGCATTTCTCAATGGGATTTTGGGTCATTCTTTCAATGTAGCCTACTACTGGCCAGCTTTCAAAAGCTCAGTCTCTCCTCCTGCCCTACACTTCCTGTGAAGGCTGATTGGCTGAGCATATCCTGAGAAGGAAGACTTCAGCTGTCATAGAAAGTGTGTTCAGGCTTTTTTTGCTTCCACAAAGAAGGAGAGGAAAGTACCTAAAACCAGAATCATCTAGCAAGATTAAAGTTGCAGCCAGTCACAATACAATATAAAAAAACAAATCTAAAAACAACTGAATCAAAGAGGTGTAACCCACCTCAACTATTCACAATCTAGGGGGTGCTAGGTGGGTGCTGCCACAGAGGTGGTGAGGACTTTGAACATCTGCTGTTATAGATAAGCAGGACTTACACAACTTTACTATGGTCATCATTCTCACTGCCTCAGTGGCATTTTGGGTAGATTCCTAAAGCTTTCCCTGCCTGGGAGGTGGAAGGATAAGGATCTAGGAGCCCCCTGGAGAATGGTCCTAGCAAAGCCTGCTCTGGACCATGAAAAGGAACCCAGTTTGCAGTGCTTTGTGAAGGTATGAACAGAGGACCAGGGTGCTGCCTCTAGAATGTTTTAGAGTCACCCCCCCCCCCTTCCAATATGCTAGAGAAGAGAATAAGGGCCTAGTTGAATGAGCCTTAACCTTGCCTGGAAGACATACATCATGGAGAGAGTAACCATACCAGAGCTGCCTGTGCACATCCAATGTATGTAGAACCTTTTCTCCCTCACCTTTTGGATCAGGGATAGAACATTGTGAGACTGACTGCTTGATAAATTCAGAAGCAACTTTAGGCATGAGTGATGGATTTAGTGCCTGTTCTTGTGAAAATTCAGAGTAGACTGGCCCACTATGAGAGCTTGCAGCTCAAACACTTAACTTGCATATGTTGAGAGCAGACAGTGAAACAGTCTTCCAAGTAATGAACTGTAAATTGACCAGAGAGGCAGGTTCAAAAGGAGGCAAGGCCAATTTTAAAAGAACAAAGCTGAAATCCCAGGGAGCAGAAATTTGCTTTCATGGGAGTCTCACATGCAACACTCCTTTCATAAACTGTTTGACCATATAAAGAAATGAAGGAGGGGAATGCATGGGCAGACAAAAGAAATGGCAGCAGGATGCACATTGACAGAAGCACAAGACAAACCATCTCCAAGTAACGCACACAAATATTTTAAAACCAGACAGGTCAAAACCCTTTTGGGGCTTCAGTGGCTAGGCACCAAATATAAGATTTTCTAGTTGCAGGTTTTCTTGCCTCCTTAAATACCTGCTGCAAATTCTCATGGAGTAAGTGCCTAAAAGGGATCAAAATAGAATCATCCAGGCTGTCAGTTGCAAATGCTCAAAGTTAGAGTCTACCATTCGCCCCGATGCTGTTTGAGCAGATCCAGTCTCAGAGGAAGTTTGCAGTAATTGCTCTTGGCAAATTCCATTAAAAGGGAGAATCAACTTTGCCTGGGCCAAAAGGGGAGTTGCCACAATGATCTTTGTTAATTTTTTCTGAATCATTAGAAGTACCTTGGGAATCATTGGAAAGGGCAGAAATATATACAGGAACATTCATGATTGACAGAGCATCCTTCTTCCAAGAATGGGTGCAAAGAGGTCTTTAACAATTTTTTATTTTCAGTTTTCTTTTGAAAGGAGGCAAACAAATCTAGCTGAGGTGTTCCTCACACCTGGATGAAGACCTGGAAGAACTCTACATGGAGCTTCCACTCATGAAGGTCTGTCCAGGAGCTGCCTAGTCTGTCTGTAATGTGTTTTGCTCTGACAGAATGTGCAAGGCCTGAAAAGCCAGAGAATGCTGTAGAGCCAGATCCCAGGCCATCACTGCCAACCAGCGAAGTGGTTATAATCTTGTACCCCCTTGCTTGTTCAGATACCACATCATGGTACTGTGACTACTAGAAGAGGACCCAAAGTCCGTAAGTGATTTAGAACTTTTAAGGCATGAATTGCTGACGGGCCTTGCATGTGCTCTTGTGACACTGCTCCCCATGCAAAATCTGAAAAGTCTGTCTGGACAGATTGGACTGGGGTCTGAACACAGAAATGTAGTCCTGGATTTAAAGACTGGTAATCCATCCACCACTGCAGTTCTTGTTTCATAAATCTCAGTACTGCTACCTGGAAATCCAAGGGATGAAGGTGCTGGGTTCCACAATTCTTTAAGTACCAACGCATTTTTCTCATGTGTAGCCTGGCTAGTGGCATACAGGGAGGACATTCTATCCACTTCCAAGTCTGTCTTCTGCAAACTATTCTCAGAACCCATTGTCTGAAACTATTTTCAGCCAGGCTTCAGGGTTGAAAAAGTGCCTGTGGCAAAGAGGAAGAGAAAGAACAGTAGGAGTGCTCTGTGAGTCTGCACAGTTATTCTTTTCCAGTGGGTTGAAACTTTTTCATAATACTAAGAGGAAGAGAAAGAACAGTAGGAGGGGGTAGGGGTGCTCTGCTACTCTACACAGTTATTCTTTTGCAGTGGGTTGAAACTTTTTCATAATACAACTCCTCATTTGGTTTCAAATAATTATCTTCTGGCCATTTCCTTTTGGATACCTGACTTTTGTTTGGCTGGGATTTTTGTAGGCTCTGCCACTGTAGAAAGATGTCTTGTTTGAAGAGAACTTGGGTAAATGAAACATTCCAGAAATCCCATGCATTAATTTGCCTCTGTCACCCCATTGTTTAAGAATGTGTGTAACAGGGGACCCAAACAATTCGGAAATTAATTTAAAAGCCAAAATTTTGAATTCTTCTTTATCAGATAAGTTCTGATTATGTTACCAAGAATATCACATTAATATAACAGAAGCAGCATTTCTCAAAACTTTATCTGCACATTGAAGCACACCTCTCAAACCATGTTTTGAAATCTGAGTCAAATTGGAAACAATTTCATTCATGTAAGACTTTTGTTCTGTAGGTAAGGATGCAGCAAAATCATCCAAACCGTACATACTGTAAAATAAATTTCTACATATAGCCTTAATAACTTAACATTGTAAAGGCTAGATTGCTTGAAAGATAAATCCCATGATAAAGGGGAAAAATGGTTACATCTCTACGGCAAAAGGGAGTTGGATTAGATGAAGCCAAGAACGTTTTATCTAACCATGCAGCTGGAAAGACCACAGCTAGATCAGAAGTCAAACAAGGAGAGAGACCCGTCTTACCTGATCCTATATTTTTCCTCAGCCTTTTTAGGGACTGCTGGAATAAATATTAGTGCCCTGCAGGCAGCTTTATAAACATCTTTCAAGGCTAGTAAGAGAGGTGGAGATGGCCAAATAATTGGGTATTTCGTCCTCTAAATGATCATATACCCCATCTAGCTCTGCAGTAGTTCACAACTGCTCTTCAAGTAAAACATTACTAAATCCAATAATCATCTGAGGAAAAGTGAACACTTGTTTGGACTTAAACTCAGGGTAATTTTCTGAAGAGTCAGAGTTACTGGACTTCAGTATCAAGCAGGAAATCACCATTGTTATCAGCTTCCTTATCATTCGTTGAACCAAGAATGTGTCTAGCCAAACTAAGCCATATATGGGAACGCAACCACCAAAATTATGTATGCATTTGCCTTTGTTTACCAGTAAAGTCCAACTGGGTAACACCCATTTTAAGCTGATGCCCAAAGAGAAAAGCTCCATTTGCTTACATTCCCTGTACCAAGTTTCATATAAACACAAAGTAGTTACATTTCTATTTACATAGATACACAAACAGTAGTTAAATTTATATCTAAGATTTTACAGAGGTAGAAGTTACTAAGCAGAAAGCCCACATGCAGCTTTGGTGGATATTACAGGCAGCGGTCATGCATAAAACTTTTTGTCATTTCAATGTGAGGTCGAGAGTATTTTGTTTAAGTAGAGTATCGTACAGTGAGTACAAAGTCTTTACCTGGTGATGAGCATGTGCAGGACCAGGATTAGTTAAGATATTGTTTAAGCAGTTTTTTAAAAAAAATAAGTTTGTCAGGCAGGTTTATTTGTGTGGGGATAGTATTCCAGAGTTTAGCAATGTACTGGAGGACAGCAAGTCTCCTGCAAAATCATTTCACTTATTTGTGAGTAGTAAGAATTTGTTACTAGAACAGAGGTCCCTTTATGGACAGTAGAGTAGTAGTGGCTAGAGTCTCTCTCTTGCAGTATAAGTAAGAAATCCATTGATCCTACAAAGGGAGCCTGGTTTATGGTGTGTAGATTTAATGGTGTCCTGTATATGCTGGCCATATTCCCCTGTAGTCACGTGCGTTTCCTCCTGGTGCACCTGTCTCATACAGTAGGTGGGATTGGACACACTAAATTGGCCTTAAGTGAGAGTGTGTGCGTGAGTGAGTGGTGTGAATGAACTACTGTGACAGAGCTCGCCACACCGTGGTTTTAACCTTAGCTCAAGATGATTGTAACTGCAGAAGTGACACCCCAACCCCAAAGCTCTCATTTGAATATTTGCTACTACCACCAATATCTGCACCAGCGGCATCTCCACTGGGACCCAGGATAGAGCTGTGAGGGAAACCTGTAGTAACTGGTTGAAAGGATGAGTAGGTTTGTTGCCATTTAATGGCCTGTTGTCTTCCAGAGAGGTAACTAAGAAACCACGACAAGGAGTACTGTGATTATTGAGAACAGCTGAATGACCAGTTGCTGGTGCAAGACAGTATCAAATGCCTTTGACAAATCTAACAGCATGGTGGACACAACCAGACCATTGTTTCTATGTTGTTATACTATACTGGTAAAACATAGCACAGCAGTAGTGGTGCTGTGCTGGGGTCTAAAGCCATGTTGCGTTTCTGAGAGCAGGTTATTTGAGGTTAGGTACTGCATCAGCTGCACATGGATACATTTCTCTAACAAGTGGACGAGTGACTCAGAAAATTGCTATTCGGCTGTAGTTATTAAACTCTACAGATATGCCGCCTTTGTGCAGAGGTATGATGTAGGATTTTTTTCCGAAGTGATGCAACACATCTTTCTACTATGAACCTATTAATTACCATGGGCACAGGGAAGGCATATTTTTCTTTTTTTAAGCTGCAACTGGATTTGATGTGGGATGGGATTACCACAGTTAGGATCCAGCAAGTCCAGGGAGAGAACACCAGCCAGAATAATAAACTGACAGTATTGGATAAGGTATCACAATAGTATGTTCCCACACTACTAAATTCTGTCAAACTGTGCTATTAGCACAAAAACAGCATGAAATGTGTTCAGAATTCCTTTATGGCTGACAGAAGTTAAAGAATTTCCAGTACACAAAGTCCAAACAGCAAAGCAACCAATATGCCAAACCACACATTTTAACCATATTAAACGGCCATAAAATAACATTTAATAGTAATTTAAACGATATTTTTTGTCAGAGTAAAAACTCCCCAGTACTTTTGAAATTATTTAAGATAAAATCACAATCCAATGTTACAGTACACAGAGGACAGTCATACATATAGTAAATAATGCATAAATGCAGAAATATCCAAGTTCCACGGTATTTTCCTGTCAAAAGATGAAACTAAAACAGAGTAGCAGGAAACAAGACTATTAATTCATGATTCTGACTGCATGAGACAGCCCCTAGTATCTAACACCGCGCGCGCGCACACACACACACACACACACACACACACACACACACACACACACACACACACACACACACACACACACACACACCACTTCTCAGAAACAGTAAAAGCAGGATTTTGTCACAGATAGAAGCCAAATGAGCATTGCTACAAGCATAAATTCACACAGAAATTACTGTAAACACTGACAGAAATATATTTTAAACAAACATAAAAATAGAAATATAATAATAAATCTTAAAAATGAAAGGAATGGGGTTCCTCAAATGGGGCTCATTTCAGCAACTAAGCCAAGAAAAACACATCTGGATCCTGTGAAAAGTTAAAGGAATTTCTTCTCTGGATAACAAAGCCTGAACACTCAATTTCCTTGACAGCTGAATGATTCCATCTCAGGATATGCTCAGCCAATCATTTGTCACAGGAAGAGAGAGGGAGGGAAATCTGAGCTTTTGAAATCTGGCCAGTACTGGGTTACCTTGGTAGATAACTCAAAATTCCACTGAGGCAGTGGGACTGATGAACACAGTCAGTCTCAGGTACACCACTGCAGTCACACACATAGCCGGGCAAAAACTAAGGGTTCCATGGTGCATGCGTTGTAGGTTTTATGCATTTTGGATCCTATGTAATCACAAAGAATTAAAATGACAGTCAGCCCCACCCCATCAGCTTCATAATTTGTTTTTAAATGTAGGGTGAACTATTTATCAAAATTATTTATTTAGTCTGCCCCGTAATTTAGGGGAAAAAGCATGACCCCCACTGCAGGACTGTAACTCAATCAAATCAGTGCTGCAGTGCTGATTCTGGGAAACTACTGTGCTCAAACCATTGTCACCAGTCACTAAAGTACACTTCACAGTGGCTGATCTAGGCCTATGGAAAGATTTAAAATCTTGAGGGGGGCCCGCTACCCTCAAACACAAGTATTTTTTTCTTGATTACTTTTGCGAGCCTCCAACATAGAAGTGGGGGGGTGTTGACATCACCACAGATGTGCTCATAGCCAAGAGTAATGTAATGAAGATGTAATAGTCAGAGTGCATTTGAAATGTTCTGAACATATTAATTTTGAGCACAGACAGCAAGCATTTCACTTGACTAGACTAATGAACATTTACAAAGTCAAAAAATAATTCAGTGTTTGGGTCAATCTATAAAAACACCTGATCATCTGCAAAATTTGAACATTCACAGGGGATGAGTGATGTAGGTTTGTGAAACAAACTTAATACAATTATGATTAGCAGAACGTCTTTCATTGATCACAAAAACTTTGGCAGTCTACCCAGTCAGAAAGTGATCAGCCTGAATTATGTGCAAGTTTGCATGTGGTGAGTGGGTTCATCTGTGTGTGGAAATGAAGGCATACCAGTATTTTGGCTTTCAGAATGATCATGCAGTTGTTAAATTACATAGCCTACCAGCTCAAAACAAATCTGTACCAATTCCTTGTTTTATCTCATCTAGTTATTGCATTACTCTTGCACTTACAAGCACATACATGCATTTTATGAATATTTAAATATGTTGCGCACATACATGCATTTTATGAATATTTAAATATGTTGCCCAGAAACAAAGTGTCAACTGCTTCAAAGCTACAGTGCTGGATTGGTAGGGAGTACGACTGACCTAAAAGGCCATGCAAGATGCCAATCCATATTACATTCAGCTTCTGTAAAGTCCAAGTATGCCTTTCTTCTCAGGGTGGGGAATGTTGTAAATTCCCAGGACATGAGTATTGATCCATTATCATATTAGTCCATTACGTCTTAGAGAGCAGCTTTTTTATGTTCATCTTGTTGTTATATTAGTGTGGTGTACAGTTTTGTTATTAAAAAAGCTTTAAGTTATATATGTCTTGAGAAAAGTGACTCACAGACCGTGGCAAGATGATGCCAGCAATCCTTGCACTGTCCATAGCAATATGGTCCACTCACCTTAAACACTGAGCTGAGAAGGAAAGTCTCAGGAAATTTATAGTTGGGACCATCACGTACGTAATGCACCTAACAGTATTGCAAACGAGATAGAGATATGGTCTTTTTATGCACAGATAATGAATGCAAGCTTTCACAGTCACAATCTGCTGAGGTGATTTGAAACTCTTTTTCCATTAAGAACGAGTATATGACTTCTATTTATAGAGTGAATACAATGAATATCCAGAATATACATCAAATCGCAATGCAAGTAAAACAGGATTGTTATAAACCATCATGGTTTTGTCAGTAGCACAACAGGTAGCATACTCACATTTGCTGCTGGGAGATCGAAAGACTGTACTCCAACTCCAGATGCTTGGATTAAATTTTCCAGTACTGGCACAGCAGTGTAGCATAATGGGGATACTGCAATGCTGAGTGTGCTGTCCTTCAGATGAGATGTTAAACCAAGGTTTCATCTACCTCAGTTGGTAGTAGCGGAGGTGAATATAAATGATTCTATTGCACTTATCGAAAAAAAATAAATAACTAAATAAATAAAAAGACTAAGTCCCCCAGTACCCGGACCAAATCTTCCCCTAGTCAATATAACTACCACCTTAGGTCTTCCCTAAAGAGAGACTACTGTTTAAGTGGGACTAACCTAGTCAACAAAGCATAGATAAAATTAAAAAAAAAATGTTTCTTTAGGGAAAGATGTAAGCAATAATGAAAATGAAAACATGAAAAGTAGTTCCAGTTGTTTATGCATTTTTTTGTTGAAGGCACATGTTTCTAGAACTTCAACTGAAAAAAAAAATTGGCTGCATTTCTATTAATATATAAATGTTGGCTTTCATAAATAGTGGTCAACTATTTTTTTTCTTTATGTACTGAACAAGTAAATTTCCCAGCAGCATGCACTACACTGTGCATGCATGTGAGGAAGTTGGAGGAACTGTATTTCATAAACAAGTATAAAATTCCAAAACTCCTGGTTAAACATCTCCTTACAGACCTCTATGAAATAACCCTGCTGTCACAGTCGGTCGTCTCTAATACAAATAATAAGGCTTGGGGTTTCATTTAGATGCTTTAATACACAGACACACATCAGGATAGATACCAATATCTATAAATAAGAACAAACTAGTTAACAGACCTTACATACATACATACATACATACATACATACATACATACATACATACATACATACATACATACATGTTCACAATCTCAACAGCTAACTACAAAATGGCAGTCGGGCTCACATTTGCTCAGTATTTATATGCTTTTGTGCAAGCCCTTGGACAACTTCTTAACAGTATCCTATTGATCTACATCCTCCCTCTTAAAAAGATTGCCATTTATGCAAAACAATAGCAGTGCTAGGCATGAATTACTATGTACATCAGGAACAAAACACAATGTTCATGTCCAAGTTGCTTCATATCTGCTACAAGGTTTAGAAATTCAACCATATCTCGTAACATAACAGTTGGGACTAAATTTAGCAACAGGGACAGTCTGCGGTGCACAACTCTTATCACGAACTTCTGGTTTCATCATAGGAACAGGAATGTCCTCTGCAACTTGCTCTGGAATTGGTACACCGGTCAACTCGCTCGGAGATGGAGTATTTCTCAGAGGCCATCTGCTGTGGTATAGGCTTGGACACCGGTCTCAAATGTTTCAGATTCCACCTGAAAATTGCTTCCCCTGACTCTGTAATGTACAATCTTGGCTCTGAACCAATATTCTTCACAACACCAATCCGATCATTACCTTTGGACGTTTGCATCCTTACCACTTCTCCCTCTCATAATGGATTCAGCAATTTGCTGGTTTTATCAAAGTAGGACTTCTGGGTTAGAAGCTTTTTCAACAGATTGGCTTTTACTGATCCGTTGTTCTTGACACATGAAACAAACAACTGACTACCGATTGGTAATGTGGTTCTGGTTCGTCTCGACAGAAGTCTCTGAGCAGGTGAACCAAGATGTTTATCACCAGGAATATTTCTGAGATTCAAGAAAACATAAGTATTATCTCATTTTGATTTCTCAAGTAGCCATTTGACTGCGGGTACTCCCGACTTCTTGTGACATGAGTTAAAGTCCCACTCTTCAGCAAATATTTTGAACTTTTGGCTTGTAAACTGTGTGCCATTTTCCATGTACTGCAAAATGACATTTCATTTTAGTGATGACAGTACTGGATGCTAGGTTAGGAAGCAAGTCAATCTTGAACCAATTGGAGTAAGAGTCTACTAACACCAAATAATGCTGACCATTCCACTCGAAGATGTCTGTGGCTACTGTAGACCAAGGTAGTTCCAGAATCTGGTTTAGCTGAAGTGTTTCCTTCTGCTGATGTGGCTTTGTACTATTACACAAGACGATAGTGCTCCCTCAATGTCTTGTGACAAAGGCCAAAATACTAGTCCTCTCACCCTTTTGGTAGATTTGATCCCTGGGTGACCACGATGCAAGATAGTGATGTACTCTGGTTGCAAAAACTTGGGAAAAATTACTTTTGGACCTTTCAATATGATACCTTTGTCAGACAAAATCTCATCTCTGTATGGAAAATAAGGTTGCACTTCTTGAGATAAACTAGACTGCTTTGACGGCCATCCTTGATTGATACAGTGGTGGAGGCTCTGTAAAACTGGATCTGTAGCTATGTGATCTCTCAGCTCGTCAAGACGTGTGGAAGAAAAATTTCTCACTTCCATGACTTCAAAATCATCAATCGAATGAGAACTTTGATTTTCCCTCTGTTCAGTAGTATTCCTGGGCAATCTGGATAATTTATCAGAAAGATAAGGAAGCTTGCCTTTCCCGTAGACAAGATTGAAATTGTACTTCTGCAATCTCAGCATCATATGTTGCAGTCTGACTGGAGCTGAATGCATTGGCTTTCTCAGAACAGCAACTAATGGGTGGTGGTCTATTTCAATCTGGATAGGTCTACCATCATGGAACTTGGAACATGCACACACAATTGCCAAAAGCTCTTTCTGGGCATACTGTATCTCAGTTTGGGTAAGAGTTCTCAATGTATAGGCAACAGGTTGATCCTCTTGTAGAATGACTGCACCAAGACCAAATTTCGAAGCATCACAGGAAGGTCTAACTAGTTCATGAACACCAAAGTATCTGAGTGTTTGTGGACTAGAAATTCTGTTTCACGACATCAAATGCTCTTTGGTGTTGCTCTAACAAAGACCAGGATATATATTTTTGTGTCTGGTCTCTGAGTGGAGTTGAAAGTTGCCTCAAGTCTGGAATGAACTTGCCTAGGTAGTTGACCATGCCAAGAAAACGTTGCAGGGCTTGAACACTGTCTGGAGCTGGCATCTCAAGAATGGCGGTTTGTTTTAAAGGGTCTGCTCATAGGCCTGTACTTGTAAATAAATGACCAACATAAGTAACTTCTTGTAGCCTAAATTTGCATTTATGTGGATTGAGCTTTAAGATTCACTTCACGTGCCCTTTCTAAAACTTTTCTGAGGTTTCTGTCATGTTCAGCATCATCACAACCTCCTTCCAATATCATCTACTATGATGGCACAAGGATACTCAGAAAAAATTTGCTCCATTGCACGTTGAAAGACTTCACTTGCAGAATTTATCCAAAATGGCATTCTCAAAAATCTGTACCTGCCAAAAGGAGTACTAAAAGTGGTAAGGAATGAGGATTTTATGTCAAGTTGAATTTGCCAAAATGAATTCTCAGCATCTAAGACTGAAGAAAATACTGGCATTTGGCATTAAGGCTGTGACTTCTTTGACTGTGCGCATTGGATAATGAGGTCTTTTTAAGTCTTTGTTCAAATCTCGTGGATCAATACATAGTCTAATGTCATCTGAGATTTTCTTATGAGCTACCACCATGGAAGATAACCATTCTGTTGGAGTTTCCACTGGACAAATCACACCTTGTCGCACCACTTTATCTAACTTGGCTTTGACTCTGTCCTGCATGGCTATTGGAACTTTATGTGCTGGCCTGACCTCCGGGTCTAACTTCATGGAATACACAACTGGAAGTTTGTCTTGGAAAAGATCAGTATAGGCAGAAAAAATGCGCTGGGCAAAATTAGAGTAGTGGTCTTTTAAGCGAACATGGCGAACTTCCTAATTAAATGAAAGTAGTCCCATTTTCAAATAGTACCGGAGCCCTAATAATGACTGGACATGCCTCTTGACCATATAAAACAACAAGTAGTAGCTCCTTCCAGTAGAGTAGCATGACAGCATTACTGAGCCTTCAGTTTGAATTTCTTCACATCCATAAGCAACAAGCTTTGCATACCTTGCCAAATCAAGCTTTTCAGCTTTACACACTCTAGCAAATGTTTCTGCCGACAAAACATTGCACTTGGAGCTTGTCTCAGCTTTGAGCTCTTTCGGTTTGCCATTTATCTGACCAGTACAAAATACTTCTTGGCCCTTAAATCAACTGCATTGACTGTTTCATGAAGTACTGATAAATCATATCTGCATTAACCATTTCATGAAGCACTGACACACCATCAACACAAAGAGTAGCAATGCCACTGTCCAACTAATCAACTTGTCAATTAAAATGTTCCCTTTTAATGAAAGAATGTGGTCCTTTGGATTTACAAAGTCTTTTGAATTGATTCCATTTATTACATTTGTGTCATTGTTGACCAAAAGCTAATAATTTTCCCTTCTAGATTCATGATTACAACCACAATTACGACAGTTGGCAATAAATCTAGATCGGGGCCCATGCTTTGAGTTTGCTGACAAACTCGTATGCTTCACTGAGACTGTGCAAACTCAATGTACTAGAAAGTTCTGGGGTTTACAACTAGGTGCTGCAGGTGTTACAGCTGCCATGTGCTTGGGCCTGTTTCTTAATGTGCTGCATGCTAGCAGCATGAACTTTATCACTATGTCTTCTAGAGTTGCTGTCATTTGTAAACATATTTGTGTGCTTTTCTATAAGCTCGTATATCTGACAAATCTTGATGGCCTTATTCAAAGTTAAATCACTGTCACAAAGCAAAATCTCTCACAGCATCTTCTTTTATGCCACACACGTCTTGTTTTTTATCAACTCATCCCTTAAATCATCAAATCTGCCAGTTTTAACTCGTCAGTTATATATGCTGCAAAAGTTTCACCAGGCTTTTGATCCCTTGTGCGAAATAAGTGCCTTTCCATTGTAACATTTGTCTGGGGGTTACACATTTTTCTAAATTTACGTTTCAAGCACTCAGGGTCTTCCCTTGACTCAGCCAGTACATCAGTATAATGGTTTTCCCCCTCTCCGGCATAAATAGCAGGTGCATACATAAATAAACGTTCCTTTTCAATAGCTTCTGACCTAGCTAAATGAAGCAGAATAAATGTCTTTGTACAATCATCTTTATCAGAAAATGCAGCCTGTATGAAAATATTGTACTCTTGCTCAAACTCTCTCCAATTCTCAGACATATTACTGTCAAGCACAAATGCACTGGGTTTTCAAAATCAGTCTGCCATGCCCACAAAGTATGATCATAAACACACTGAAAATATGTCCCTTGTAATTATGTATGAACAAACTGTTCTGTGAGCTTGTAATAACATTCAAGTGCATAATAAACTCTCTGAAATACTTTGCGAAAAATGCCTTACAATGGCTGTAATGTGCGAAATATGCCCTGTAAAAAAAAGGGCTATACTTTGCAAAATATGCCTTGTAATGGCTTGTATTTGCAAAATATGCCTTACTGTAACTGTACAAACATGCAAACACTTTATATACTTCTGATAACTTGGACATTTTTTCTTAATAGGAAAATACATAAGCTTTGTGAAAATGCAGTCGCTCACCCTTATTTTATTAGTTTTATGCAATTTGAACTTTATTTCAAACATTTTCCATAGTAATTTGAATACCTTTATCAATATCATACATATTGGTTTATGCGAATATCATTTAGAACATTCTGCATGCCTCATTTCATATTATATGAAAAGAAATAGTGCTGAGCAAGTTTTAATAACTGAAATGCGTTTCCACAGCCGGCCTTAGGCATAGGCGAACTAGGCAACCGCCTAGGGCGCCATAAAGGCCGGCATTAGAAAGAGCGCAATTTCACTTTTCACTTGTATCACTTGTCAGCATTGCGCCCGGCCCCATTGTAGCCTTGCACCCTCCACCACTTCTGTAATGCACTCACAGTCACGGAAACAACGAGCTTACAATGGGTAATAAGCAGACGATATTTACTGATGAACAGCTAGACGCCTATCAGGTAGGGGTGGTGTTCAAATTAATTTCCAGTTTGTAAAGCGAAATCCTGCTACATACTAGGGTTGTCAAATCGGGTGAATTTTTTATCTAAAGCTTTTTTAGTTGTTTTTAAACTTTTATTTAAAGAGTGGTATGTATCCCATCCCACTTATTTTGAAACAAACTAGTAAGTGGAAGTCTGTGTGCATTCAGCAAGCCAGTTCTTGCATTGGAAATTCGGGCCATCCTCTAGTCCCCCGCCTACTTCTACCACGGAGGATTCGCTTGGTTTTGTTACTTTTTGGTTGTATTTAGTTGTAGTCATTGTGTTTTAAGTTGGCGATTTCTCCAGCGTAGGTTTTTATTACGCTAGAAGTCCTTTTGAACCTTTCCAGCATGTACATCTTTATGGGCGTACACATATTGTGGATTAATCATAGGCATGGGTGGTGCTTGCTACTGCAAATCCTCGGCTGCAGTCAGTAATTCCGTTTATTTCAATGGTCGGTAAATCGTCAGTCCTGTCCTTCTCAGTCTAGATGTATATACATTCAACTGTAGCTAAAATGTGTGGATTTTAATAATGTGGTTGCTGAGGATTGTAATGCTGAATATCTGACAGGCTGAATGCAGTACGTGTTTTAGTAAGTCACTTGGGGAAAGGCACAGGATGTTTGGTAGAAGAGGCATTTGTGCCATTATATACACTAACTGCGATAAGACTATCATTGAAGTAAGGGGAACGCTGATGATGCACAGCAGCTTAGCTGTTAACTGAAACAGGGACACTGTAAAATAGTACTGTATGCATTAAAGGACCACTACGGGCAAATGACGGGGAAAAAAAAAATCTAGTTTTGAATTTCTGCACCTGTCAGAGCAGTTTGCCACAAAATGTTTTCATTGGGGCTGTGTAGGGTTGCCACCTTTTCAAATGCCTAAAGTAGGACATTTTTGGTGCAAATGTCAGATTTTGTAGGGCAAAACATAGCCATGTCCAGTATGAAGGGTATAACTTCACTTTTTTGACTAAATAAAAACTTATTCCTGTAGCATTTTAGTTGCTTATTCTGTTTCTTATAACATTTAGATGTTTCAGACACAGAAAAGTACAGTTTTGTACCTACCATAAATGTAGATGTCCGAGAGACATGCAACTGCAGTCATAACATGTGGGTTGTCCTGCCTCAGGCAGCCCTCGGTCGGCCGGATTCCAAAGTCTGGGTCCGACGTCGGCTGATGTCGCATTTCTCTCCGACGTCAGAGCGGCTGGAGTATATAAGCATCAGCCGACGCCATTTTCTTCAGTGTTTCTTGCCCCAGATGCCAGGTGCCCTCCAAGGAAGGCTGTAATCAAATTGGAAGACAAAAACAGGATTCCAAACAAATACATGAGCAATAAAACAAATACACCATAACAGATATCCCCAGCTAAGAGAGAGAGAGGGGGATAGGAGTGGACCCTAAGCATAGAGGGGTATGGAGGGAGGGAAAACCGACTGCAGTTGCATGTCTCTCGGACATCTACATTTATGGTAGGTACAAAACTGTACTATGTCCTTCAAGAATGCAACTGTAGTCATAACATGTGGGTAGAATACCATAGCTTAGCTGGGGGAGGAGGTATGCTCTAGGAAAGTGATGGTGTGGCAATCAAACCCTGCAGGACTGCCGAAGCAAAGCCTGCTCTGGATCTGGAATATAGGGGGAGATTGTAGTGTTTTGAGAATGTATGCATGGAGCTCCATGTAGCAGCTTCTAGAATGTCCTTTGTAGGCACCCCTCTTAAAAATGCTGTAGAGGTGGCTGTAGCTCTGGTGGAATGTGGTCTGACATAGGCTGGAACAGTCTTTCCATGAAAGGAATAACAGAATCTGATGCAATGTCCAATCCATTTAGAAATAGTCTGTTTTGAAATTGCTTTTCCTTGGACTGCAGGGGCGTAAGCTACAAAAATACAAAAAGCTGTTCAGACTTCCTACTGGCCTTGGTTCTGTCCAGGTAGTATCGAAGTTGTCTATGAATGTCCAAGGTATGTAAAAGCCTTTCCCCCTTATTCTCAGGATTGGGGAAGAAGGCAGGCAGATGAATGGCTTGATTTAGAGAAACCCTAGATACCACCTTTGGCATAAAGGTAGGGTTGGTCCTTAATGAAACCCTGTCTCTGTGGAAAATAATAAAGGGTGGTATTGCCATTAGGGCCTGTAGTTCCGAAACCCTTCTTGCTGAGGTAATTGCCAACAGGAAAGCTGTTTTCCATGAGAGAAATTGCAAGTCAACTGAAGCTGCTCGCTCAAAAGGAGGTAGAGTCAGTTTTTCTAAGACAAAATTGAGGTCCCAGGCTGGCACTGGGGCCTTTCTTGGTGGCTTAATGTTCTTGATTCCCCTGAGGAATTGTCTTAGTAAGGGGTGAGAAAAAACAGGAGGATCAGTGTTGTATCTAGCTGAAATGGCAGATGCATGTATTTTTATTGAAGAATATGAGAGGCCACTCTGTAACATATCTGCCAAATATTCCAAGATAAGTGGGATGTTCAGTAATGATGCATCATGCCCTTTGCTGGTATTCCAATTGCTGAATCTTTTCCACTTGGCTAAGTAGACCTTTCTGGTGGACGGTCTTCAAGCCTCTGTTAGTATCCGCTGAACTTCCTTAGAGAGAGGTAAGTTGAATTGATTTATGGGATCTCCCAGGCTGTTAGCTGCAGAGTCTGAAGGTTTGGATGCAGTGTTTCGAAATTGTGCTGAGTCAAAAGTAGAGGCCACTGAGGGAGGGCCCACCTCCTGGTGTGACATATGCCCCGTAGTAGTGGGTACCAGTGTTGTCTTGGCCAATCCGGAGCTATTATGATTCCCTTGGGCTTCTCTGCTTTGATCTTTAGTAATACTGAGGTCATCAGTGGCAGAGGTGGGAATGCATAGATTGCTAGGGAGTTCCAGTTGAATGAAAGAGCATCTATTTTCCAAGCCTTTGGATGGTATGTCCTTGTGCAAAATTTTGATAGTAGATGATTGAGGTGAGAGGCAAATAGGTCCACTTCTGGCTTGCCCCATGTCGAAGTGAGTTGTCTGAAAGCCTTCGGATGCAACCTCCACTCGTGTGGATCTGTGAAATTCCTGCTTAGGCTGTCCGCCAACACATTGTCTTTTCCTGGAACAAACTGTGATTGCAACTGGATGTTTAGACTCAGTGATTTCTCCCAAAGCTGCATTGTCAGTCTGCAAAGGGGATAAGAGCGAGTGCCCCCCTGCTTGTTTATGTACCACATCACAGTGGTGTTGTCTGTCCGTATCATTAAGTGACCTTGCTGGAGTTGGTTTTGAAAAGCCTCGATAGCATGCATTACTGCCAGCATTTCCTTTTGATTTATATGCAGATGTGTTTCCTTTGGAGACCATTGTCCTTGTATACATCTGCCTTCCATGTGCGCCCCCCATCCGAGGTCTGAGGCGTCTGTAGTCATGGTCTGTGTTATCTGTGGTTTTTTGAATGACAAACCTGTGTTTTCATTGCTCACCAAAGCCCACCATAGGAATTCCTTTTGTAAGCATGGAATGAGTGGTATGATTGTCTCCAAGTTGTTGTTGTGCTGAGACCAAACACTTTTTAGGTACCATTGAAGCTTTCTCATGTGTAGTTTTGCTAATGGAACCAGTAGAATGCAGGATGCCATGTAACCCAGGGCCTGTAGGAATCTCCTTGCAGTCATCTGGGTGAGTTTTGCTAAATCTTTGAAGTATTGAGTTAACTTCTCTTGCTTGTCTTCTGTCAGGTAAGCCATTTGAGAGGCTCTGTCTAGTTTGGCTCCTAAGAAGATTATTTGCTGGGATGGCTGCAGTCTTGACTTTTGGAAGTTGACTGTGTATCCCAGAGCTTGAAGTAATCGTATGACATATTCCAGATTTTTTGTCAACATCAGTTTGTCGTCCACTTGTATGAGGCAGTCGTCCAGGTACGGGTAAGTTTGTATACCCTGGAGCCTGCAATGAGCAATTATTGAAGCCAGGCATTTTGTAAACACTCTGGGCGCAGTAGATCAGCCAAATGGCAATGCTGAGAATTGATAATGCTCTGGCCCTGCAAGAAATCTGAGGTATCTTCTGCAACTGTGTCTGATAGGGACATGCAGGTATGCCTCCTTGAGGTCCAGAGTAATCAGCCACGACTCCTTGCCCAGCATGGGAAGGAGTTGCTGTAGAGTCAGCATTTTGAACTTTGGTACTATGAGAAATGTGTTTAATGCGGACAAGTCCAGTATTGGTCTCCATTGAGTTTCTTTTCTTGGAACAAGGAACAGTCTTGAGTAAAATCCCTGTTCTTGTTGTGGAACTCTTTCTATTGCTTTCATTTGAGTTAGCAGAGAGATTTGCTTGATAGCCTCTGCCCTTTGATGCTGTGGTACATTTGGCATGCCTTGTTTTATTGGTAGGGTATGAAAATGAAACCTGAACCCTCTGTCTATAATGTCCAAAATCCATTTGTCCTTTGTCAGTCTGTGCCAGTCTTCTGCAAACAGAGATAATTTTCCGCCCAAGGGAGCTTCTAGTTGTTCCCTGGTAGGTGGTAGTAGAGGAAAGTCATTGAGATTGTGGTTGTTGGGCAGGAGAAACCCCTGCGTCACCTCTTTGGTTTCCTGGCTGCCATTGACGTCCCCTGTAAGGGCCTCTGTATTGGCCTCTTCCTCGGCCACGTCTGTTCTTACCCCTTTGAAACTTTTCTGGATTAGGAAAGGACCAGTTTTTTGAAGGCCAATTCCTACTGAATCTGGGGGGTTGAACCTGGAGGAAATCCTTTACAGTTTGAACTGATTTTGCTTTTTCTTCAATGGTCTTTAGCACATCCTTAGCATTTGCACCAAAAAGCTTGTTCTTTTCCAAAGGTGCATCCAGAAGTTTTGCTTTTACATGATCTGGTAGAGGTTGATCTTTTAACCAAGCATGTCTTCGCATCACTGCCCCTGTCATAGCTGCCCTACATGAAGCTTCCAGTGCATCATATCCACACTGCAGGAAGTGATTGCTTACTTGCTGAGTGTTATGTACAGCTTCCTGCAAAGTCTTCCTGTCTAAAGGATCAGGAGAAGCTAGTGTTTTTTGTAAATCTTCTAAGAGATAATCCTGATATTGGAACATATGAAAAAGGCAATTTAAAGCTCTCATAGATAAAGTAGTGGAAGTGTAAACCTTTTTACCCCATCTCTCTAATGACCTTGCCTCCCTGTTGGAGGGCAAAGGATTTTTAGAGGTGGAGGCTGAAACTCCTTTAGGCCCCTGTGAAATAGTTTCCAAATCAACAGTATGGGCCCAGAATAAATGGGAATGAGTTTCTGGGACCCTGTAATACCGGTCTGGCTTGGCTGGTGCAGGAGGGAGAGTATCAGGGGTAGCACTAGAATCAGAATACAAATCATCCAGAACATCAAGTACAGGAGGAATAGCTAAGGGCCTGTGCTGAGGCTTCTTAAGGAAAGTCCTAAGGCATTTCCTGGAATCAGAATATTCTTGGCCCTGCCACTTGAAATGTTCCCTCATGGTGTGCAGAACTTTCCCAAAGGAAATATCCTCAGGAGGGGAGGCCGAAGGTATGGAATCTTCTGCATCTGAGTCCTCATAGGTCTGGAAGAGCTCTTCCTGGCTATCAGAGTGGACAGAGCCCTCAGAGTCTTCATCTGAAGGAGTAGGGTCAGAGGGTTCAACCCGGGGCCTTTTATCAGGAGGAGGCTGGGATGCTCTCTCTGGATGGGTCTGTGAACCTCTAATCATGGAAATTAAATCAGCAGCCATGGACATAATTTGTGTCTCTGGAGTCGGCTGAGGTAAGGATCTAGAAGTAATATGCTTTGTTTTGCTGGCTGCCTTAGCCCTAGTGTAGGCCTTACTAGACATGGCCATAGGAGGCCTGGCAGCTCCACGTGCAGGAGTGACCTTGTCTACAGCAATGGTCTCAGGCATCTCCTCGGTTTCGGTATCCGGAGGAAAATCTATAACTGGCGTCAGAGTAATGTCTGGAATCGGAGTCGTCGGTACTGCGGTGTCTTCGGTTCGGAGCGGTGGAGAGACCGTCTCAGAGGGAACCGGAGCACTCGTGCTAGGTTTTGGCGTGGAGTCGGTAGTAGACGCGGGCCGAGGATGTCAGTCCCGGTCTTTTCGCTTTTTGGGAGTTTGCGATGTCGGAAGATCCGACGGCATGGTATAAGCAAATTTATCGCCGAAAAAGTCTTCAGCGAACTCCGCCCGGCGCCTGAGAGTGCGCTTGTTGAAGCGAGCACAGGCTACACAGGCCGAGACGTCGTGGTCTGGGCCCAGGCAAGGGAGGCAGTAAGAGTGGAAATCCTTAGGAGGTATTTGTTTACCACAAAAAAGACAATTGTTAACTTTTTCAGTAATTTCTGACATCGGCTGAGGCAAGAAAAGGTCCCCAACGGGGTACTTAGCTTTTTTGATGACTTCGGTATCGTAGAATACAGGAGCTGACCGACCGGCACTTGCGAACTGCTTCTGCTTCGGGCACCGCGCTGCAAGAAAGACTGAAGAAAATGGCGTCGGCTGATGCTTATATACTCCAGCCCCTCTGACGTCGGAGAGAAATGCGACATCAGCCGACGTCGGACTCAGACTTTGGAATCCGGCCGACCGAGGGCTGCCTGAGGCAGGACAACCCACATGTTATGACTGCAGTTGCATTCTTGAAGGACATCTATTTTATGCAGCTATTACATAAAAATATAGGAAATAATTGTGTCCTTAAAATCTCCGGACATTTGCCATTTTTTTTCAATTTTTTTGCAGGACACAACTTCCCAAAGAAGGACTGTCCCTCGCAAAGTGGGACAGGTGCTAACCCTAGGGCTGTGATGTCCCACCCTTGGACAAGTAATCAAGGAGCCTCAGTCCTCCCCACTGAAAACAGTGGGGGACATACCCTGAGAGGATGACAAGTACACACACTATTTCCAGATGCCGCTCTTTGCATCAAGTGCAATTTCCCCTAAGAGCACACAATTTCTCCCTCTTTCTCCAGATGATCAATAAGAGTCTAGTCCTTAACCAGGGTTCCAAGCCAAGTCCTCCAACACTCTGTCCAGCCAGTACTTAGTGCCCCTGCCCAAGTAGCTGTGACACACAATCTTGGAGATTTGTTTTACACACACAAACATCTGGGAAAGGCAGGCACAGATTTATAGGTTCATAGGTGTGTACTAGGCTAATGGCCCTGGGGCCTTTACAAGCCTAGCCGTAAGATTACCCTGGCATAGTGCCACCTGACCATAGTTCCTAGTGCCTCTGTCGAGCAGAGCCACTGGAGTTACCACCAGGGTGAATTTTCTGTTTCCCATCCACTCATCAAGATTTCTCTTGAAGAGGTTCAGCGAGGTGCTCTGCTTGACATGTATGGGAAGTCTGTTCCATAGCATAGGCAGTCTCTGGGTTATGAACCTGTCCCTCCAACATGTTCTGTTAATTGTGATAATGAGGTTGAGGTCTCTGGAGCATGTGGTGCGGTGGGATTGGGATTTCTTTTAGATGTAGCATTTCAAACAGAGCTGGGCTATACATGGCTTTGTAAGTCGAGCAGAGATTCCCTCTAAGTAGGCGATATGAGACAGAATAGTTGGAAGTTTTTTGAGTCTGTCCATATAGGACAAGTGTTTAAGGCCTAGGATCTCCTCTTTGTGAGGTATGTTTGCAGCCTTTCCAGTTGTTGCAGGTGTCTAGTGAGGTACATGCCAAATGGGGCATTGTACTTGATGATGGACTTAATGAGGGAAGAGTAGAGGGAGACAATGATCTCTTTCTTCCTGCATGCAAAACCCCTTAGTAATGAGCTGTGCCACATAGGACTTTCTGACCACAGTGGCAATGTGGTGATCAAAAGAGAGGTTGCTGTCAACCTGTGTTCCCAGATCTCACTGGACTACCATCAGTGTGGTAATTCATGGGAATTGGGTTTTTCCCAAAGGGGATAACACATTTTTTGGCACTGAGCTTAAGGCTATGGTTCTGACACCAGTTGTTGGTCACAGTGAGATCATTCTGTAGCATGTCAACATCACTTGTGGAGTTAATAATAGCTCCCAACTTGCAATTGTTTGCGAACATTGTCAGCCAGAGTCCCTTTGTGTTGGCCTGGACTACAGAGAACTAGATACCAAACAGGAGAGAACCCAGGACCGAACCCTGTGGGACTCAACTTGTGACTAATCGGCAGTCTGTGAGCCAGTTTGCAACCCACCTAGTGCTACAAGGGGTTGATGCCAAGCTTAGTGAGTTTTTCTATGATTCCTGAGTTGGGGAATGGTATCAAAAGCCTTGGTCAGATCAAGGTCTGGTGACTAGCTCAAAGAACTCAACCAAGTTGAGCTGGCATGATCTACCCTTCACAAAACCAAACTGTGTGGGTTCCAGTGTTTGGAGATTCCCTATATCCTTGTTTATTAGGTCCATGATTATGCGTTCCATAGCTTTGCATGTTAGACTCTTCAGGCTAATGGGGCGATAGTTCCCAGGGTCTGTAGTCGCTCCTCCTTTGTGGAGAAGGATGACTGTAGCAGTGCGCCATTCGGCAGGGACAAAGCCTGAGGTGAGGCTGTGATTGAACAGGGCACACAGGTGAGGTGCCAGTTCATTCTGTAGTTCATGTAGAACACAACCAGGGATATTGTCAGGTCCCATAAAAGCTGTATTCTTGGCATTGAACAGTGCTGTTTTAACCTGTGCAGCAGTAATACTGGCTGCCTGGCAATCTACTGGTATTGTGATTGGTCCCTTGGGGGGGGGTAAAGTTGGCACTGAATCTGTTGGCCAGTATACTGGCAATATCTGTTGGCTCAGTATAGGAAGTACCATTGTGCAGTAGCTCAGAGCAGATTTCTTTACATAACTATAGAAGGCCTTGTGGTTGTCTTTACTATCTGCTGCAATTCTGTTTTCATACCTAGCGTTAGAGGATTTGATGAGGGATCTCAACTTTTTGTTGAGGCAGATAAGGGAGTTTTTCCGGTCTTGTGACTTCACCTTATTCCGCATCAGTTTCCTCCTTCTGTTATAGAGTTTGTTTATGGCAGGGGACCACCAGATTGGCTTCCATTTTTTGGAGGAGAGTGTTGTGGTTCTATTGGGTATGGTGAGATGCATGCATTTGTGTACGTGCTTGTACAATGCATTGGTATATGATTTGGCAGTCATGCAACTATTCTCCATTTGCATGCGTGCCGTGAAGTTAACCATCTCTGTTTTTAGGATCCCAAAGTTAGCGGGTGTGGCTCAAATAGGGGTGTTCCTTGAGTTCAGTGTTGGTGGGGCTTAAGGGGTGCCAGAGCAGTACTTCGCCTAGGGCGCTGTTTCAGCTAAGGCCGGCCATGTGTGTTTCTGACCCCTTTTGCAAGGTTTGCACATTTTTAGGATGATCCTCCATATTCCACCAGCATCTGGACAAGTGCCTTTAAATAGTTTTCACCAAGACTCTTCTAGCTTTATGCTCTTTTCCGGTATCTGTCCTTTTAGATATGCCACTTCTGACACCATGGTGCTCTTTCATCTCTAATACAAATAATAAGAAGGCTTGGGGTTTTGTTTAGATGCTTTAATACATAGAAACACATCAGGATGGACAGCAGCATCTCTAAATACAAACAAACTAGTTAACAAACAGATCTTACATACAGATCTTACATACATATATGTTCACATCCCAACAGCTAACTAAAAAATGGCAGTCAGGCTCACACATGCTTACTATTTATACACTTGTGCAAGCCCCGGATAGCTTCTTAAAGGTATATACACACATATTGAGCTCCATCTGCTTTGCAAGCTTGACTAATAAATCAATAATGTGGGAGGCGCACAGGACTGTAGTTCAAGAATGAATCAATGTCAAGATGACCATCACTGTCTGCAAAGACAGAGTCTCTCCTAAACTACCCCAATTCGATACTAGCATCAGGCTTCCTACTCCTCCCAAATCTTGTAGGACCAAAGGGAATGCAAAAGCATATTTACTAAATAGCCCATTAGAGGACCTAATGGGTAATAATAGCTTGATAAAGCAAACAGTCAAGTTCATAATAAGCAGGGCTGCTGAGATTACAAGGAGAAGCAAGGTGAAGAAGATGAAGAAAGCATTCTTGAAATGTTATCTGTCAGTAACCAGCATATCAAAAATGGAAAGGAATAACAATACCCCAGTGTAGTAGTAGGCATAGCAGAATAACCAAGGATGAGTAGGAAGGGGATGTTGAGAGAGAGATAGACTCTACATATTGATAGACTCCATTTAGTATGGATATTAGTGTTCAAAGTTGGACTGGAAAGGTACAGTTCTAGGAGTTTACCTTTAATGTAAGATGCAAGCAACAGGGTGGTTCCACAGAAACACACATGAAGGGCAGATACTGCAGCTGACAGAGAGAAAGCCAACAAAGTTCACAGTAAAGTACAAATAAGAGTGATTTGAGACCAAGGCTGAGTAGTATTTCTATAATACGACTCCAGAAATGTACAATAAGTGAAGCAGGTGAATGGATAGACATCGCTAGTACTGCAGAAACACAGGCTAGTGACAAACAGGCTGTGAGACATATGGTGCCATGTTAAACATTGTTTGGACCAGGGGATGGCAATATAGATAAGGAAAGGAAGAAATGCAAGTAACAGAAGGGAAAGAGCACCACCTCATAAAAAGAGTTATGGAATGAATTTTCCTTACCTTTAGGCAAGAAGCAGTTGATTAGTAGGGTATATGAATTTGTGGTTGAGGGACATTATAAAAGAGTCTGGTTATTTTAACAGGGAGGGCAGGGAAAGATGACAAATTTGTGATATGGAGAAAGCAGAAAAGAATGGATAAAATAAAGAAGTTATGTACTCACCATAACGTTCCATGTGTGTTGTTCATCTCGTCCCTTATTCTCACAGTTGGGGTCTGATCCGATCCATCGGATCGGTCTCAGCCTGTTTGTTATCTGGAGGACTTTAACCAAGCTTGTGGGCTTGTACCCTTCCCATGATGCAACTGGATAATGCCTCAGATCTTGTTTGCCCCCATCCAAACTACATAGCCGTAACGTAAATCCCTTACAAGAAGGTACGTGTAAGCTTATGCTCAACAAAATATTAAGGTTGAATGTAACTTTGCTACAAATATGCAACGTAAGTATAAAATAAAGCTTGCTTAAATGCAGAAACAGAGTTTAGTAATATGTGATTGGCATCCATACTAAATGATTGTGGCTTAAAAATAAGGAACTTGCTTAGGAGTATATTACACACGCACATCAAGAAAGCTGACTTCTTACAGACATGACAAGAATGTAATTTGCTTTCTTTAAAGAACTGCCAACAGGACATGTTTTTCTAAGAAAGTTTAAAAATGTGCTTTTCTAATCCACAATGCGTTTCCTTGAAGGCAGTTTACTTATCAGCATTTGCACAAGAACAGATGTGTCAGCATTTGTGTCATTAAAGCAGTATCTTTCCAAAACCAAGAGGGTGTGTGTTTAACTAAAAAATATATAAAGTCTGTATTAAATGTAGTTTGTTAGGGGTATGGTAGGGACAGATTTTGTCCTGAGGTAAATGTTATATCTTTCACATCATCTGTACTATATGAGCAGTGGCGGCTGGTGACTTCAAATCGAAGGGGGGCTGCAGGGGACAGCTGAATGGGTGGGGCCAATGGGAAGGGATGCAGCCAACTAGAAAGTGGAGGAGCTATGCTCAAAACCACAAAAACTGGAACTTTAATTAAATACTCTGCCCTGGGTGCCAAACTGTCATTATGAGAGTCCAATCAAGACAAAATGAAGTGTAGAAGAAAAAAAAAATATTTCAATGCATTGGCTGCATGACAGCTTACTTAATATCTAGATGGAAACAAAAAGGTTGTGAGGCATGAAAAACTAAATTACTTTTTAAATACATTACTGGAATGCCAGTCAAAATCAAGTATAAGAAAAACAAGCAGCACTCAACTCAAACCTCTTCTCCTTGCATTGCAGTTCTAATTATAATTTATATTCAGCTTTATAACAAGTACCAAGTAACATGCTGAAAGTAGCAATGATACCCCCCACTTGTAAAAATGCTTCTTATCCAAAAAAAAGACTTGCATCCCGACAACTATCTACTTGTTTCATTGGGAAAACATGATCAAAGTAAAAAATGAACAGCAAATAAGAAACAAGTTCAAGATAAATTGCTTAAAGGATTACTGCACAGGTTATGGACGACACATGATAGATTGGCATTCTGTTTAGTTTACGGGTAAAGCCTGCAAAGATGACTGCAAGGCTCCAACAAAGGTAATGAGCTTCTTAAAATACTGTAATCCTGTCCTTTATTACAAATACTGTCATATGCATTTCAATACACAAGGCTTATACGTTATCTAGTTATGTAAGTATTCTCTGCATGGCAACAACAAAAAGGCTTTCAATGTTGGTAATTCTTTAACAGTATGCTTATTAAATCTTACTTGCATCTTACACATCTTATACAGAGGGTCTCTGAGCAGACACTGAGACAAGCTGGATCTCTGAGACGTCTTGCTCCGAAGTGGACAATCAGGTTGGAGGAGGAATAGGCGCCCTGGGAGTTGCTCTGACTCCTTTGGGCTCGGATCCAGGATGAGTTTGGCCAAGGCAGGCATCTTCAATAGTCTCTGCACCACCCTATTCACATCATCATTGGATAGGGATCTGGTAGAGCGAGACAAGAGACTAGGGGACCTTGATCTGGTTAGAATAGTACAAGGTGGGTTGGAGGTTACAGATTCCACTAATATAGCTTTTGTAGATTTCCAATGCATTGTCTGATCGGACTCAGATCTGATCAAAGTTGTCGGAGCAGAGGTTACTTTCAAAGCTGACAATTTAGACACTTTTTTGCCAGCTCCAAAGATTTATTCAACAAAGTCCGTTTTGGAGATTTGTCTGCTAAAGAAAGGGCATCTGTAAATGGGGATGGAAGAAGACCTTTTGAAATGTTTATTTTTATGTTCTAACAATGCCCGCTAGTTGTGTCCATGGCAGATAGAACAGTCTTCTTGGAGGTGAAGTGGTCCAAGGCAGTAAACGCAAAGTGAGTGAGAGTAACTCATGGGCATTTCTTTATCACACTTTGGAGCACTTTTTAAAGCCAAGTGGCTTGTGCTCCTTTTGAGACATAATAACTAAAAACAATCCCCAACAATAACAACTAGGCCACTAAAAACACACCAAATATAAATAAGCAAGAAAAACACTGCTTTACGGCCAAACACGTCAGGAAATAACAAGAAACAGCCTCTTTTTTTTTTTTTTTTTTTTTTTTTTTTTTACAGCAACAACTAGAGATCAAACAAAAATGAAATGAGCCCTCTAACTAAAACAGGCAACAATGCACTCAAACAACACACGAAAAAAAGTTAACGGGTTAAAAGGAAGCTCTCTGAATTTAAATAGGGCGAAAAGTGGTAAGGGATGGGAATGGCTCTCTAACTTAAATAGACCTCTAAATGAAGGGAATACAATTAGAACAGACCACTATGATATATAGAGAAGAAAATAATAAACAGATATTTAAACAAGAAAACACTTAGATTTTAAAAGAAGAAAAGATAAATTCACTAACCCAGAGCTGATTGATATCTTCCACATAGTGCGGCAAATGAGATCTGAGGTATTATCCAGCTGCATCATGGGAAGGGTACAAGTCCAAGAGCTTGGTTAAAGTTCTCCAGCTAGCACACGGGCTGAAATTGATCCGATGGATCGGATCAGACCCAATCTGTGAGAATTAGGACGAGATTGACAACATCACAAAGTGCATGCTATGTGCAAAGACAAAGGAGGATACACTATTAAAATATGTTTGGATGGAGGTGAAGAAGGAAACTCAATGTGCATTTAGAATGTTCATAGGTTCATAGGTTTATACTAGGCTATCTGCCCTAAGGCATTTATAAGCCTAGCCCAAATTTTTGTGGCTTACGCCACCCCTTATATGAAAAAATACTGTGCCCATTAGTTTGTTGTGCCTGTGTCCAGCAGTGACACAGAGATGATTCCCGGGGTAAACCTACAATCTCCCATCCACAGGTCTAGATTTCTCTTGAACAGAGTCAGCGAGGTGCTCTGCCTCACATGGACCGGGATTTTATTCCACAGCATAGGGAGTCTGAGTGATAAATCTATCCCTCCAGCACGTCCTATTTATATCCGTGCTAAGGTTTAAGTTGCTTGCTCTAGTGGTTTTGGTGGATTTGGATTTTTTGAGGTGGAGCATGTCCATTAATTCCGGGTTGGACATGGCCTTGTATGTCAGGCACATGTCACCTCTGAGCAGACGGTATGCGACTGAATAGAGCTGGAGTTTCTTCAATCTGGCAGCATATGACAGATTTTGGAGTCCCTTTATCCTTTTGGTGAGGAACTTTTGGGGTCTCTCCAATTGCTGCAGATGTCTGGTGAGATACATCCCGAATGGGGCATTGTACTCGATCATTGGTCTGATAAGTGAAGAGTACAGGGGAACAATGACCTCACTAGATCTGGATGTGAAGCTTGGGGTTACCTTGTTTTTCCCGAAGGGTATGACTATACATTTTTTGGCGTTTAACTTCAGGCCATGGCTCTGGCACCAGCTATCTGTTTCCGTAAGTCCCTTCTGAAGGATATCCGTGTCCGATGCACTTTCCACTATGGCGCCCAGTTTGCAGTCGTCTGCAAACTTTGTCAGCCAAAGTCCTCCCATGCTGGCCTGTACTTCTGAGAAGTAGATGCCAAACAATAGGGGGCCAAGGACCGAGCCCTGTGGGACACCACTTGTGACCGGCTTGGAGTCTGACACAGCGCCAGCAACTCTAACCCTGTGGGTTCTGTCCTTAAGCCAGTTTGCAACCCATCTTGTGACATATGGGTTTACATTTAAGCTGGTAAGTTTTTCTACAATACCCGAGTGGGGTATTGTGTCGAAAGCCTTTGCAAGGTCAAGGTAGGCTGTATGGACAGTTGCATGGATGCAGTGAATATATTGGGTATGGTGGAGATGTAATCAGATTTTGGTTAGGAAGGTACATATTTGTTGTGTCTGATAAAAACTAATCGATATTCCTGAGTTACAGTTACTCAGCTATCAGTGCTAGCTGGTTAATGACAATTTTGGACTCTATGCTCTAGAGGGAAGATGAAACCTTAGATCAGTAGAAGTTTATCACAGTAATACTAAAAGTAGCTTACTAAATGGATATAACATTTTGTGTACTTAAGGAAAGTAGAAAAGGAGTGTACGGAATTGCAGGATTGAAGTCTGTGATGTTACAGCCTAACCCTTATCTCCAAGCATAAACAATTAGCTGCAGCCAGCTCATAGTATCTTGCTTCATGTACTAATTTTGAAGCTCCTCAATGCAAAAATAGAAATGCTAAAGGGATACAGGAGTGAAAAATTCCTCACAGGATCCCTCTGGCAGTGGGCATGTCTGATCTCAACTCCAGTCTCTTATGTGCCTTCCTGTTTGTCCTGTGAATGGAGATTACAAATACATCACACAAACTTCAAGAAAGTAAGCCAGCATACAATCAGAGGCAGAATTTTCCACAACAGAATCAACTGATGTGAAAAAATACTGTAAACCTCAGCCTATATGCTTTTACATAAACAACCACATCTCCCACCCCACAAAAAAGTAGTTCAGTGAACTGACACCTAGGTATTAAACTGCATAAATGCTACTAATATGGATAGCTTTAGTAGGAATGAACAAGAGTCAGGAAGTAATATAAGCTAACACACACACACACACACACACACACACACACACACACACACACACACACACACACACACACACACACACACACAATAAAAATGTGCTTGAGATAAAAGCAGAAAGGGGGGAAAGTACATATGGCAATGTACGACAGGAAATAATTCTGAAAGACTGCAGTTTCGGATTACAGTTTGGCCTGCATTCTGCTTTGGAGTGACTTAGTCAACAGCATGTAATACAAGACTATAGCTAAAATACTGCTACAGTACCTCATATAGAACCTGAACTGTGTAACAGAAACCACAAATAGAAAAAAAAAGAACAAGCACAGGGATCTGTCTAATTCCAACCTCACCAACACGAGTGTGGAGGAAAAAATAAAAAACAAACAAAAAATAGTGATCATAAAACTGAGCTCGGTGACAATTTCCAAAAACCATAAAACCCAGGTAGTGTTCCAAAGCAACAAGCCTTTACTAGTCACAGACAAGCGATCCTCAATAACAAAAAAAAAATCACGTTAAACATATCAGCTTTTATACACTTAGAAGTATGTGTGTAAAATATATGTATCGTTTAATTATAAATTAGCCTATTCCAGACAAACAATATAAACAGGGCTGCAAAGTGCATTTAACAACAGCAAGTACCCACCCCCCACACACTACTACTGATTACATCAAATCAAATCCTAGTTAAGGAAAATACTACTCTATTTGCAACACAACATACATATAAAAAGATTAACCAAAATTGCTTTCAGCTAACTAATGCAATAAAGCCTTCATCAGGTCTGCGACAAGAACTAAAATCATATACATAGGTAGATAAGTAAAAAGTGCTAACTAGATAGATAGAAGAAAAAACACAGATAACTAACCATAAACATTATCTAACTAGAACACTATAAATACATATATGTGTAATAATATCCAAGCATCCATCCATATGTATTAGTGTGCATAAAAACTGACTTACAGCTCAGAAAAAATGCCAGTGCTTTGCAGTTGAGAGAGAGAGAAAAAGGCACCTGTCATGACAGTTTTAATGTTTACAGCCCTCCAAAAAATGTTTATGTAATGAACACCAGTAGAAATACCACACAAAATACAGAAAACAGTAGATGAAGTAAACTAGTACTGTATAAAGGTGTGCAGGTTTGTGCATGACTGCACCAGTATGCTAACTGGGGGAATTATACCAAAACTGTATGGCAATAGTTGGCATGAAAAAATGTGTGTTTTGAATCTACGGTTTAAATCTCTGGTGTGATGCAAGAGTGTACTTGATCTAATCAGAACTAAGGTTAAACTAACTAAACATCATATATATTTATATATATATATATATATATATATATATATATATATATATATATATATATATATATATTTTATATACACATTCTACATATCATTTTTAGTATGTTTTAGTACATAAAAATATTTCCTCAAACTCTCTAAAAAAATTGTGGTGCAGCTTACGTAAACAGAAATAATAGTTGAGCCCTGGTTTTCTGAATTAATTTAATTTCAGCTGCCAGCATAATTCTTCTCTCCAAAACACTGACATCCCCTTCAAGCTCATCCATCTCCACACAGTCCAGAAGGATAAGTCTAGGGTGTTCTAATAAGTGTTTGGATAATATGTTTTTCTGGCATTTACGTCTGATGTCAGAAAGATGACCTGAATCCTCCTTTTCAATTTAGTCATAGTCTTATCCACATAAAAGGCAGAGCAGTCGTTACACATGGCCCTGTATACTTTTTCAGTATTACACTTATCACCTGCTGAAGATTTCACCATGTTTTTAAGATAGGGGCACTCAAATGAGTCGCAATCTGTCAAGTACTCACAAAAAGTCCAGTTAGGTGGCCCACAGATTTTAGTGCTCATGGCATCCTGGTGTTCCTTAAATTTTATTTTCCACATAGTTAAATATGCTTCTACTCTTTTTATATACAAAAGTAGGGTGTTCTACTAAAATCCATACAAGCTGCTGCTGGTCAGTGAGAATGGCTCAGTTCTCCTTAATAATGGCTTTAATTGTATTGAAATCACAGGTATAGGTTAGAATGCAACTGTCCTTACTTTTCTCTTCTTTTGGATTAGGGTGGCCTTGTTGCATAATTCTACCAAAAGGCCTATTCCACATAGGGTCACTGTTAGTTTTAGAACCTTTAATGGGATCCAGGATCATCTGTAACATGTTTGATTCATATATCCTTTGATTAAGAAATCATTTTCAAGATCATTCATATTTTTGAGAAAAGGGGCCAAATCTGCGGTAATGTGTGCTAATCTGCAGCCTTGTAATTTTATTACATTGTGTTTAGTTTTTACTTGCTGCATACCATCTCTGTGAATTAAGAAGTTCACTCTTGCTGGTTTCTTGTAAAAATTACTAATCAATCTTCCTCTGTCTTTATCAATATTGACAATCATATCAAGGAACTGCAGTACTCCGAGCTAATTAAGTGGTAAATTTCAGGAAGGAGGTAGAGTTACTGATGTAGTGGATAAACGCAATGAGTTTAGATTTCTCACCTTGCCAGACAATAAATAAATCATCAAAAAGCAAAGGTAGCTGGTCATAAATCTCCAGTATTCACTTTTCAGCACAAATTCCTCCTCCTACTTGCCTAAGGCTACACTGGCATTTGTCGAGGACAGCAAGCGGCAATGAGGAAGACTTTGCTCTTCAACCTGGATGTTTCCTGCAGAAATTTGGGAATTAAGGGAATTGGAGGATAAACACAGAGGAGACCTGGGGGCCAATCATATAGGATTAGTGCCTCCTGGCAACTCCCCAAGGGGGGGATTAGGGCAAAGAACCTGTTGCACTTGTCATTCATGGGAGACACAAATAGGTCACAGTATGGCCTGCCCCATTGATGAAAAATAATTTCCACCACATTCTTGTTGAGAGACCACTCGTGAGGTAGTAGAATGGACCTGCTTAACTTGCTTGCTATCATACTGGATTTCCCTGGAATATGCACTGCTATCAGAAATCAGTTGGATGAGATTGCCTTTTGCCAAACTCAGAGCTTTTCGACATAAGGGATAAGATCTGGTTCCTCCTTGCTATGTACCAAATCATAAACCTATTGTCTGTCTAAATTGCAATTGTCCTGACGGGCAGTGTGTCTTGGAAAGCCTGCAATGCTAAGAGCACTGCTCTCATTTCCAAGACATTAATATGCAAATTGGCCTCTTCAGGGGACCATATGCCTTGTGACAGAAAAATAACTTCCTCGTAGATGAAGGAACACAAACAGAAAAGTCTAAAATAGAACCAAAACACAATTGTTCCACATAACAGAGCAATCTCTTGTGTGGCGAGATACCGAAGATAGATTAAATGAATTTCTGTGCTATCTTAATGGCATTACTAGTTTTTTGAAATTCACATATAAGTATTCTCAGAGAGAAACAGATTTCTTGGATGTGAAGATCAGTATGTCATGCACTAAAACAGTTTCCACCAGTCTTTTTAGAAAATATGTAAGGAAAAATAATTTTCTACATCATGGTAGCATGCACCGCAGACATGTTAAAAACAATGTATTAAAAGGTCAGGTTTATCGCAACCTCAGTTAATAAAAGGATTATAATTTTTTACTCAGCTCCGTTGTGTGGAACAATTGTGTTTCGGATCTATTTTAGACCATATGCCTTGGACTGTTTTTCTCCAGGAAGTGCGTCCCCCCACCCCACGTGGGATGTATCCATGGTGACTATGGTCTTGGGTTGAGGAAGAAAGAGTGAAGGGACGGCCTTGTAGAACCTGATCTGAGCAAATCCACCACCAAAGGCATCTTTTGCATGCTTCGTTTATTCTTACCTGAGTGGACATATGCTGATGAAGAATAGACTACTGAGTTGCTAACATCCATTAAAGAATCCCCATATGAAATCTTGCTAGTGAAACAAACTATAGCCATAGACATTGAACCCAAAGCTTATACGATCAGTCGGGCTGACATTGCAGAGCTGTGAATTGCCTTCCTCACCTGGAATCTAATAGTCTGTACTCCTAACAGAGGAAGAGAAGCTGGCATGGATATTGTGTTGTAAAGGGCTCCTATGAATTCCAAAGTATATATTTTACTATAACTTTAAGGAGGTATGGCTATGAAATATGTTTTTACTCATGTGATTACCTTAATTTAGTTTAAATATGGGTGGTTTGAAGTGTGATTTGTCTGATGAAGTTCTGTATTTTTGGAACGAAAGCGCTTACCAGCTTTTGATTGTTCTGTTAATAAAAAGTGTTTTGTGGATTGGATTCATTTCCTTATACACATTGGGATATCCTTCAACCTCGACTGGTCTTTGTTTTTGTGTTATTTCTTTTATTTTTAGCTGTACATGTGTCAGAGTTTGGACTGGGCCATGATTTAAATTCTTAGTTTTAGAGGTTTTAAAAGTTAATAAAAGAGGGTGTGATTTTAAATATCTTAGAGAAGAGAGAGCAAGAATGAATAAAGAGCCTTAATGCAGATAGGTCCACGGCCTGAAGGAGTGAATTACCTTGAAACCTATGCTTAGGGCACATCCATCCTACATTAGCTTGATAGAAGTCTTCATATGTATAAATGTATGTTCATGTAAGGATTTTTTCATATATAACATTTTAAGATGATGTATGTATATATATTTTTTATATTTTGAAATGATGTTTGATTAGGGAAGGTTTTAGATTGACTAACTGGTAAGTGTGAGTGATTGGATGTATTGAGTTTAAATAGTTACAGATGTAGAACATTATTAGGTCTGAAGAAGCAGTCTGTTGACTGTGAAAGCACTTAACCATGGATTTAAGAGTTTCTGTTAATTTTGTTTGTTGCTTTTGTGATATTAAAGTTTGCACATCTTCAGCCTTGGAGTTCACCTGGATTTATATGTTTTATTAGAAGCAGAGAATATTCTCTCCACCACCTCAAAAGGCAGAATGCCCCAGACAGAAGTCATCGATGGAGCTGTGAAGTCAAACGCCCATCCCATTGTGTCCCCTTGCCCCAAAGGCTATCCAGCCAAGGTAGGGGTCAGAGCAGAGCTATCAAATGCCAAACCTCCAAGGAGCAGAGATGGCTCTGACAGCTTTGGAGTCAATTCTAATGCCTCGGATATGACAGGGATGCTTCAGCTCCCAGAATCATCCAACTCCAAAGCACTTGGAACTGATGCCCTCAGAGAAAGCCTCAGAACCGAAGATCCAAGGGCTCTAAAAAGACAAGTCAGAACAGAGAAGGAGCAGAGATTGGTGGTGTAGTACTAGTAAGGGCTTTCTGACCTGAAAGGGTAGGAACAGCTCCCATCTGTATCAGTTCCAAGAGAAACTTCCTCATCATTCTATCCACATCAGCCTCAGTCAGGCTTCTGGAAGAATAATGGTACCAGAGAGGGCATCGGATTTATGGTGGGGGAGTAATGGGTCCTAGGTAACTGCTTCAGATCTGAAAGGATAGGATCCAAGAACCAAATTTACTTTTGGACACCAGCTTCAGGGAAGGAGCACATATTGGATCCAATTTCTTTTTTAAGAGGTTCCATCTTCAAATCAGAAGAAAGGCTCCAGATGGACCCAAATGCTTACCAGAAAGCTCCATTTGTTTAGGTTTGGGGGGGGTTAAGTCCCAGCTAGAGCTTCAGAGAATGAGGAAGGAAGCAAGCCTTTTAAAATTAGTTTAATCTTCCTGTCAGCAATGGTGTGAGGATTAAATGACTTGGCTCAAAAAAAAAACAAAAAAAAAAAAAACAAGTTTGAGGGTCCATGATCACATCCGAATATGAAAGTGGTAAATGAGATCTGCTGTAGGTTAAGGGGATAGTGCATTATGGGTAAGGGAGGAGCTGGAGAGTTTGTTAGTGACCACGAGCCGAAAATAACGTCAGAGTTGGATCAGAAGGTTGGATCTGAACCAAATGGTTAAGGAATGAATGAAAATTGACATCATCAGATACTGCCTTAGCTGTGGATGCAGTACACAAAAATAATATGTACAGCAGTGGTGTGCAACAGTTTTATTTACTATTTTATTGACATTTGATTACTGGAAAAGTCAGCGTGAGTAGGTGCCCATTTTCAGCAAAGGCCGAGAGAGAAAAGCTCCAAAGTATTACAAAAACATTTTAGCAACAATTTTATAATCTTCAAATATAATTAAAAATCTACATTACAAATAACTACACCAAATTAGACAGAATGTGAAAACATTAGTTAAGGATAAATACAACTTATAAGGCAATGATTTAATAATTTACAGAAATTTTAGCCAGTTTATAAAGAAATTAAAAGATTGTTTGTTTGTGTCTTTCGGCTTTTCCCGGTTAAGGGTTGCCACAGCGGAACTCCGGTTTGCTAATGATTGGCAGTAGATTTTTTACGTGTCGAGTTTGCCAGCCCTGACGCACAACCTTCAACGAAGGTACGCCCATTCACGCTGTCTCCACACAGAAGAAGCTCTAGCTGAGAATCAAACGGCACAACGTCTTGCTGTGAGGCGCCAATGCTACCGCAGCACCACCACCACCACGGTATATAAAGAAATTAAAAGTAAGTTAGTATAATACAAACAAGAACTGCAATATGAAGTGAGAAAAATCAGGGTTATAGCATATTTAGAAAGAGACTCAAAAGAAACTGAAGTAAGTAAATGAGTGAGGAACAGAAGGTAAGGTATGAATAGGTACTGGGTTATATTAAGAGACATAGATTTTGGCTAGGAAGTCATCTAGAATGGTTTTAAAGGACTGGAGGGAGGGTATTGACCCAGTGGATTCAGATAAGCAGTTCCAGGCCTTAATAACAAGATATGCATACAGACAATGCCAAGACAATTTTGTAGGTTTGTGGACAGGAAGGAGTTTTTGGCCACTGGATCATAAATACCAATCGGAACATACTGTATAGAATGGCATTTAGTGCTGGGCAAGGAGATGGTTGCTGGATAATTTTTTAGGTTTTAAAATTATGTGTTCATGTTAGTTGATGGGGTAGTTCTAACCAATTTAGGCTTTTTAGTACTATACCAGCGTGGTTTATTTGCTGCAAATTTACCTTCTTGTTCAGCACAAGCTGTAAGTTACAAAGCCATGTTTCAGTTGCTGTTAAAGCTTCCCAGAGTAATTTGTTGGGAATGTGCCAGATTGTCTGATATATGCATACGAGTGTGGAGTCCACCTGTATATATTGTATTAAGGAGGCCTATTTGGATGTGTGGAGGGTGTTGATGAAAATGTTAAACAGGAGGGGACCAAGGGCAGAGACGGTGACTGGCAGGTATGGAGAGACTGTTGAGTACCATTTTACTGACTGATACGTATTGGACAGGTAGCTCTTGAACCAGGGTGGCCTGAGATAGACCTAGTGAGGACATGTGAAGTACAAAGTTGCTGTAACAAACTGTGTCAAAGGCTTTAGACAAGTCTAGAAATAAGGAGGAGACTAGTTTGCAGTTATCTCTAGCTTCATTGACAATAACTATAAAGGTTAGAAGTGCAGTGTTAGTACTACAGAAGGGTAGAAGCCATGTTATGTGAAGGATTGGAATTCTTCCTGTAGGAGACAGCTTAGCAATTGTTTTTGAATACATTTTCAAGTATTTTGGAGAAAGGGGATAAGATTGCTATAGGTCTGAAGTAAAAAAGGTCTGTTGAATTTCCTCCTTTGTGCGCAAGGATAATGGGTGATATTTTTTCCGGTACTTACATATTATCGCAACCACATTTGCACGATAATACCGGTTGCTTCCCAATGTTCAAATGTAACCGTTAATGCAGTGGGAATGTGAAGCAGTGCGTTTTCTTTCACACTGAAGGTTATTTAATGCAGGGTTATCACTCAAAAAAATGAAAAAGGTAATGTGGCTGTTGAAAAGTTTGCACTTCACTGCTACTGTATCATGTTGCCTTGTATAAATCGCAATCTGCGTAATGCACATTCAGTTTTCTCCTGGAAACAAATGCTGTCAGACACTGAACGTCTCCCTGCTGAAAGTGTGGTTTGTAAAGCAGAAGTAAGGCCAACAGGGCAAAAAATAAAAAAGGACACAAAAATGCGCAGTTTCTGCAAAAAGCTATAGAGAGAGTTCAGAGGTGTGTTGCCCACTTCTCTGTTACTCATAATGCGGAACTAGTTAACATTACTGAAGCAAAAGGTGTACCTGCAGTGATTAGTAGACAGTGTTGGGCCACTTCTGTACATTAAGCGCAATGCTTCTTAGTCTTACTACATCTTTCTAACTTTGCCAGCAATATACAGTTCCAATGCTTTTCAGAACATTTGTCGGCATGACTGCGGCTTGGAAAACAGCCATTTGTCATGCTGCAAATGTGATTGTGATAATAAGCAAGTACCTTTTTTCCAGAAAGGGGAAATGTGGGATTCCTGGATTGACCTGTTTATAAGGATCGAGACAGGACAGAGAATGCTATTCAATGCTATTTTAAGGTATTTACTGGGAAGGTCATCAGCTGAAGTAAAGCACAGAGTTTAAGAGGAGCTTTGAATAAGATGTGGGCACAGGTTTGAAGGTGGAAGTGGATCTGGTGATATGCAGCAGTTAGGAAGGTTTGGGATTAGATGTTCATGAATCCTTGGTTATGAATACTATACTAATCAGTGAAAGTGAATTGTACTGCAGTTTTCAGTTATTGGGTAGTAGTTAAGGATGAATTTTTGCCCAGGATGTAAGATTTCCTTAATGGTTAACCAGAATTTCTTCGGGTTGTGTTTACTACTGTTCTGAATGTTGTTATATAGTATTTTTTGTCTTCATTTACTGGATTTTTAGTACTGTCGCAGAGCGTTCTAATGTTTTTGAGATACTGAGGTGTTTTACATTTTTGCCACTCTTTCCACACTTTTTCTTTATCCTGCATTAGCATTCTACTCTTTTTGTATAGCCAAATTGCATTATTTTTAGTCAATTACTTCTAGGAGATATAAGGCTACTTAAGAAAGTTATATTAAATTCATGTACAGCATCATCTAAGTGGAGGAGTTTTAGGATGTTCCAGTTAATAGATAAGGTAGTAATGAATATTTGCAGGCGGATGAGTTGTGTGTCATTTTATAAACATACTGTTTAAGTGGATGTGTCAGATGACTGGTTTTATAGACTGGGAGATGGTCACAGAGAGTCTGACACTGTACCTGTGGTGGTGAATTTGCTAAGGTTTGATACTAAGATCCAGTCTAATAAGAATTTGATGTCTTGCTATAATATGTAACAACCACTAAGTAGCTGTGTGAAACCATTTAAGTTCATGCTTACACATCCATAGTACAGATACATGATGTACATAGTTCATACAGCCAGTAGGAGAGTTAGAGGTAAAGTCCAACTAACAGATATTGACATCACCTTGTAGTATTTTTCCTTGTGGAATTGTTATGGATATCCAATGTAGGATATCTTCCATTGTAGCCGTATTGTCACTGAGGCGCAAAAGACAGAAGTGCACATTTGTTTGGATACGTTTATTTTCAGGAAAGTAATAAGAAGCTCTGCTGAACTGAATTTTGATATTGGTTTGTTGTAGGGGGAAATGTGGTAGTTTATAGTAAAGCATTAGCACCATTCCTCTTTATACAGTCATTACAGATAATGATATAGCCGGGGGTGTAATTTCAGAGTAATTTATGCTGGGTTTAAGCAGAGTTTCGGTTATAATGAGAATACCAGGCTTGTAATCCTGGCATGTAGTTCAGTAATTTTTACACCTCTAACATTTATGGAGACAAAAATGTTAAATCACTGGGGTTGGGAGGTTGACCATTTTGCCTTGATGTTAGTTGTGATAAGTGTGGCTAGTACTAGGGTGAATGCCTCCTCCTAGGAGGATTTTAATATACTGGGGTATTATCGATTCTTGTTTTTTAGAAAACGTTATAGGTGAGTATAGGTGAGGGGTGTCATTAAATAGGCTTGTTGTGACACATGGAGGGTTTAGGGATAAGGTATGAAGAGGTGGTTGGTTCAGAGCTGGAGAGATGTTGAGAGCTATTACAGAGTCATGGTAGGATGAGGGATGGCTCATTTGGAGGATGAGGAGAAGAATAGAGAATAAGCCAGGGACTAGCAAAATTTAGTGAAGGGATCTATATTTTATTAATGGAAGGTAGTGGGAAAGTAGGAATCAAGTTGTTGCAGGAATGTAAGATATTTAGTGGTGGTGGACACTTAGTTAGTAGAAGGAAGTATTTCCATGACGGAAGAGCATAAGGAGAAGACAGCAGGACAACTTAGGTTTCTGAAATAGAGAGGTTTGAAAGGATTAATGTAGTTAAAGTAGGAAGTAGTGAGGGTTTATCTAGGGAAAGTAGAAATGGAAATGTCAAATAATAGGTACAATTGGGGAGGGGTCGGAGTATGAATGGATATAGTGCAAAGCAGTATGGAAGGAAGGAAGGTTGTTGGGAATGATACTAAACGTTAGACGGAAGTTAGGAAATAGGAGAAAAGAAACTAGTGTTTGTATGATAGCAGTGAGGGTTAGGTGCCACAGGGGTAATGTGTAAGAGGACAGTATAATGGTAGCGCAAGATGGATTTAGTGGGATTTGGGGATAGGGTAGAGCAGTGAAGCAAAGTAGAGCATAGCGAAGCAGGCTTCCCATCTTCAGATCAATTATTACAGTCAGTTTAGAACAGTGGACAACTGAAGTGGTCCTCACTAGTACAAGATAATATGCAGCTTGACTAGTAAAAGATAACATGCAGCAAGGCTCTTCATGTTAAACTTGCTTACAATGCACAATAACAAAATCCTCAGTGATAAACTGTTGGGAGTCGGGTCTTGCAGCAGACAAGTTAACAGAAATGGACACAAAATGTATTCAAGAGCAAATTCATCAAAGGCAATGCAAGTTTAAGGTGCCTTAACAAGTGCACACAGCTGTTGAGTGCTGAATGCAAATTAGCTAATTCTGCATTTACCCACCCAACTCATTTCAGGGTTATGAAGGAGAAAGTGCATATCCTAGCATTCACTAAACACAAGGCAGAAGAAATAACCCAAATAACCCTAAACAAAGTAGGGTGTCAGTCTGTCACAGGATGCACACAGTCACTCACTCTCTCGTGATACAAATGCACACCTATAGGCAATTTGGGTAATGCCAATTCACCCAAAGCATCTCTTTGTGACAAGTGCTCTGGTTTTCTCCCATGTTCCAATCTGAAACACAGGAAGCACATATAAAATATGTTCAAAACGCATCCCCACCTAGGAATCAAACTGAATAACCAAGTACTGTAAGGCAACAATGCTAATCAATGCACCACTATCCTATCCAAGTACAATGTCAAGAAGAACAATTACACTACATACGGCAGAAGCAGCCACATAGCAACAGCTAATTTTAGAAAAAGGAGTCCTACCTTTCAGTGAACTGTTACTTACGTTTTCTCACTCCCTGAATATGCCAGACTCGGAATGCTTTTAATCATTCATAATGATACTACATTATTCAAATGCACAGCGAGCTCACAGCCACAAAAGTCATGTTCTCTCATTTTCAGAGCACTGGTCTTTTACCTACACCTGTGCACATAAAAGGCAGTTGGGAGAGAAGTTTCTCATGGTGGGTGGGTTACAAAGCTGCCTCTCAAAAACAATATTGCCCACAATTTCATCAGGTGCTTTTTACAAGTCTGAATCATCTGGTTTGATGTTAGCTACTTAGAATGCCTCATAGTGGAACGAAAAACATTTTAAGAAAGAAAGCACTGAAAAGCCAACCAGAGGTTTAGTGCTTCTATTCAAATAATGTTTATACTAAGGAAGGAAGCACAGAAATACAAAGTAAACCTTTTCTTTGCTTTTATTTAGACCTTTCACATTGCATAACGTTATCTCTACTGGATATAGGAGTAAAACAGAGACCTGTCAATCTATGGCTGCTGCTTGGACCATTGAAAGTATAATCAGTAAAATGGAATTTAGAAAAATATGTAGCCCCTTATTTTTGAAGGATTGCTGAAGCTGGCAGAGGACTACTTCCAGGAGTTGGGAATAATCAACAGATTCAAAAGCTTTAAAGAAATCAGAGAGTGTTGCAGTGACATACCCTTGGTTTTGTAGTCACTTATCCTTGGTTTGCAGATTTATGTTTGGATGGCATTTGTAACGTAAGCAGGGCAGTTTGGGTTCTAGGACTTTGTGAGCCCATGCTGATAATGCCCCCAAAAATTATTTTATATACATTATATATATATATATATATATATATATATATATATATATATATATATATATATATATATATATATATACACATATACACATATACACATATACACACACACACACACACACACACACACACACACACACACACACACACACACACACACACACACACACGAGTGTCAGGCACTGGATCAGGCAGACAGTGCCCAGACACCTAGTAGACAGACACCATTTGGTCAACACAGACAGGTGGTTGACAGGTGTGTGAGATTAATAATGCCCAAGTAGGGGAATATTTCCTTTCCCTGGGACTACACATCTCGGAGTTAGTATATATAACTGACAAAACACCTATTCAAATCATAGCTAGCTACAGACCCCCAACCATGACTCAGGATGCCTACTCCACCTATCTGGACTTACTTGAATCCATCAAGATTCAACCCTCTACCCTGATCCTAGATCACTAACTACCAACCATAGAGTGGAAGACCTATTCTAGCCCAAACATGAACGCCCAGAGATTCCTAGACTTAGTCAATGCCAGTGCATTGGATCAGCTGGTCGACACCCCCCCCACCCCACCCCCCACCTCAGGGACAAACAAAAAATATTTTCCAAAGCTGACTACAACCTACTCAGAGCAGGCATAATCAGCTTCACAAGCTTCTGTCCCTTCAGTTGGAACTAACACTAATGTCCAAGCCTACACCAAAAAAACTACATGAGCACCTACATACTGTATGGACACAGCAATACAGGACAGGAACAAATCATCTTCCACAAGGAAGAGTAAACCTGTCTGGTGGACAGCAGCAATAAAGAAGCTCTATAATAAAAGGAAAAAAATTGCTGTCCAGGACCAAGAAGGAGCAGGTGCAAGTTGGAAGCAATCTCTCCTTTGTCTGAACAAGCAAATAAGGTCACTGGTGAAAACCTCTTAAGGCTAACAGAGTCCAAATTGGCCACATCCACTAAGGACAAATCACAAGGCCTTCTTCACATATGTCCACAATTTCAAAGGTAACATCCAAATCTGCTCTGAACTGGTGGTCAATAACACCACATACACAAACGCCATAGATATAGCCAACCTTCTGGCAGACAGGTTCAGTGAAAACTTCAGCCTCTTTTCCCCCATCAGTAAACCAGGACATCCCCAGAATCTTCCCCCTCCCCTCATCACCAGGAACCAGGTCTTTAATGCTCTCTGAAAGGCAAAAAATACAGTCTCCATGGGACCTGATAACATCCCTGACTGTGTCCTACATGAACTCAGGCATGAGCTCTCTGCTCCATTAGGCACCCTATTCAACCAAAGCTTGTGCACTGGCTTTGTCCCAGTTGGAGCACAGCCACAGTCATTCCGCTACACAAAAGTGGAGTGTCCACTGACTCAGGCAATTACAGGCCCATCAGCCTAACTAGTCTGATCTGCAAAGCCATGGAACGCATTATCATGGACCTTATAAACAAGGACATTGGCAACCTCCAAATGCTTGACCCCACACAGTTTGGTTTTGTCAAAGGGAGATCATGCCTGTTAAACTTGGTCGACTTCTTCGAAACAGGTCACCAAAGCCATGGACAGGGGGAAGATGGTGCACACTGCCTACTTTGACCTAGCCAAAGCCTTTGACACTATTCCCCACTCGAGCACAACAGATAAACTCTCCCAGCTATCAAGCCGTATCTTATCAGATGGATAGCTAACTGGCTCACTGATAAAACCCACTCAGTCAAAGTAGGGGAAGCCACCTCTAGTAGTATACTTGTAACGAGCGGTCTACCCCAAGGTTTGGTCTTGGGGTTTCTACTGTTTGGGATATACTTTTCTGAGGTGCACGCCAAAACCAGTGGTCTGTGGCTGACCAAGTTAGCAGATGACTGCAAGCTGGGCGCTGTCTTAATTTCCCCTAGTGATGTGAATATCCTCCAAGAGGGCCTTACCCAAACTAATGACTGGTGCCAAAAGCATGGCCTCAAACTGAATGCCAAGAAATGCATCATTATCCCCTTTGATGAAAATGGCACCCCCACTAATTATCACATTAATAACATGCAACCAGTCGTGAGGGACTTTAGCACCCAGGTTGATAGCAACCTGACTTTTGACCACCACATTGCCACTGTTGTACGGAAGGCTTTCTACATGGGCCACCTCATAAATAAAGGTATTTAATCCAGGAACAAGAAGGTCATAACATCCTGGTACTCCTCCCTTATCAGACCTATTATTGAGTACAATGCCCCCTTCAGCATGTACCTTGCCAAGCACATGCATGAGATAGAGAGACCACAGAGGTTCCTCTATCTCATGCATCCAGGAAAATCCAGGGTCACAAACACCTATCCTATACAGATAGGGCTTGTCCCTCTACTCAGTCTCGTACAGAATGTTCAGGGATGACCTGTGTCTAGCATACAAGGCCATCTTAGTCCCAGCCTTGATGGAGTTGCTGCATATCTGCAAGTCAAACTTCACTCACGCAACCTGCATACAAAGCCTTAACCTGGTCTGTGACATTAATAGAACATGTTGGTGGGATAGATGTGTCCCAAAGACTCCCCCCCCCCCCCATCTGTGGAATAGACTCCCTCTCCATGTCAAGCAGTACCTCTCTAGCCCTCTAAGAGGAATCTGGATGACTGGATGGGAAACAGAAAATACACCCCTGGGATCCCACCTGTGTCCCTGCTGGACATGGGAAATAGGTGCAGACTTTGAAGAAACACGGGTGAAATTCTTGCCTAGGCTTATAAGGGCCTCTGGGACAACAGCCTAGTATCATCCTATGAACCTATATTTAGTAGGGGGTGTGGGGGGTGCAAGGGGACTTACCCCCCTGCAAAAACACTTGCCATTGGTTTAGTCTACTCCAGGGTAATCCCTGGAGCAAGCACAGAATGTGTTGATATTTGTGACTTTGACATTATGACGTTTACCTGCTGGATGTCTGGGAACTGTCCCTTCCGTCTAGTACCCTACACCCATACATGTGGATGGCTTCAATAATTTGATTATAGACAGACTGTAGCATGCTTAAGTGTGGGAGAAGTGAGCCAGGTCTACAGTCAGAAGGTTTAGAAAGGAATGTGGTTTGGGGGATAGAAATTATCACTGCTATTTTCCATATTCTGGGAAAGAACTGGCTAGTTCGACACCAGAAAAAGAGCTGTTACCTTTGACAGGAAACAAAATAGTCGTATGTTTAACAAACCAAGAATGAAACCTTCATTGCCGAGGCTACCATAGCTTTAAAGAAAGTTTGCGGATCTGTTTTAAAGAGCTTCTTCTAATGTTCTCTTTTGAGTCACTTGTTTAATGAAGAACCTAAACAATTTGTTTGACCTTCTTCCTGACTGTTCTTATGTTATAACTCCTGCAGATTCAAAACCATTCAATTTTTTACTCATTTCTTGCTTAGTGCACAACTAGAACTCCTCTTGTAGCATGAAAAGCTGTCACTGATACTGCCTCGGGGAAATTCTTAATGGGACAGTCACCTTGTGTACAGCCCAGGCCTTGAAAGTAATTGGAATACTTCTGCAAAAAGTTATCCGTACTTAGCAACACAGTTGGATCACGTTTCTGACCTTGCAGTGAATTATTATTCACAGAAGCTGCTGCACTGTATCTACTAGTCTATGATTTTCAACAGCATGTTACTCTGTTTTGTCACTATGCCCCCGTCATGTCCGACACCATGATCCTTTACATTTGATGCACTGCAGCTAATTAATTCATTTTAGTTGTGAACAACATTCTACAGCACTGCAACATGCGAGTTATTTTACAACTGTATGTTATGCTAGTGCTCCAGCTCTGTGTCTCTTCAGCATTGTGCCTACTGTCGGACCTTTGGATTTGCTGCTTTGCATTTGCTGCAGTCTGCATTAGTGAATCACTCTGCAACTGTATATAATGAACTTTTTAAATTACACCAAGTGCCTCACAAGCATTATGACCCAACATGTTTGGTTGCTTTAACAGCTTTTCTAAAAACACTTGCTACTTTAAACTAGCGTAGCCACCAGGACAGTATGTCCCAGAACTGTATGCTCATGCTGTCGAAAAACAGCTCCTCTACAAATCAATTTCCAATAAAATATGCAGTTTTATTTCCAATTCCCCTACATAAGAACATCACTGTCTCTTTCTATCAGACATCAAATGCTCCTGTACAAGACAGAGCTAACTTACAATAGGATCCTTGTTATTTAAATTACTGTGCCAAGGCGCACCATCTCCCCTTGTCATGAGGCTAATCACAACCAATCCAACCTACAACGTAAGAAGCTAATCCAGGTCGGGCCAAACACTCTAAACCTCCTGCCCAGACTGGACTGTACATCTTAATCTACAGCTTTTCAGTCCTCCCACTCAACCAGTTTCTGTCTTTTCTCAGATGCTATCCAAAATTCTGACCTCAACTCAAACTGAATCTGTAAACACACCATTAGTGCAGATGCCACTATACAAAAATATATAACTAAAATCTGGCTAACTCTGTCGTGCAACACTATTCAATTCTTCTTCATTGTTTCCTCGACTCCTTCCCGTTTCAAGATCTGTCTGATATATATATAGTAGCAATTGTCTCGTGTAAATATGCATTTAGCAGCAGCTAACTGAATATTGCATACAGGACTATTTTTTGTTGCATACTTCTCTTTATATGATTTTATTACTTGAAGTTCTCACTCAATTTGATAACACGTGGGGTTTTCTTATTTTTGATTTGTGCTGCTTGCAAACAGTGCTGAGCCTCCAAGGAGTTGTTTTTGATCCAGTGCTCGCTCTAGCCAGTAAAAAAAAAAATAATACAGGCATACATAACATGCATTTTTTTCCAAATGCTTTGCATCTGCAACTGTAATTTTTTTCAACTGGTGAAAAGTAATAAAATATTGTTTACTTCAGTGTTGGTGGCAGTCTATGACCACCATGTGAAGTCACATGGGCTACATTGCAACTTGCCATAACAAGGCAAAGAGACTGGTATTTGGAAGCTTGAAAGTCTCACTACTCTAGAAAAGTTAAAAAAGTCAGTGCTGCTAGCTTTTACAGTACTTATTCTGCATTTGAGGTTTGTGTGTGTATGCACAAGGGCACTGGAAAAAGTGTTTTTATCTTTTTTTTGCATGCTATACTTCATTTATGAAGTAATGTCAGCAACTGTTAAATGTACTGTATATGGTACATACCTAGAAAGCTGGTGAGAACAGACTGTAATTACCAAGGGGTGGGATGGGTGGGGGTAAGTAGTCAAACTGATGACAACAAAAAAAAAAGAACAAGGGAGGTGACTATCAAATAAAAATATAATGAAAGATTAAAGGACTTTAGGAAATGCCCAGTCTACTAGACTAAAGCTGTTGATGTTACTCACAATAAACTTAATTTGAATAAAACAGGTTTATTTTGCTTATAGTTTATGATAATTTTGCCACCCTGTTTTTTAATGTTTGACAGGTGGCATCCTCAGTCCTATTGGGATTGAGACATGTTACACTATTAAGGTAAGCAAATTCAATGCTAATTAGTTGCTCAGATTTTTTTTATAAGATGAACCTACTTTTCAAGAGCCTTTGTTCAGATTTTTGATGTCTGTATGTTAAGAGATATACATGGAGTTACTGTGTACCTGGACAGTCAGCTCACAAAGCTTTATATCCCTTGCTATAACACAAAGAGTAGAAAGTCTGTGAATATTCAAAGACAAACAGAAGTGGGTAGATGCTATGGATGACAGCAACCAGCAAGAGTATGGGAAGTATCTTTTTTTTCTTAATCCTGGCTTTTTGTAAAGCTGTCTCGCTATGTTAAACTCTTAACATAGCGAGACAGTTTGTAAAAAAACAACAAAGATCTTGCTTTCTCTGTTGCTTTTTTCAAAACAGTCTCGCTATGTTAAATGGGTTTATCATAGCGAGACAGCTTTAAAAAAAGCAACGGAGATCTTGTTTTCTCCGTTGCTTTTGCCCACAGCTCTGATGTACTGTGTAGGCATACGCATGCGCAGTACATCAGAACTGCCACAGAATACCAGAATACCAGACAGCTGCGGAAGGGCAGCAAGGAGGCATTATACAATGCCATTATTTAAGAAAAGTAAGTAATGCTGGATTTACCCACGGTTGTCTTTGTTTGGACACTTGGGCTTCGCCCTCGTGACCAAACCACACCAACCGTGGGTAAATCCAGCATTACCCACACCCAGGCGTAGGTTATTACTATAATCTTCCCTAGTTATGATGTGTTGAATGAATGCTTGAAAAAATGAAGAGTAGGGCAAACTGAGAAAAGTAAGAAAAAAGTAATGTGGGGATTCTGGGTAGGCCAGGATTGGGAGGGGGAACAGGATGATATACAGTGGGGGAAGCAGTGTGTAGCAGGGGAGCACTATGGAGTCGTTCAACTTTGTCACCATTTCACCTAAGGCCAGCCTTGACTCTGCAGTATGTACTACATTCACAATATGCAAATCAACAATAATCACATTTTGTTTTATTCTGCTCTTTTATTCTGCTCTCTCACTCCTAACCTTAACTCTAAGACTTATCACTTCCACACATCCAACAAATTCCATTATCTGGATTTCCTCTGTGCTTTCTTGTTGCTGGACCATACTTCTCGCACTGGGTGTTCCCTTCTGCTTGTTCTTTTTACTAACACCTTGGATATAATGCAGTCACCAGCATTTTGTTTTTACCCTTCTTTTCATCTGCAGTTTCACATACACATACACATACATACATACATACACACACACACACACACACACACACACACACACACACACTTTGAGAAGAGTTGATACAACCACACAGACACTCCTGAGGAAGGCTGGCACAGGTTCTCCAGCTGTGCCCCTTTTTCCCAGGCTATACGGTAGTACCAGCTGCCACCACCCACTAATATTTATCAGCTACTTAAAGGCCCTTAAAAGGGTATCCAATTATTATTGTGTAAGATTACTATCCAATTGGTAGTATAACCCAGGGCTAAAGCTATTGAGTGGCTTTGTACAATTTTAACCAAAGGCATGCAAGTACTCTAAAGAGCTTAAATTATCTCTATAAAAAAGCCACAGTTAAAAGGGTTTAAAAATATTTAATAACAAATAGTCGAAAAGTACAGTTTTGTACCTACCATAAATGTAGATGTTCGAAGATCCACATTGCTGCAGTCCTTACACTTGGGTAGTCCGCTGTCCTCGGTCGGCCCGAATATCAAAGTATAAGGCTGACGTCGGTCAAGGCGCATTAGACTGACATCAGGACGTCAGGGTACAAATGCGCATGACCGACGTCATATCCTCAGTCTTTTCTTGCCCCAGATGTCAGAAGACCCTAACAAGAAAGGTCAAAACACAAAGACAACAAACAAACAACCAACCACCCTAGTACTAATAATATGTACAATATATACAATATACACAATATTTACAATCCAACCCACACAACCGCCTCTAACTACAGAGGGGAAGGAGGGAGGGTAAATTGGTCTGCAGCAATGTGGATCTTCGAACATCTACATTTATGGTAGGTACAAAACTGTACTATGTTCTTCATCTCACATTGCTGCAGTCCTTACACTTGGGTAGAATCCCAAAGCAGAGGTAAGGGAGGATGGCACAACTATAAAGAAGCAGGAGCTGCCAAAATGCCCTGTGAAATAGCATTGGCAAAACCAGCCCTAGATTTAGAGTAAAGTGGAAGGTGATAATGCTTAGAGAAAGTATGCACTGAACTCCAAGTAGCTGCCTCCAAGATATCTTTAGTTGCCACCCCTTAAAAAGCTGTTGAAGTGGCAGTAGCCCTAGTGGAATGAGGCCTAATCCCAGCTGGAACCTCCTTGCCATGATGGGAATAACAGAAAGCAATGCACAACCCAATTCACTTAGAAATAGTTTGTTTTGACACAGGCTTGCCCTGAGAACTCAAAGCAAAAGAAACAAATAACTGCTGAGACTGCCTGAACCCTTTAGTTCTGCTCAAATAATATCGCAACTGCCTGTGTATATCCAAAGTGTGCAAAATCTTTTCCCCTTTATTTTGGGGGTTTGCATAAAAGGTAGGCAAATGAATAGTTTGGTTTAAAGCCACACTAGAAACCACTTTAGGCATAAAGGAAGGATTAGTACGCAAAGATACCCTATCCTTATGGAAAATTAAGAAAGGCTCAACTGCCATAAGGGCCTGTAATTCAGAAACCCTTCGCAGAGGTAATGGCCAACAAAAAAGCAGTCTTCCATGATAAATATTTCAACTCCGCAGTAGCTGCAGGCTCAAAAGGTTGTAGAGTGAGTTTCTCCAACACAAAATTGAGATCCCAAGCAGGAGTAGGAGCTCTCCGTGGGGGTCTTATATTCTTTGCCCCTCTAAGGAATTGCTTAAACAAAGGATGAGAAAACAAAGGTGGGTCACAATCATAGTGAGCAGAAATTGCTGCAGCATGAATCTTAATAGAAGAGAAGGACAAACCTTTGTCCAGTAACTCAGTAAGATATTGAAGAGCCACACTTAAATTAGGCTTGGAAACATCAAATGCTTTTGCTGCACTCCAAAATAAAAATCTCTTCCATTTATCTGCGTACACTTTCCTTGTACTAGGCCTTCTGGCCTCCAAAATAACATTCAAAACTTGCTGTGGAAGCTCAAACCCTCCAGGGTTTAAAACAGAATATGCCAGGCTATCAGGTGAAGAGAGTGAAGTTTGACATTGAGTAAATGACTGTTCTCCTGAGACAGCAGGTGTGGAATCGAAGGTAAATGCCATGGAGGCTCCCGTACCAGACTTCTCAGTAGTGGGTACCAATGCTGTCGAGGCCAATCTGGAGCTATTAAAATCATCTTTGGCTTGTCCTGTCTGACCTTCAGAAGTACCTTTGAGAGGAGAGGCAGAGGCGGAAAGGCATACACATGAAGATTGCTCCAATTGAATGAAAGAGCATCCACTTTCCAAGCTGTGGGATGAAAACTTTTGTGCAAAACTTGGGCAGCTGGTAGTTTAGTGGAGAAGCGAACAGATCTATGTCTGGAGTTCCCCATGACACTGTCAATTTCTGAAATACACGAGGATCCAATTTCCACACGTGGGGATCCATAATTTGTCTGCTCAACACATCTGCTAAGGAGTTCTGTGCTCCCGGCAGAAACCTTGCCTGTAGATTTAGCTTTAAACTGAGAGCAGTCTCCCACAAAATCATTGCTTGTCTGCACAGAGGATAAGAATGTGTTTCCCCTTGCTTGTTGATGTACCACATGACAGTTGTGTTGTCTGTTAGAATCAACACCTGTCCTGGAAGAAGTAAATCCTTGAAAGCTATTAATGCAAATTGGACTGCTAACATCTCCTTCAGGTTGATATGTAGATGTAGAAGTCTGGCAGGCCACGTGTCTTGTATCCACTTTCCATTTAGATGAGCTCCCCAAGCTTTGTTTGAGGCATCTGTCGTTAGAATCTGACTCGCCTCTGGCCGGGTCACAGAGAGTCCCTTGTTTAGGTGACATTCCTGAGCCCACCACAAAAATTCCTTTTGAATGCAAGGTATTATCTGAATGACAGTGTCCATATCTTGGCAGTGCTGTGTCCATACATTTTTGAGATACCATTGTAGCTTCCTCATATGCAGTTTGGCATTGGGAAGCAACAGAATACAAGATGCCATGAACCCAAAGGCTTGAAGGACTGTCCTTGCAGTCAGCCTGGACTGATGAGACAATTGATGGAAGTAAAGAGAAAGATTCTTTTGTTTGTCCGGGGTCAAAAAGGCCATCTGGGATGCTGTATTCAGTCTCACACCCAGAAAGCACATGTCCTGAGAGGGTACTAGACTGGACTTTATTTCGTTCACAGAATACCCCAGGCATCTTAGCACTGCTATCACAGTGTAGATGATGAAGAAGTTCGTCCTTTCCTTGAGCCAGAATCAGGCAATCGTCCAAATAAGGATAGATCTGTATTCCTCTTAGCCTGAAGAAAGCTATCACTGGAGCCAGAACCTTCGTGAACACTCTGGGCGCAGTAGATAAGCCAAAGGGCAATGCAGGGAACTGATAATGAGAAGTCCCAGCCAGCGTAGATACTTCCTGCAACTTAGTCTGATAGGAACATGAAGGTAAGCCTCCTTGAGATCCAGAGTCACCATCCAGTGATCTTTGCCCAGCACAGGTAAAAGCTGTTGTAACGTCAACATTTTGAACTTGGGAATGTCCAGATAAGTGTTGAGGATAGATAAATCCAAAATTGGTCTCCACGTGTTCCCCTTCTTTGGTACTAGGAACAGGCGAGAATAAAATCCTAGGCCCACTTCTGACAGAGGGACCGGTTGAATGGCTCCTATTTGGAGCAGCAGAGAAATCTGTTTGTGAGCCTCTATTCTTTGCTGAGGAGGAACGTCTGGCATGCCTTTGAAAGGAGGCAAGGTATGGAAATAAAACCTGTAACCTTGGTGTATGATATCCAATACCCATCTGTCTTGGGTAATTAAACTCCAATTTTCCTTGAAAAGTGCCAACCTTCCTCCCAAAGGTGCTGCCAGACGAGAAGGCTCTGGCAGCTGAAAAGGTAGGTCATTGGGTCTGTTTACGAAAGGACTGACCCCTGCCCTCACCGAAGACTGTGCAGGTGAACTCCTGTTCTAGGCCTGAAAGAGCCCTGAGCTCTGCCCTACCACGTCTAGACCTACCCCTAGACTGGGAATCATAAGAAGGATCGTCCACCCTTGGTAGGCCAATTTCTGCTAAACTTGGAGGCTGAACCTGCAAAAAATCTTTAACAGTCTGCATAGACTTAGCCTTGTCTTCCATTTTCTTTAAGACTGCCTCAACAGGAGAACCAAATAACACATCAGATTGTAAAGGAGCATCTAAAATCCTTGTCTTAACATGGTCAGATAAATTCTGATCCCTTAGCCAGGCGTGCCTGCAAAGAACTGACCCAGTGGCAGCCACCCTAGACGAGGCCTGTACAGCATCAAAACCACATTGCAAAGAATGCTTACCCACTTGTTCAGAGACATGTACCAAATCTTGTAACTCTTTACACTCAATACCTTCCGCCAGAGCATCTACCTTAGACTTCAATTGAGACAGTAGATAGTTTTGGTATTTCAACATGTGAAACTGGCAATTCAGAGCCCTCATAGCTAGGGTGGAAGAAGTATAGACTTTCTTTCCCCATCTATCCAAAGCCCTGGCCTCTTTATCTGGAGGAACCGGATTTTTAACAACAGAAGCTTTAACACCCTTAGGGCCCTGACTAACAGTTTCTGGGTCCCCTAGGACTCTTAAAAGATACTTATGAGCTTCAGGCACCCTATAATACCTATCCGGCTTAACAGGAGCAGGAGGCAAAGAATCAGGATTAAGAGAAGCCTCTGCAAACACATCCTCCACAACATCCAGAACAGGAGGTATAGCCAAAGGCCTATGCTGGGGTAAAAAAAAAATTCCCTAAGCCTTTTCCTGGAATCAGAGAAGTCCTGACCTTCCCACTTAAAATGCTCCCTCATGGAAAGAAGAGTCTCTGAAAAAGAAAAATCCTCAGGAGGAGAAGCAGAAGGAGTAGAATCATCCACATCAGAATCAGAATAAGGAGAATACTCCTGCAAGTCTTCAGCCGAAGACTCTGAAACATCTGAAGCCTGCTCAAAACTCCCCAACTCAGGTTCCACCCTAGGCCTCTTATCAGGAGGGGGCAAAGAACCCCTAATCAAGGTAATCAAATCTTCTGCCATTTTAAGCATATGCTTCTTGGGCACAGATCCTGAAGAACTAGGAGTGACACCAACTGAAGCTAAACCTAGCCTGCCTCTGGGAGAAGCCTTGGAAACAGAAGGAGAAGGCCTAACCACCCTAGGAAGGGAGGGCAGTACAGTAACCTGAGAAGCCCCTTCAGCCTGACCTGCCTCCTGGGAGGCCACATCCTGCAATAACAAGGTCTCCCCCTGGGACTCCAGAGAAACCTCCGGTGGAACCACCGGCTCCACCGACACCTCTAAAGAACCGGCGTCCGGTACGGATGACTCGTCTAACCTGGGCTTAGCTGCCTTATCCTTGCGCTTCTTCGAAGAAGCGGACGCCGGAGCATCCGGCGGCATATTATAATTGCACCGCTTCCGAAGACTAACCTGGCACAATCTAACCTTCTCTTAATAGTGCTTATTGAATCTAGCACAAAGCGACACCCAACAACGTCGTGCTCAGGCCCTAAACAAGGAATACACAAAGTATGATAATCTCTATGCGGTATCTGTTTCCCACAAGAAATACAGTTATTCACTTTTTCTGACATCCGGTAAACCACTGAGGCAAGAAAAAACTAAAATATTCCCCAACGGGGTACTTAGCCAACTTTGACTCAGTCTGAAACTCCGAAATCGAACAATTTCAGAACGCCGAACGGCACTTGCAACGCTGCTTCTGCATCGGACCATGCGGCAAAAAAGACTGAGGATATGACGTCGGTCATGCGCATTTGTACCCTGACGTCCTGATGTCAGTCTAATGCGCCTTGACCGACGTCAGCCTTATACTTTGATATTCGGGCCGACCGAGGACAGCGGACTACCCAAGTGTAAGGACTGCAGCAATGTGAGATGAAGAACATCACAAGACACTATTTTTTACTACACAGTGCTAGTCAAGAGTTCAGAGATCACAGAGAAATACTTAAAATAATTCAGTAGTACAGTTTTAATATCACAGAAAAAAAGTCTAATATTTTGAGTTTCTAGCTATTCCCAAGACAAAACTAGTCCAAGATAAACTTACATATAGAGCAAAGGCAGTGCGGAGTTGGATGGTCAAGACAAAAATGCTTAATGCTCTCAGATTCTCTCGGTTTTTAAAATCACATTTCTGGTTCACATTACATCATTCTTCACACTTCCCTGGGTTCCCAGGCTAACAAAAAACTACATTTACATTCTTCACCTCTGGGTAGAAACCAGAGCAATAAAGGACATTTATGCATGCAAATTCTGGCCATTAACTCTGGCCTTAAAACAATAGGCAGGATGCCTCACCCTAGACTTACTGACTCTGAGTTTTAACATCAAAGGGTCACAACATGCTTTACTTCGCCAATAGAGTGCACTGTTGTTACATTATTTACCAGTTCCACATGTAACACTATTTTGACCATTTAAGACAACAAGCCTGTGGTTTACATTAATATTTACATATGACAGAATTATCTCCAAAATTCTACCTGGCTAGGCTGGCAGCCTTCACCCATCTTCACGCAATCTTCACCCCCCCCCCCCCCGGAGAACTCAAGCTAGTTTTTCAAGTGACCCTTGAGAAACGCTGCTTGAGGGAGTTAGATCTATCTGAGTGTACCTTACCCTGTTCCCTGTCTTGAAGGCCCATCTGCATTGGCACTGCAAATCTCACTGTGGTGCTACACGGACATATCATATGCTTGCAACCCCGGGCTCCATCTTAGCAACTTGGCATTTTGCTGGCTGGCTTTGTTTAACCATGTTAGGGAGTTGTGATCTGTCATACACTGAATTTACTTCCATACAGATAAGGCTGAAGTTTCTGCAGTGCCCACACTATGGTTAGACATTCCTTTTCTACAGCTGCATAACATTTCTTCCTGGGTTGGAGCCTCCGACTGAGATAAAACACTGGGTGCTCTTCTCCCTCTGAAGAAATCTGGCTAATTACATCCCCCACCCCATGGTTCGAAGCATCCACCTAGACAACAAATTATTTGCTGTAATCTGGACTGGCTAACACAGGGGGTCCTCCCAAAGCTTCTTTAAGCCTCTGGAATGCCTGCTCACATGCTGGGGTCCACACTACCTTGTCTGGCCTGCTCTTCTTTGTCAAGTTTGTGAGGGGAACAGCTATGGTACTATAACTGAGGACGAACTTTCTGCAGTACCCTGCTGTCCCTAAAAATGCCCAAACCTGCTTTTTAGTAACAGGTGCAAACCATGCCTGAATGGCTTTTACTTTGGCAGGGTCTGGCCTTATCTTACCACCCCCCCCCCACTCTATGTCCTAGGTAGGAGACCTCTGACATACCCACCTGACATTTGCTCGGCTTAATGGTCAACCCTGCCCTCTGTAGTCTGCCCAGCACCTCCCTAACATGCTGAAGGTGCACTGGCCAGGAATGGCTGTAGATGGCAATATCATCTAGGTAAGCAAGGGCAAACCCTCCTAATCCTGCTAGGATACAATCTACCAGCCTCTGGAAAGTTGCAGGGGCATTCTTCATCCCAAAGGGCATCTTTGTGAACTCATACAAGCCAAAAGGAGTCACAAAGGCTGATTCTCTCTAGCACTGGGAGTCAAGGGCACCTGCCAATAACCCTTGGTAAGATCAATGGTTATAAGATACTTAGCCCCACCCAGCTGCTCTAGGGCCTCATCTGTCCTAGGCATGGGGTAAGCATCTGACTCTGTGTGACTATTTAATTTCCTGTAGTCCACACAGAACCTAGTGCTGCCATCCTTCTTTGGCACCAGCACCACTGGGGGAGACCAGGGACTGTTGGACTCTTGAATCATCCCTAGTTCCACATCTCCTGTACCTCCTCCCTCAGAGTCTGTTTTACTCTCTCAGGCACTCTATAAGGGGCCTGTCTAATAGGCCTTTGGGGTCCTGTATCCACCTGGTGCTGCCCCAGGTGGGTGCACCCTGGTTTCCCAGTGAATATGTCCCCAAATTCCTGCAACACTGCTCGGATTTCTCGAAGCTGGGTAGGAGATAGCTGCTGGGACATTAGTACCCCTTCCACTGAGGTGTCAGCCCGAGCCTCACTGAGGAGATCAGTCCCCAGATCCCCCTCAGACTCCTCCTTTAATCCACTGCAAATGCTCAGCACAAGGGCCTCTCTATCATGGTAAGGTTTCATCATGTTAACATGGGACCATTCGTGCCCCTGCCTTCTGCCCAGCAGATCCACCATGTAGTTAAGATCACTTGCCTTTCTTACCACATTGTAGGGTACCTCCCCTGGTTGCAGCTTGATGTGTCTGACAGGAATGAGAACCATTATCTACTGCCCCGCAGCTCTAGCTCGAGCATTCCAGTCATACCACACTTTTTTTCTGTTTTTGGGCTTCTGACAGGTCCTCCTGAGCCAAGCCCACGAGTTCCCTGAGCCTTGTCCTGAGGTTTAGGATGTATGTTACAACATACTCCTTGTGAGACTCGCACTCGCCTTCCCACTCATCTCGAATTAAATCTAGAGGTCCCTTCACCTTATGCCCATACAGCAACTCAAAGGGTGAAAAACCTGTGGCTTCCTGGGGAACTTCTCAGTAAGCAAACAGAGGGGGCAAATATTTGTCCCACTCCCTCTTAAACTGATCTGCAAATGCCCGTAGTATGGACTTGATTGTAGAATTTAACCTCTGAAAAAGACCATTAGTCTGGGGATGGTAGGGGGTTGTCTTCATGTCCTTCACCCCACAGGACTTCCACAGACAAGCCAGCAGGTCTGACATGAAATTGGCACCTCTGTCAGTCAGTACTCCCTTTGGGAAACCTACCCTGCTGAAAATCTCTAAAAAAGCATTTGCCACCTTCTCTGCCTCAATGCAGGACAAACTCACTGCCTCAGGGTATCGTGTAGCATAATCCACTACCACTAGGATATACTTTTTCCCTGTGGAACTTGGGGTACTCAAATGGCCCACAATATCCAAAGCTACCCTCTGAAATGGCCCCTCAATCACAGGCGAAGGCACCAAAGGAGCTCTCACCTTGTCTCCTGCCTTGCCTATCTTTCGGCACTGCTCACAGGTCCTGCAGTACCCCGTTACATCTCTAGAAATTCCAGGCCAATAGAAGTTCTGCATAATACACCTCTTTGTATGTTTTATGCCCATATAACCTGCAGAGGGAACATCATGGGTTATGGCTAGAAGTGCTAGACGGTAGGCTCTAGGCACTATCAACTGCTGTACTCTCTCACCTTCTAGCCCTCCCTCAGGGGTCCACTCGCTGTATAGTAACCCTTTGTCCCAGTATACAGATTCCCCCTTCCGTTGAGGATCAGGTGCCACCCTAGCTACCCACCTCAGGCCTTGCAGTGTAGGGTCTGACAGCTGAGCCCGTCTCAACTCTCTCCTGGTAACCCTTCCACAGGAAGTTTGGCATCCTCTGACAGTGGTGCCTGTCAGCCTGGGTACTACTACTCACCCCTACCTTTGCAGTCGCTCTGTCCAAGGGACCATCAGTACCCCCAAGCAGCTGTGGCTCACCTTCAGTCTCACTGCTACAGGGTAGCTCCCTCCCTGAAGTAACCACCTCACCAGTCCTGGCTGCAGGTATGCAGTCTGTCGGGGTCTCCCCCAGGATACCAGACTTACCTGCTTATCCCCAAGCTTGACTGCGTGTAACTGCACAAGTACAGGATACTCCACTATCAAAATCATTCCCTTTCAGGACATTATTCCCTATCATAGGTTCATAGGTTCATACTAGGTTATCTGCCCTGAGGCAATTATAAGCCTAGCCCGATTCTGTATGGCTTACGCCACCCCTTGATTTGAGTATACTGTGCCCTTTAAGGTTTAGTTTACTGTGCCTCTGTCTAATAGTGACACGGGAGTAATCCCTGGGACAAACCTATGATCCCCCATCCACCTATTGAGATTCTTCTTGAAGAGATTCAGTGAGGTGCTCTGCCTCACATGAACTGGAATTCTATTCCAGAGCGAAGGGAGCCTCTGGGTTATGAACCTGTCCCTCCAGCAAGTTCTATTTATTTCTGTGCTGAGGTTCAAGTCCCTCGAGCGTGTGGCTCTAAGGGATTTAGATTTACTGAGGTGGAGCATGTCCATTAATTCTGGATTTGACATAGCTTTGTATGTCAGGCATAGATTGCCTCGAAGTAGGCGGTATGCAACTGAGTAGAGCTGGAGTTTTTTTTAACCGAGCAGCATATGGCATCTGTTTGAGACCCTGGATCCTCTTGATGAGATACTTTTGGGGTCTTTCTAATTGCTGCAGGTGTCGGGTAAGGTACATCCCAAAAGGGGAATTGTATTCTATGATGGGCCTAATGAGGGATGAATAAAGGGGCACGATTACCTCTCACGACATCTGTACGTATATCCTCAAACACATTTACTTGCTGGCTTCCTTTTCCACCCTCCTAGTCAAGATGAACCCTAGCCAAAGGTATTTAGAATGGGATCCCTCCTAAAGCCCTGACTGGAGTAGACAGCCCAGGCAAGTATTGCTCCTCTGTAAAAAATTGCAGGCTTTACAATGGTTATATCTGAGGCTGTGTTTCTCTTGGCAATGGCCTCTTTGCCATTCACTACAATAGAATATAACCTCTGGTGGTAGTTTGGTACCCTTGTTGTTCCAAGACAACCTACTATTGGCATTTTGTCTTTCCCACTTGCTGGCTCCCTCACCTTTTGTTCCCACCTTGCCTCCACGGACACCTGTATGCCACATGGCCCCAATGGTTGCATTCAAAACATTTAACCCTAGCTCCTGGCATGTACTTGGACTAGTGGCTTCCTGTGCTACTGGCAGATTCTTTTGGGGCAGTCTGTGCTGCCCAGCATGGGTTTCTTTAGACCCATGAGTGGTACTGGAGGTTCCTTTCTTGTGCAGGACTGCCCTGCTTGCCAGGTATAGGTCTCCCTTGTTCCCCAACTCATCTGAAGTAGCACATTGTCTATCAGCTAACCAGATCCTCATGTCCTCTGGCAAAGTGTTAAGGGCTTGTTCCCTCACCAAAACGTCTGCTAGCCCTTCAGAAGTGGTGACCTGACATCCATTCACCCACCTATGGAAATAAGTGCTCAGTTCAGCAACATATTCACACACACTTTCATCTGCCATGTGTCTATGCTCACGAAACTTTTTCCTATACATTTCAGGTGTTAGCTTAAACAATTCTAACAAGTGATTTTTAACAGCAGTATAATCAAAACATGCAATGTCAGACATTTTTGACAAAACAGTTACAGCTTTACCATGGAGTAAAGGGGTCAGGAACTGTATCCAGAGCCTCTGGTCAATGTTATACTGTTTGCATACCCTCTCAAACATATGAATGAAACTATCAAAATTATCCCCTTCTTTAAACTGCCGAAGAAATTTACTGACCTTTTGTGCTTCTGGGATCCAGTTACTCCCTTCCGCATTACCTCCAGGACTCTGGCGATGAGTCAGCATTTCCCTTTCATGCTTCCTCTGCCGCTCCTTTTCCTTGGCTTTCAGGCGTAGCAGTTTCTCGTTCTTCTCAACCTACAGACTCCTCCATCTGTCAGCTGCTTATATCTCCAAACGCCTGGCCTCCAACTCAAGTCTATTTAGCTCCAGATGGATTTTTAAGTCCTCTGCAGAAAGTTTGAGCTGTCCATTCTCAGAGGGTATTACATCTCCACTGCCAGTCTGATTGTCCTCCTGGTTGCTGTTTTCTGATGCAGCTGTAACCAGGTCTGCCTTACTCAGGTTTCCATGCACCAGTCCCCTAGCCTGGCACATCTCAGCCAGCTGGCTTCTTGTTAGCTTTCCATACTCCTCTGCTGACATGCTGCCTGCTCACCCGGACTAACTAAGCTAACAAAAGAAATAAAACAATTGTGATCTAAACTCTTAAGTATGCACTGCGTGGCTGATTTATAGTACAAAACACCTTCAAAGCTCACCATACACAAGCTATAGGAATTCACTCTATCCACACCACTACAAGCCAATTAGTATTTGCCACCAATTAATATGTGATGTAGATATCCCACCACTGCCAAACAATTAATACGTGACGTCCATGCCCTGGCCCAGCAATCAAGGCGCCTCAATCCTCACCACTAGCACCAGTGTGGGGTGTCTCATACAGGAGGAAAGGATAAGAAATACACACAGTAAAATGCAATTTCCCTTAAGAGCACACAGAGATCACAGTCAGTCCAGGGCAGGTCATTCCCTTGCACTCCAGGTCCCCAATAAGACTTCCCACTGGCACGGCTATACAGTCCACATCTCAGCCTAGTGGGCAAGCTAAAACCTCTAGCACTCTGTCCAACCAGTGCTTTGCGTCCCTGCCCAAGTAGCAGGTTCTCCAGCTGTGCCCCTTTTCCCCAGGCTATACTGTAGTACCAGCTGCCACCCCCCACCAATATTTATCAGTTACTCAAAGGCCCTTAAAAGGATGTTACTACTGTGCAATATTATTATCCAATTGGTAGTATAGCCCAGGGCTAAAGCTGTTGGAGTGGCTCTGTACAATTTTACCCAAAGGCATGCAAGTACTCTAAAGAGCTTAAACTATCTCTACAAAAACAGCAAGGGTTTAAAAATATTTAATAACAAACAGTCAAAACACAAGACAATACTTTTTACTACACACAGTGCTAGTCAAGAATTCAGAGATCACAGAGAAATACTTAAAACAATTCAGTAGTACAATTCTAATATCACAGAAAAGTACAGTCTAATCTTTCGAGTTTCTAGCTATTCCCAAGAGAAAACACAAGTCTAAGATAAACTTACATATAGAGCAAAGGCAATGCTGAGTTGGATGGTCAAGACAAAAATGATTAATGTCCTCGGATGCTCTCAGTTTTTAAAATTACATTCCTGTTTCACATTACATCATTCTTCACACTTCCCTGGGTTCTCAGGCTAACAGAAACTACATTTACATTCTTCACCTCTGGGCAGAAACTAGAGCAATAAAGGACATTTATGCATGCAAATTCTGGCCATTAACTCTGGCCTTAAAACAACAGGCAGGATGCCTCACTCTAGACTTACTGGCTCTGAGTTTTAATATCAAAGGGTCACAGCATGCTTTACTTGGCCAGTAGAGTGCACTGTTGTTACATTATTTTCCAGCTCCACATGTAACACTATTTGTACCACTTAAGACAACAAGCCTGTGATTTACATTAATATTTACAGATGACAGAATTATCTCCAAAATTCTATCTAGCTAGGCTGGCAGCCTTCACCCATCTTCACCCAATCTTCACATAAGGCAACAACTTAAAAAAAAGTCCAGAATGCAACAGGAGCTTTTGGTGTCAAAGAAGTTTAATTATACTGTCAAGCTGGTAGACATAGATACAAGCATTTCAAAGCCTTACTTCAGACTGACTCAGTATGCATGGTCACATGGCACACCAATCCAGCAGCATACACAGACACTTTTAATACACCATGCAGAACTATGCTATCAGCCTGCAAATAAATGGGGAAAAGCAATGCTGTCAACAGTCTCTAAGAAGCTGAAGCACAGAAAAGCCCACTGATGCCCAGTGAACCTCCAAATACTGCAATCTCACCAACTCTGAAACCGATTTCCTTTTTCAAGCCACCAGAATGCGGTGTCCTGCATAGGGCTGTGGTTGACACTATTAAAAGTAATAGTCAAGTTTACAAATAACTCAATAAGAAATCATGGAAAACACTCCACACAATCATGAGTATATATACAAACCAGGGTGAACTAAGTCAGCCTTATCTATCAAATAAAAGTACAGTTTTGTACCTACCATAAATGTAGATGTTCGAAGATCCACATTGCTGCAGTCCTTACACTTGGGTAGTCCGCTGTCCTCGGTCGGCCCGAATATCAAAGTATAAGGCTGACGTCGGTCAAGGCGCATTAGACTGACATCAGGACGTCAGGGTACAAATGCGCATGACCGACGTCATATCCTCAGTCTTTTCTTGCCCCAGATGTCAGAAGACCCAAAAAAGAAAGGTCAAAACCAAAAGACAGCAAACAACCAACCAACCACCCTTGCACTAATAATATGTACAAAGTATACAATATACACAATATTTACAACCCAACCCACACAACCGCCTCTAAACACAGAGGGGAAGAAGGGAGGGTAAACTGGACTGCAGCAATGTGGATCTTCGAACATCTACATTTATGGTAGGTACAAAACTGTACTATGTTCTTCATCCCACATTGCTGCAGTCCTTACACTTGGGTAGAATCCCAAAGCAGAGGTAAGGGAGGATGGCACAACTATAAAGAAGCAGGAGCTGCCAAAATGCCCTGTAAAATAGCAGTGGCAAAACCAGCCCTAGATTTAGAGTAAAGTGGAAGGTGATAATGCTTAGAGAAAGTATGCACTGAACTCCAAGTAGCTGCCTCTAAAATATCTTTAGTTGCCACCCCCCTTAAAAAAGCTGTCGAAGTGGCAGTAGCCCTAGTGGAATGAGGCCTAATCCCAGCTGGAATCTCCTTGCCATGATGGGAATAACAGAAAGCAATGCAAAACCCAATCCACTTAGAAATAGTTTGTTTTGACACAGGCTTGCCCTGAGAACTCAAAGCAAAAGAAACAAATAACTGCTGAGACTGCCTGAACCCTTTAGTTCTGCTCAAATAATATCGCAACTGCCTGTGTACATCTAAAGTGTGCAAAATCTTTTCCCCTTTATTTTGGGGATTTGCATAAAAAGTAGGCAAATGAATAGTTTGGTTTAAAGCCACACTAGAAACCACTTTAGGCATAAAGGAAGGATTAGTACGTAAAGATACCCTATCCTTATGGAAAATTAAGAAAGGCTCAACCGCCATAAGGGCCTGCAATTCAGAAACCCTTCTTGCAGAGGTAATGGCCAACAAAAAAGCAGTCTTCCAAGATAAATATTTCAACTCAGTAGTAGCTGCAGGCTCAAAAGGTTGTAGAGTGAGTTTCTCCAACACAAAATTGAGATCCCAAGCAGGCGTAGGGGCTCTACGTGGGGGTCTTATATTCTTTGCCCCTCTAAGAAATTGCTTGAACAAAGGATGAGAAAACAATGGTGGGTCACAGTCATAGTGAGCCGAAATTGCTGCAGCATGAACCTTAATAGAAGAGAAGGACAAACCTTTGTCCAGTAACTCAGTAAGATATTGAAGAGCCACACTTAAATTAGGCTCAGAAACATCAAAATCCTTTGCTGCACTCCAAAATAAAAATCTCTTCCATTTATCTGCGTACACTTTCCTTGTACTAGGCCTTCTAGCTTCCAAAATAACATTCAAAACTTGCTGTGGAAGTTGAGACCCTCTATGGTTCAAAACAGAATATGCCAGGCTGTTAGGTGAAGAGAGTGAAGCTTGACATTGAGTAAATGACTGTCCTCCTGAGACAACAGGTGTGGAATCGAAGGCAAAGGCCATGGAGGCTCCTACCAGACTTCTCAGTAATGGGTACCAGTGCTGTCGAGGCCAATCTGGAGCTATTAAAATCATCCTTGGCTTGTCCTGTCTGACCTTTAGAAGTACCTTTGGGAGTAGAGGCAGAGGAGGAAAGGCATACACATGAAGATTGCTCCAATTGAAAGAAAGAGCATCCACTTTCCAAGCTGTGGGATGAAACCTTTTCGTGCAAAACTTTGGCAGCTGGTGGTTTATTGGAGAAGCGAACAGATCTATGTCTGGAGTTCCCCATGACACTGTCAATTTCTGAAATACATGAGGATCCAATTTCCACTCGTGGGGATCCATAATTGTCTGCTCAACACATCTGCTAAGGAGTTCTGTGCTCCGGCAGAAACCTTGCCTGAAGATTTAGCTGTAAACTGAGAGCAGTCTCCCACAAAATCATTGCTTGCCTGCATAGAGGATAAGAATGTGTTCCCCTTGCTTGTTGATGTACCACATGACAGTTGTGTTGTCTGTTAGAATCAACACCTGCCCTGGAAGAAGTAACTCCTTGAAAGCTATTAATGCAAACTGGACTGCTAACATCTCCTTCAAGTTGATATGTAGATGTTGTAGTATGGCAGGCCACTTGTCTTGTATCCACTTTCCATTTAGATGAGCTCCCCAAGCTTTGTCTGAGGCATCTGTCGTTAGAATCTGACTCGCCTCTGGCCGGGTCACAGAGAGTCCCTTGTTTAGGTGACATTCCTGAGCCCACCACAAAAATTCCTTTTGAATGCAAGGTATTATTTGAATGACAGTGTCCAGATCCTGGCAGTGCTGTGTCCATACATTTTTGAGATACCATTGTAGCTTCCTCATATGCAGTTTGGCATTGGGAAGCACCAGAATACAAGATGCCATGAACCCCAAGGCTTGAAGGACTGTCCTTGCAGTCAGCCTGGACTGATGAGACAATTGATGAAAGTAAAGGGAAAGATTATTTTGTTTGTCCGGGGTCAAAAAGACCATCTGGGATGCTGTATTCAGTCTCACACCCAGAAAGCACATGTCCTGAGAGGGTACTAGACTGGACTTTATTTCGTTCACAGAATACCCCAGGCATCTTAGCACTGCTATCACATATTCCAAATGATGAAGAAGTTCGTCCCTTCCTTGAGCCAGAATCAGGCAATCGTCCAAATAAGGATAGATCTGTATTCCTTTTAGCCTGAAGAAAGCTATCACTGGAGCCAGAACTTTCGTGAACACCTTGGGCGAAGTAGATAAGCCAAAGGGCAATGCAGAGAACTGATAATGAGAAGTCCCAGCCCGAAAACGCAGATACTTCCTGCAACTCTGTCTGATAGGAACATGAAGGTAAGCCTCCTTGAGATCCAAAGTTACCATCCAATGATCTTTGCCCAGCAGAGGTAAAAGCTGTTGTAACGTCAACATTTTGAACTTGGGAATGTCCAGATAAGTGTTGAGGATAGATAAATCCAAAATTGGTCTCCACGTGTTCCCCTTCTTTGGTACTAGGAACAGGCGAGAATAAAATCCTAGGCCCACTTCTGGCATAGGGACTGGCTGTATGGCCCCTATTTGAAGTAACAGAGAAATTTGTTTGTGAGCCTCTATTCTTTGCTGAGGAGGAACGTCTGGCATGCCTTTGACAGGAGGCAAGGTATGGAAATAAAACCTGTAGCCTTGGTGTATGATATCCAATACCCATCTGTCTTGGGTAATTAAACTCCAATTTTCCTTGAAAAGTGTCAACCTTCCTCCCAAAGGTGCTGCCAGACGAGAAGGCTCTGGCAGCTGAAAAGGTAGGTCATTGGGTCTGTTTACGAAAGGACTGACCCCTGCCCTCACCCGAAGACTGTGCAGGAGAACTCCCTGTTCTAGGCCTGAAAGAGCCCTGAGCTCTGCCCCTACCACGTCTAGATCTACCCCTAGCCTGGGAATCATAAGAAGGATACGTCCACCCCTTGGTAGGCCAATTTCTACTAAACTTCGGAGGCTGAACCTGCAAAAAATCTTTAACAGTCTGCATAGACTTAGCCTTGTCTTCCATTTTCTTTAAGACTGCCTCAACAGGAGAACCAAACAACACATCAGATTGTAAAGGAGCATCTAAAATCCTTGTCTTAACATGGTCAGATAAATTCTGATCCCTCAGCCAGGCGTGCCTGCGAAGAACTGACCCAGTGGCAGCCACCCTAGACAAGGCCTGTACAGCATCAAAACCACATTGCAAAGAATGCTTACCCACCTGTTCAGAAACATGTACTAAATCTTGTAACTCTTTACACTCAATACCTTCCGCCAGAGCATCTACCTTAGACTTCAATTGAGAAAGTAGGTAGTTTTGGTATTTCAACATGTGAAACTGGCAATTCAAAGCCCTCATAGCAAGGGTGGAAGAAGTATAGACTTTCTTTCCCCATCTATCCAAAGCCCTGGCCTCTTTATCTGGAGGAACCGGATTTTTAACAACAGAAGCCTTAACACCCTTAGGCCCCTGACTAACAGTTTCTGGGTCCGCCCTAGGACTCTTAAAAAGATACTTATGAGCTTCAGGCACCCTGTAATACCTATCCGGTTTAACAGGAGCAGGAGGCAAAGAATCAGGATTAAGAGAAGCCTCTGCAAACACATCTTCCACAACATCCAGAACAGGAGGTATAGCCAAAGGCCTATGCTGGGGTAAAAACAAAAATTCTCTAAGCCTTTTCCTGGAATCAGAGAAGTCCTGACCTTCCCACTTAAAATGCTCCCTCATGGAGTGAAGAGTCTCTGAAAAAGAAAAATCCTCAGGAGGAGAAGCAGGAGGAGTAGAATCATCCACATCAGAATCAGAATAAGGAGAATACTCCTGCAAGTCTTCAGCCGAAGACTCTGAAACATCGAAGCCTGCTCAAAACTCCCCAACTCAGGTTCCACCCTAGGTCTCTTATCAGGAGGGGGCAAAGAACCTCTAATCAAAGTAATCAAATCTTCTGCCATTTTAAGCATATGCTTCTTGGGCACAGATCCTGAAGAACTAGGAGTGACACCAACTGAAGCTAAACCTGGCCTGCCTCTGGGAGAAGCCTTGGAAACAGAAGGAGAAGGCCTAACCACCCTAGGAAGGGAGGGGAGTACAGTAACCTGAGAGGCCCCTTCAGCCTGACCTGCCTCCTGAGAGGCCACATCCTGCAATAACAAAGTCTCCCCCTGGGACTCCAGAGAAACCTCCGGTGGAGCCCCCGGCTCCACCGACACCTCTAAAGAACCGGCGTCCGGTACGGACGGCTCTTCTTGCCTGGGCTTAGCTGCTTTTTCCTTGCGCTTCTTCGAAGAAGCGGACGTCGGAGCATCCGACGGCATATTATAATTGCACCTCTTCCCGAAGACTAACCTGGCACAATCTAACCTTCTCTTAATAGTGCGCTTATTGAATCTAGCACAAAAGCGACACCCAACAACGTCATGCTCAGGCCCTAAACAAGGAATACACAAAGTATGATAATCTCTATGCGGTATCTGCTTCCCACAAGAAATACAGTTATTCACTTTTTCTGACATCCGGTAAACCACTGAGGCAAGAAAAAACTAAAATATTCCCAACGGGTACTTAGCCAACTTTGACTCGGTCTGAAACTCCGAATTCGAAAAATTTCAGAACGCCGAACGGCACTTGCAACGCTGCTTCTGCATCGGACCATGCGGCAAAAAAGACTGAGGATATGACGTCGGTCATGCGCATTTGTACCCTGACGTCCTGATGTCAGTCTAATGCGCCTTGACCGACGTCAGCCTTATACTTTGATATTCGGGCCGACCGAGGACAGCGGACTACCCAAGTGTAAGGACTGCAGCAATGTGGGATGAAGAACATCTATTAAGTTTTAAGTGACCAACACAACTTCCCAACTTTTTTTACCACTCTCAGAACCATCATATATCTCTTTGCACATTTTTAGTGATTATGTGTGAGTGCACAAATCAGACATTAGCTGTTAATGCCAGTTTTGGCTGCTCTGCAGTGCTGGTTCACAAGCTTACTACCAATATAAACTGGCAAGTAGAGAAGATGTATGTGATAAGTTTTTTAAAAATTAATTTATCACTACTGCAGCACTTGCTGTACCATTCTGTCCAGGATAAAGCTATGTTCTAGAGAGGTAGTGAGTTTGGAAGAAGCATGCTGATGACACCCAGGGGTTGTTAGTAAAGGAAATGGCAATGTGCCACAAAAGTGTTTATGTGGGATTACTTAAAACAAGAAGAAAAATGGGCATTCTCCTGTTGTATACTGGTATTACAGAAATACCTTCAGCAACACTCTCTACATGGACACAGACATGAAAAAGCATTGTCATGCTTTGTTTACTTCCTCACTGGGCCCTATGGCTATAAGCAAAGGCAAGGTGCTTCAGCTGTGGATGCACCTGATGTGAAGAATGGGAGGACACAGAATCTACTATTTCTTCACTTGAGGAAGTTATTTAAACGTTTGCATATGAAATGGGACATCCCCCACCTCCCCATTTTGCTCTTTTTGGTACCTGCTCACATACATCAGTAAGGTGAAACACAGCAAAAGGAAGAGCCACTGATTCACACCAGTAAGTCATGACAAGTCAAGCACGTTCAAGTTGGAATTAGGAAATGTGCATCAGAGGGAATGATTTAAGTTTATATATTTTTTTCTCCTACAACCACACATTTGCACCAAAATACACACAATCCTGAAAACTGGAAGATTTACTGAGATGGAAGAAAAAAGGCAAGATGATTTCTATTAGGTATGCCATCTGATTATGCCTGATCTTTAAATGCTTCCATGTCTGCTGAATCTACTTGTTTTGACTCCACTGCTTTTTCATGCATACCCAGGCATGCATGAAGTGTTTTCTATCATCATCCTATTAAAAACAACATTTTCCTCACTGCCTTCACTTGTGCCTGTTGTTCCTGCACATCAGCTTTCCTAAAACAGATTTTTTTTTCTCTCTCTCTAATTTTTGTTGGGTGTGTTTGAAAGTTTGCGTCTTGTTTCACTCTTCACAAATGCATATACAAACTCCATTAGTCCATTTGACCATTGTTCTCTGCAGATTCAAACAAAATAAAAAAGCTGCATGTTAAATCACCACCTTGCCAGAGGCAGGGGAAGAAAAGACACACCTCAAAGCCAGGAGAAACGTACAATGTATGCAATATACTCTTTGTCCATCTACTGCTATTTACAGAGTATATTTTTTACCATAGAGTGATAACTTCCTTTCTGTTGAGAGAAGTAGTAGGTTCTTGATGTCATGTACACACTACATTTGTGCACGCTGCACAGCTATCGAACTTTGATTCCCTCCCCCTCTAAATTCGTACATCACAAACCTGATGTGGAAGATTCTGTGCATTCTGAATATTCACACCCTTACCTTCCGATTCACGTTTCAGAAATAAACACTTGGCTAGTGTTGCCTAGAGCAGTAAACACAGAAGACCTATCCACAACTTCAGTTCTGTAACATGTTTTTGAATTAACCAAGCATTCTGTGGTTTGTACAGAGCTTACTCACTGACTTCAGTTAATCTTGATTTCTTCTTAGCCTTGTAACCTAGTCCTACAGGTTTTCCTGAATGTCAGTACTACACTCTTGTACTGTCTTGACTTGAAGTCTATTACTTACGCTACAACATCCATACTATCTGCATGCCTTCTAGTTCATTCAAGAACCTAATACTCTAGTAATTACCTAAAGATGGTTATATATTGTGTAAACAGCAACGTTTTAAAACGTTTACACTCACTGAGCTAAAGCTACCAAAATATACCCACATTACCAAACTCGACTGTTACTTCTCTTATTTACATAGAGAAAAAACTAAAAAATACAGTTCTTCAAAAATATGCCATTAGACATATGTCTGGTCTTACAAGTAGCATAGTTGTTGGAGTTCATAAGCACAAAAATCAGTTAATAAAGTACAGTTGTGTACACTTAACATAAATGTAGATGTCTGAGTGTATTCACTATTACAGTCATCACATTTGGGTTATTCTGCCAGGGGTAGCCCTCAGTCGGCCCGAATACCAGAGGCATAGTATTTCTACGTCGGTTGCTGTAGCTCCAGGACTGAGGGCAGGTAGTCAGTGGTATAAAAACAGGCAGCAAACACCATTACATCAGTTTTTCTTGCCCCAAATGTCAGGAGCCCCCAAACAGGGAGCTAGGTTATGGTGGAATAACACCACCAGTAGAAAGTAAATACCAAATAGCCCTGTAAAGAGAGTGATGAAGAGAGAGAGAGAGATAAGGGGGACAGAGGGTGGGAAACCAGGACAGCAACACTGAATACACTCGAACATCTAAATTTATGGTAAGTGTACACAACTGTACTATGTTCTTCATGTTTCACTGTTGCAGTCATCACACGTGGGTTGATTCCCAAAGCTGAAGAACGGGTGGAGACAGTTAAGAAGAGTTAGGGCTGGCTAGTACACACTGTGGGACTGCGGTTGCAAAGCCTGCCCTAGATTTGGGAAAGATAGGCAGGTGCTAATGTTTGAAGGCATGAACATCCATGTTGCAGCTTCCAGGATGTCCCTGGTAGGGACCCCTCTGAGAAAGGCTGCAGAGGTAGAAGTTGCCCTAGTGGAATGTGTTCTGACCCTCTGTGGGGGTGGTTTCCCGTGGTGGAATGTGTTCTGACCCTCTTGTGGGGGTGGTTTCCCGTGGTGTTTGTAACAGAAATGAATACAGAGTGCTATCCATTTGGAAGTGGTTTGTTTTGATATGGCCTTGCCCTCTGCCCTTGGTGCAAAGCTGACTAGTAACTGGTCTGATTTCCTAAAGGGCTTAGTCCTATCCACGTAGAATCTGAGCTGTCTGTGCACATCTGAAAAGTGCAGGATCCTTTCCCCCTTATTTTGAGGTTTAGGGAAAAAGGTGGGCAAATGAATAGATTGATTGAGAGCCACACTGGACACTACTTTAGGCATGAAAATAGGGTTAGTCCTGAGGGAGACCCTGTCAGCATGAAAAATGATGAAGGGTTCCACAGCCATGAGTGCTTGTAGCTCAGACATTCTTCTAGCTGAAGTGATGGCCAGAAGCAAGGCTGTTTTCCAAGAGGGGAATTTTAACTCTGAAGCTGCAGACTCAAAGGGGGGGGGGGTAGCGTGAGCTTTCCCAAGCAGGGGTAGGGGCTCTTCTGGGTGGCCTTAAGTTGTTAGCCCCGCTAAGGAACTGCTTGATGAGTGGTTGTGAAAAGAGAGGTGGCTTTGTGCTGTAATAAGCAGAGATGGCAGATGCATGGATTTTAATAGAAGAGAAGGATAGGCCTCTGTGAAGTAGGTCTGCTACATAATCCAAGATGAGAGGTAAGGAGGGCTGTGCTGGTTCAGCTCCTTTAGCCTGGATCCAGGAACAATACCTTTTCCACATGTCAGCATAGGATTTTCCTAGTGCTAGGTCGTCTGGCTTCACATACAATGTCCAGGCCACTGGAGGAGAGGTCAAGGAATAAGGCAGGCTGCCAGGTTCAGGGTCTGCCAGGCCACTGGAGGAGAGGTCAAGGAATAAGGCAGGCTGCCAGGTTCAGGGTCTGCAATTGTGGATGCAAGAATTCTCCCTCCTGCTGAGTCAGAAGAGTTGGAATCTGAGGGAGGTGTCATGGAGGCAAAGGGGACAGACTGCGCAGTAGTGGGTACCAGTGTTGGCGTGGCCAGTCTGGGGCAATCAGGATTGCCCTTGGTCTTTCCTCCCTTATTTTGAGTAATACCCTTGTAAGAAGAGGTAGAGAGGGAAATGCATAGAGAGAGATTTACCCATTGGAAGGATAGGGCATCCACTTTCCAGGCCTTGCTGCAAGGTTCCCTGGTGCAGAATTTGCTGAGCTGATGGTTGCTGTGGGAGGCAAATAGGTCCAACTTCAGGGTACCCCATTTCTGGGTTATGAGGCTGGAGATGTTGTGGTTTAAATTGTCACTTGTGTGGGTCTAGGAGATTTCTGCTTAAGTTGTCTGTCAGAGGGTTTTGGTTGCCTGGCAGGAATTGTGCTAGCAGGTGAAAATGCATGGCTGAAGCAGTGTTCCAAAGGGTCATGACTAGCCTGCAGAGTGGATAAGAGTGGGTTCCCCTGCTTGTTGATGTACCACATCACTGTGGTGTTGCCTGTTTTGATTAGTAGAGGCCCTGGAGAGAGTAGGGCTCTGAAAGCTGTCAGAGCATGCTGAACAGCTAGCATCTCTTTTTGGTGGATGTGCAGATGAATTTGATTTGGGCTGCAGTGGGCCTGAGTGCACTTGCCATCCAGGTGTGCACCCCAGGCATAGTCTAATACATCTGTGGTTAGGGTCTGGGCGGCGTGGGGTTGTGAAAAGGGAAGTTCCTTGTTGTGGTTGCATGTTGCTGCCCACCAAAGACTATCTTTCCTTGGACAAGGTATCATAGGTATAATAGTTTCCAGGTCCTGAGAACGTTGACACCAAAGGCTCTAAGTACTACTGAAGTTTCCTCATATGCAGCCTGGCATATGGAATTAGTAGAGTGTAGGAGGCCATGAACCTTAGAGCTTGCAAGCTTTTCCTTGCAGATAACTGGGTTCTGGTGGCCAGTTGAGAGAAGTAGCCTGTCAGATAGGCTTGTTTTTCTGGAGTAAGGAATGCCATCTGGGATGCTGTGTCCAGGCTTGCTCCTACGAATACAATTTTCTGACTGGGGACTAGTTTGGATTTCTTTTCGTTTATAGTGTATCACAGTGAGGTCAGTAGGTCCTTTACAAGTCAGGTGCTGCAACAACTTTTCCTGACTGTCTGCTTGAATCAGGCAGTCGTCCAAGTAGGGGTAAATTTGAATATTTCTTTGTCTGCAAAAAGCAGTGGCTGGAGCCAGGCATTTTGTGAAAACTCTGGGAGCAGTGGATAAGCCAAAGGGAAATGCAGAGAACTGATAATGCATAGATCTTGCCCTGAAATGTAGATATTTCCTGCAAGAGTCTCTGATTGGGATGTGCAGATAGGCCTCTCTTAGGTCTAGGATGGCTAACCAGGCATCTTTGGACAGCATAGGAAGACGCTGCTGGAGGGTGAGCATTTTGAATTTTGGTACCACCAGGAAGGTGTTTAGAATGGATAGATCTAAGATTGGGTGCCAGGTGCCCTCTTTTCTGGGTACCAGGAAAAGTTTGAAATAGAAACCTTGGCCTATCTGGTCTGCAGGAACAGGCTGAATTGCCCTCATAGAGAGCAGGGAATGAACTTGGTTTTGTGCCTCTGCCTACTGGTTTGGAGGAAGATCTGAGAACCCTTTTGAGGTTGGCAGTGTGTGGAAATAAAATTCGTACCCCTGGGACACTATGTTGAGGACCCATCGATCGTTGGTGATGGAGGCCCAGTTTTTTTGCATGGGAGGCAAGTTTTACTCCTAGGGATACAAGCAAGTGGGTAGAGGTAAGAGATTTATTGGAAAAGTCATTGTGAATTCTTTCCATAAGGGGGTGGATTAGCACTCCTTGGTTTAGAAGTGGAGGTACTCCATTGCTTAGATCTCTGCATTCCCTGGGACTGCTGTCTGGGGGTCTGCTTACCCCTAGGTCTATAGTGTGAGGCGGGCTTGAGGGGGCTGGAAAGGACCAATGTTTTGAGGGGCAATACCTACTGAATCTTGGAGGCTGGACTTGCAAAAAGTCTTTAACTGTCTGCATAGACTTAGTTTTTTTTAAAACTTCCTCTGCTTTGGTGCCAGAACAGATTGTCTTTGTTCAGTGGTGCGTCCAATAGTCTTGATTTGACATGGTCTGGCAAGGTCTGTTCCTTAAGCCAAGCATGCCTTCTAATTACAGAACCTGTGACTGCTGCACTGCAGGATGCTTCTAGGGCGTCAAACCCACATTGCAGGGTATGCTTAGAAACTTGGCTTGCAGAATGCATAAGCTCCTGTATTTTTTATTTTCTGCACAGTCTGGGAAGGTAGATAATTTTTGTTTAATAAGTTCCATTGTATGTTGCTGGTATTTCAACATGTGGAACTGAATTTAATGCTCTAATGGCAAGAATTGCAGAGGTATATACTTTTTTACGCCCTCTGTCTAAAGCTCGGGTATCCCTGTCCGAAGGGGTGTGATTCTTAGCTGTGGTTGCTTTTATTCATTTAGGTCCTTGGGAGATGACCTCTGGGTCAGCAGTAGGATTTTTGAAAGAAATTTGTCCAAGTCAGGGACTCTGTAATACTGGTCAGGTTTCCTGGGAGCAGGAGGTAGAGTATCAGGAGTTAGACTGGATTCCATAAAGACATCATCCACAATAGCACAGGAGGAATAGCTAAGGGTCTGTGCTGTGGTAAATCTAAAAATTCCGAGTCTCTTTTTGGACTGAGGATAATCCTGGCATTCTCAATGGAAATGCTCTCTCAAGGTATGTAAGATTTCACCAAAAGAAAAATCATCTGGAGGAGAGGCAGAAGGAATGGATTCCTCTGCATCTGAATTCTCATAAGCAGATAAGGGCATGTCTTCATAGTCAGAAACCTCAGAGTCGGACTCTTGGTCAGATAAAGCTGCTGGGGACAAGTCTCGTTTTCTTTTAGCAGGGGTAGGCTGACTTTCCCTAATCAGCATAATAAGGTCTTCTGCCATTTTAAGCATTTGAGATTGAAGCATGGAAGCAGGCACTTGAGATTGGGTCATCGGTTTTTTAGGTGTAGTTCGTAACTTGGGCCTTAGAAACTCTGTAGTTTGTAGTTCGTAACTTGGGCCTTAGAAACTCTGTAGTTTTAGAAAGAACTGAAGAAGCGAAAGAAGTAATCAGTTTGTGTCGAATATCGGTAGTGTGAAGAACTTCCTCGAAAGCCCCATCCAAGACAGAGACATCCGCAGGTTCCGTAGTCAAAGAAGAGTCTTGTGCCATACTGGACTCTGAACGAGTCTCGGTAGCGTCCTGTGACTCTACAGAAGCAGGCATCAGGGGCTTTGAAAGCACCTCACTGAATACCGGTGAACTGGCGAGTAGCCTAACCGACGCATCAGGGGCTTTGAAAGCACCTCACTGAATACCAGTGAACTGGCGACTAGCCTAACGGAAGCATCGTCGGCAGTTTTGGATGTGTACAGTCTGTCTCTGTCTTTATCCTTACATTTTTTTCAGAAGATAGGTAGTTGGATGACTTACTGAAGCCATTTTGGAATATGGAGCTCGAGAGAGAAAGTATTTAGCTACGATAAGGGCCCAACAATGCATAGTTCTGGCGTTGAACAAAGCACAAAACCAAGAGCAAGGGATGTCGTGATTGGGACCTAAACAAGTGACGCATTAAGAATGAAAATCTTGGTGTAGTATTTGCTTTCCACAGGCGAGACAATTTTTAACTTTTTCTGACATCGATTAGAGCAAGAAAAAAGGATCCCCAATGGGGTATTTAGCTTTAGGAGACTTCAAATTCGGAAATGAAAACTCAGGTAGCAGCCGACCGGCACTCGTGCTGTTTCCGCTTCAGGCTCCTCAGCAAGAAAGGACTGATGTAAAGGCGTTGGCTGCCTGTTTTTATACCACTGACGACCTGACGTCAGTCCTGGAGCGACAGCAACCGACGCAGAAATAAGCCTCTGGTATTCGGACCAGCTGAGGGCTATCCCTGGCAGGACAACCCAAGTGTGATGACTGCAACAGTAAAACATGAAGAACATCTACCCATACTGATTTTTTTCCACAAATAGTAAATTCCTTCTGCAAAGTGTGTGCTGGCCAAGTTGGATAAAACACCTCCAAAATCCTCCATCTAATCTATCTGGCTCAGCTTAGACTTCTGATCTACAGATAACCCTTCATTCTTTAAAGATTTTTCCACTTATTCTCTTGCTCTCACTATGGGCTAGTTCAAAAATAGCAGGATATCACTTTCTAACATTGATATTGCTTTTCTCACTAAAATCTGTCATTCCTCTCTCTAGTGTGTATAGCTAGATTGATCATAAAAACATCCAGTCCCTCAACTCATAAATCAAATATCAAACACCATATTACACAAAACAGAAAAAAAGGAAATAAACTATTACGGTTTACCTTCTTGTGGCCCTAAAGTTATATCCAGACATTTAAACAATGTCAGAAGTTACTAAACCATAATAACCATAATACAGCACATTTTGAGTCAAATAATATATATAGTTAATTCAGAAGGCTTAACATGCACTTGGGTACACAAAAAGGGCACACTGCAATTCATTCCAGTGCTGCTTGGAAAATGGAATGGGAAACATAAGATCTACATTTATGCTATACATTACACTGTCCATGGTTTTAGCACTACAAGTGATGGATAGCAGTGACATTATTTTAAGTAATACACAGGTCTTGAAAATGTTGAGAGTATTAAATATTTAAACAAATTGCTAGGATACTCCAGATGTAATTATGTGTAAACTACATACTGATTAGGGCTATCAACCTATTTTTCATTTGGTTTGAAGCATTTGGACTCAAATTCTTCCAGGAGTGGGCTTTTAATTTTGTGCATAATTTGGGGAAACTGTCCCAGTTTCTATCAAAACAGACAGACTCCTTTTTTGTAGTCCTCAATAATTCTCTTCTGGTGTAGATCATGCAGTCAGGCTTCAAAAAACTTAAATATGCATGCATTTAATCACAAAGTACAAGCAACAAAGCTCCTAAAATGTAAACAGGGAATTGTCATTTATTCTGCAGATACTTTATCAATCTTCAAAACAGAAGATGCCGGCTCAGAATTCACATTAAGAGGCCATGCTACCACAAGAAACAAAAGAAGATGTGATAGGGAATCATGACTGTTTGAAAAGATACATGAAAAATTATATGCTGCCTTTTGTTGGTTTCTTGTTGTTACTTGCATTTGCATGCATACATACCACAGTATATTAACTATTTGTGTGGTGTGACCAACTACTCATTACTGTATTGTACTAACTGTATTGTACTAAGTACAATGAATACACCGGGACAATCTGCTTCAGTTAATATGCTTTTACTATTACATTCTTCTTTGGATCTACAAGCATGCTATACAGATACTGTCAGCTCTCTATGGTAAACTCCCAAAGCTTGTCTATACAAACTCATATTTATACCAAAGTCTGTTTTTTTTCCAGACTGATATAGAACAGTGTTCTTTTGTTCTCTTAATTTAGGATTGTCCTTGGTTTCCTGAAGTCCAGTGGTCCTGAGAAACTCATTCTTGCATTATCTGAAACTTGATGTTCCCGCCTTATCTGAACTCAGTGTTCCAGCTTTATCTTGCTTGATGTTACATCTCTTTATTTTGTTGATGTCTTTCCAATGGCCATCTGCGCGGCTATTTTTACAGATTCTGTCTCTCAATAACACACTCCTTTATGCATAGATGCCAATGTCTAATTAAGCTATATATGCTTGCCATGCCACTTACTACTTTTCTGCATTTTATATTCTTTCTAAATTAACCCTTTATATTTCATATTATTTTTGCAGCATTATATTCAAGCTAATAATCATGCTAGCAACAGTTTTGAAAAGACCGTGAATAAACTAAATGAAAACAGAATACTATTATTCTTTCAATACAGAACGTACTTCTATTACAATCGCATCCAAATTTGAAGGAAATAAACTTCTAATAAAACTTGCTAGTTTGCGGAAATTAAATATTTACACCAGGCTGCAACTACCAGTTTTATTTTCGACAGAAAATCATACTACTTTAAAAATTCAAAAACTTACTTAAATAAGTGATCTCTTGCCAAGACCGTTTTGACATGTTAATTTCAAAATGAATATCTGTAGTTTTGGTGCCTGCAGTCCAAGTCATGGGTAAGAGCATCCTTGGATCACCCAGCCTACCATTTAACAAATAATCCAGACTTCAGAGAAAAGGCAACATAAAAAAAAGTCTCAAACTGAACTTCACATTCTCAAAAAAAGGTATCATAAGTTACACAGTGTATTTATTTACTTATTTGTCTGGTTTAGTCACACTAGGTTCATGACCTATTTTCATGGGAGAGGCAATGTAACATTTAGAAAGATGGTGAGGGAGGGAGGAAGGAATTTGAAGAGGACACTACAGAAAGTCCACTGCTGTACTCATTAGGACAGTAGGGCTGAATACCACCAAAAAAGAGTGGGGTTCTAGACACATCACAGATGCTATGGATGACATAGCATTTGTTGCAGTAATTATGGAGTGCTACCTAGCAGTTCTCCAAGAGAGAATGCTGGGCTGAAATAACAAGCACTGAAGCAACAGACACTGTGGACAGACCTAGTATTAATAAGAAAATGCAAAAAAACAAGGACAAAAAAAAAAAAAGGTGCCTCAAGACTTTTTAACGTGGTCCGAAATTGATAAATGTGTTGGGGCTCAGGCGAGGATAATTTCTCTAAAACAAAGTTTTTGGAAAGAATATTATTAATTACACATGTGAAAATAATTCAGAGAGATTACTGTTGTAGGTTCATGTTCCAGTAGCTGGGTCAGCTGGTCAGCTGTTAAACTCAAATGCCCGATGCAGACAGAGTGAAAAAAAACACAAAACTTCAAACAAATATCACCCACAGATGACCCCAGTGAAGAAAAAAAGACAAAATTAGCCAATAAATAAACATTATTATTCAATTAACTCCGTTAATATATATTAAAAAAGGCAATGCACCCAGTATCATGAACTTACTCCTTTAAACACTTGATGTTGATAGTTTCATTCAGCCCAGGAAACTTGCCAGCTGTATTATTTGCCAAACAGTTTCCTTCTTTTCAAGAGTGTTTTTGTAACAACTACCCCTGACATCCAAAGGTATACTTTCTAATACAGCAAAATAGATTACAAACCGGAATATTTGAATAAAGCATTATTTTTGTCTTTTATACTAACATAAATGTTCCTTCATTCTCTTAGCTTGCGTGTGGTCATACCTACATAAAATGCTTCACAATATGAGCAAATCACAATATACACAAGTCCCAGTTCACGAATCCTAATAAATTTGTCCAGATGAGTCAACCAAAATAAGATTACATGCACTACAAAAACACATTTAAATATACTCTTATTTTATTGGTATGTAACTAAAAGTTGCTTGATTGACTTGGATTGTTTAAAAATAAAACTAGGAACAGAACCTTCAACTTCTTTATACAGTTCAGGATTATCCTTAAAAATCTTCCAATTATATATAGTAACATTTCTGATACAATTATTTATCTATTGGCATTTATTTACCCAGAAAGTCCACTGGCCCAAAAGAGCTCATTTTCAGTGACGCCTGGGGAAAAGCTCCATAAGGCAGTATAATAGTACATAAAATTCAAAACAGTTAGTGTATATAAGCAGTATTACACAGAAACAGAGGTCTAATAAAAAACAAAATAAAATGCAAGTAAACATATATGTACAGATTAATACAGGTCAAGGTACACACCAGATTAAGCAATACTATTATCATACATTAGAGATACAATAACAATAAAGGCAGTCGTATAGAAATACTTACAAGGTGCTCTAAGAGCATCAGCCAGCACTACAGTGCCAGGCAGCGTGAATTGATTTATCAACTGACAGTAGGCGCATATATCTAACTTGTACGTGTACAAGTAGTGATAAAGGAAGATTTGAAGTGGTGAGGATGTAACTTAAGGTGAATATGACTTGGAGAGTGAGGAATCAGGTTATGGATGGATGAGAACTGAGGCATCTACATTGCCATAGGGTGAAGAAGTGTTGCTGCAAAGATTTTTTTGAAGGAGATATTGCTGGAGGTAAGAGAATTTCATAGCTTGGCAATAGAGAAAGAACAGACCATCACCAGCTGGGTGTTTTGGTTTGTCTACTTGCAGGAGATATTGATTTTTGGATATGAGTGGCCTGATTGGGTGGTAGTGGGTTAAGACAGAAGAAAGTGCTGGGCAGTCAGTGGGTTTGTAAATGATTTATGTGCAGTGTGATTAGTTGTAGGTAGGTTAGATAATGTGTAAGTTCGAGCCAGTTAAGCGATTGTAGGGAGATGCATTGATGGGAAGAGTATTGCAAATTTGGCGAATTTGTTGCAACAAGACTCGAGCGTGGTTTTTAGGGAGGACTGGATATTGGTGAGGAGTGGAGTGCCACACAGGAGAGAAGGTAGGAGAAAGGTTAAGGCAGGAGTATGGTTTGTAGTGCAGTAAAAAGAAAGTGTTTATATCTGTAGAGGGTGCCTAGTTTTTGGTTTGTTATTTTGATATTATTGTGGATAATGAGGTTAAAAGTCAGGTTTTGTCTAGAATAACTCCTAGTAATTTAGTGTGGAAGACAATCTCTATAGTGCTGTTTTGAGAATGAATGGTGAAATCTGTCTTGTTAACAGAGAGGTTTTTCTTGGGAGTAAATAGTAGCAATTTGGTTTTGATGGGGTTTAGGGTTAGATGACTATTGGCCACCCACACTTCAGTAGCAGTAAAGGCATCCTGGATTATCTGCAGAAGTGCTGTTATTGATTTCACTCCACTCTTAAAACGATTATATTGTGCAATATGCAGATGATTCCACAAAAGAATCGTTTTAAGAGTTGAGTGAAAGTCATTTATAAAATTACTGAAAAGAAGGTGTCTTAAAATGGAGGCCTGGAAACACTGTGAAGGACACAAGAAATGGAGAGAAAGAGTTGCGCCCAAGTAGATTGTTGTCGGTTTCTTAGATAGTTGGTGAACCAGTTTAGAGTGGGGGGGGGGTGGATACCTACATTGGAGAGTTTACTAAGGAGTAGAGGGTGGGAGACTTAGATTGGAGTGTTTACTTCGGAGTAGAGGGTGGGAGACTGTATCAAACACTTTTGAGAGGTCAAGAATTGATGTGTCCATAAAAGGAATAAGAGCTGTAGTTGTGCTATGACCTGGCCTAAACCCATGTTGAGTTGGAGAGAGGAGGTGATTTAGTAGTAGATAGTTTAGAAGTTGATAGTGGATATATTTTTCCAGAATTTTAGAGGGGGGGGGGGAGTGAATAACAGTGGGTCAGAAATTAGAAACATCTGTATTACCACCTTTGTGGAGAGGAAGGATATATGCTTTTTTTTTTCCAGATGGCAGGGACATAAGATAGACGATGGATCTTGCTGACATATGGAGTTATTCTGGGGGGTAAGTTGTCATGATACTGGAGCCAGGTTTAAGTTTTAGGAGAAGTTTAGTTATAATAGTGATGGGTATGGGGGGAGAAGAAAAAGGTGGGTGGGGAGGGGGTTGTGTTATCCTGTGAAGGAGGTGACAGTAGATGGGAAAGGTAGTGGTAAGTTTAGCTATTGTGTCAATGAAATGGGAGTTGAAGAAGGTGGCTACTTCTCTAGATGTTTTATTGGGGAACTGCCAGGGGCTGTTTCTGGTACCAGGGTTAATTAGAGATGAGATGGAGTTCCAAAATTTAGATCCACTGCCATTTGCAGAATGAAACTTTTTTTGTAGTTAGTATTAACATCTACTCAAGACTTAGTGGGTATTGCTGCAATCAAAATAGGAGGAAAAAAATCATCTCTCTCTCTTGTTTATAATCTCTGCAGCAGTAAATTGCAACTTGCTAAGCTTGTAACCTCTTGTACATATCAATGAGCACCTGAATCCCATTTAAAAAAATATTTTGATCCGTAGTCAGTCTCGAGAGTCCAATCATTTGCCCTCTAAGTATATATATTTTTTCATAAAATTCAGTTGCACACTAGTGTAATATAAATTATTGAAAAAACATGGATTCCTAAAAATCCTAAATGGTGCCATTAACGGAATCCCAGCTAATCAATACATTTAAAAAAGGAACACCGGACCCCATATGACCTAAAATAAAAAAAAAAAAAAAAAATCTGTACTGCTATTTAAGTCTAAAACAAACTACTTAATATTAAGTATTAGTAATGAAAAATAAATCATCAGCAAATCTTCTATATAAGAATATGTGCTGCTTAAACAAAAAAGAGTAACATTACTTAACACCTGGGATTCCCACCATCCAATAACTAAATTAGCAAAGGATGGTGCACCCATCGCAACACACTTTAATTGCTAATAATAATTATCATTAAAATAGAAAAAATGTTCTCTATCATCTCCATAAGCAAACAGCATGTGTCAATCACAGAAATTAGAGATACTTGTAAATTTGGACAAAAATACATTTCAAATATTCCAACCCCTTGTCAATAGGAATGCTGGTATATAGAGACTTCAATGTGAACAAAATTAATTGGGTAGTTTCAGATTTAAAAAAAATAAATAAATAAAAAAAAAATGATAAATCCCAAGAATCCTTAACATAACTCTCTTAACATTTGAACTTGGGGATTTAAAATCTAGTCTAAAAAATATTAGTAACACTACCTCAAGCTGAAACAATGGGTCTAAATGGTAAAGTGAAAAGCTGATTATGAAGCTTAGGTATCTCAAAATGTATAGATAATCAGGGAGCTTCCACATTCATAAACTGAAAACAATCAAAAGTAATGTATTTGCTAGCCAATGAATCCAACAAATTATTATTAATATGTTTATATGTACAATAAATCTCTACAATGTTACCTTTTTCTACTCAACAGGATTATTCAACATTTTTTCCATCTCAGTAACATAATCAGTGTAATATATAATAACAAGTCCACTACACTTATCAGCTTTCATGAACCTAAAAAAAAATCTGACTTCTTATTGAATTCTTGTTTAGTAAGATAAAAAAAAGGTTTGCACATTTTCTATTATTTAGACTAATAATGTCTCTTTCATATGAATCATTAAAGGCTAGGATAGTAAACTGAAAAGGTAGATTAAATGCAGTGGGATTTTTAAACTTGTTAGCCTCATTACCCTTCAAATACTTAAAAATGTACTGTAAATTTAAATTTTCTTCAAAAAAGTTTCAAATTCAAAAGGGTACTTTTAGTATTTGCACGTTTACTGCCGGCACAGCTATCTGGAATTTTGTAATTAATTATATGTCATTTGTGACTATCAACATGATTTTATATAGAAGTGTGGCAAAGGGTGATACTGTCAGCACAGCTATCTGGAATTTTGTAAATAATTACATGTCGCTGGTGAATATAGAAATGATTTGTGTAAGATGCTTGTGTTACAACTATATTAAAACTATACGTTATGTGTATATCAAACTGCTGGTACAGAAGTGTGTATTGAAAAGGGTTTGTAAAGTACTATGCTTAAAAATATAACCACAGTGTACCCTACTAGAAGAGAACAGAAATATGTATACACTATTGTAGCTGTTTAAATGTATGTATTTTAACAAAGAAAACTGGAATACAGAAGGTTAACTTGCAAAGCTTTAGAAAAATAACTGAAATAATACTACTTTACGGCTGGGCCATAAAAAAGAGGTTATCTTTCAGTTTCAATGCAGCAACAGACACAATGCCTGATCTGAGAAGTTTTCTGTATTGTCTTAAAAGGTGTTTTGTTTTAGGACTTCCAAGATTTGCACATATCTGAGAAAAAAAGCCCTTGTCTGTATTTTCACAGGTAGATGCTAAATACCGCTAGCTTTTAGCAGTGGGGGGTTTTACCTGGGACAGAGTCAGATGACAAGAAATTATGTCAATCTGCAAGCTATCGCAGCAGTAAAACGAGATTTTTATTTAAAGGAGGACCACACTCACAGATTCAAACAAACATGTTTATTTCATCATAGTTTGGCGTTTTCTACATTTTAAACACCACTCTGGGACTATTTACAGGGTTTTAAAAATGTTTATACTTAATTTCGGAGTCTGACCACATGGGGTCTGGCATTTTGACATAATTCTGATTATCTGCCTCTGGGTATCCCACAATACAGTGCTCATCTGTAAAAAGCTACATCACGCAGGTCTCTTTCTTCCTAAAGCTCCTGTCACTGTACTGATTTTACATGCATACACTGCTACACTGCTACACTGCTTTTACATGCATACACTGCTATCTTTCAGTCAGTTAGTTTTAAGTAACATTTCATGCTGTTCAATGACTACTTAAAACACAAACTGTGCAAATGCCACAGAACAGACATTCAAAGTGCTTTTTACTGCTGCTTCTTTTTAGAAAGGCTGAACTGCATTTTTTGTGAAGTCTGAATTGTATTACTTTTGACTCATCTCTCATTCTCCTTCACATCTAACTTCCCTAGCTGTCAAAGTGCTAAGGGTAATTTGAGCTGCTACCTGCTGTGATTGACAACTCACAGCAGGAGACTTGACTCATGCACGGTTTCCTTGTTCTAGCCTTTACTTTCTGTATGGGTAGGGGGAGGACCAGGGAGCTTTAACATCACAGCATAGGTGGGTTTTTAGGATGGTCATGATGACGTCAGTCTGGGGAGGGAACTGGCCAGAAAACTTCCTGTATTCAGTGGCCCTGATGATATCAATGAATTAGAGACTTTTTCAAGGCAGGGTAAAAGTTTTTTTGAAAGTGATACCACCAAAGTACAGTAAGGTGCTGTTCAAGTGGAGAGAAACAGTCAATTTAAAATAGTTTATGTGCTGTGTTGTGTTTATTCATAGCAGGGACAATAAATAGAGAGAAAAAGGACAGAGAACTTGAGCATTTAATAACAGAATCCCATTGTTGTCCTTTAATAACTCTCTGAGAGAGACTGAGCATTCTGTATTCTGTCTTGGACCTGACAAGATCCATTCACCACACATCTGTCTTGCTACGATTAAGTCAGTCTAGGAAATAGTATAATTCTCTTAGATACAGTCAGGAATATAGCAAAACTCAGTTTACATGTTTTTCTTTATTTACTTGAGACTGTTCTGCAATGTTGTTTTAAATATTTCCTATGATTTTGAACTCTGATATCACTGAAATTATGTACAGAGTATTTTCTTGTTCTTTTTTACTTATTATTAAATGTATTTAAACCTTTAATTGTGGCTGATCTATCTAAAGATATTTATGTTCTGAGAGTACTTACTTATTTATTTGCTGACACTGTAGGCCACTACTAACAGTCTTGATCTTGGTCAAACTACCATTTGTATTACACAGTAAGACTGAACCCCCTTTGTTAAGGGCCTTAAAGTAGCTGATAAGGAGTGACTGGTGGCAGGAGAAACTACCTTATAGTCTGGGCAGAAGGGGGCATAGCTACTAAACCTGTGCCAGCCTTGCGCAAGTGTGCATGTATAAATCAAACCTCAAAGAATGTGTACGTTAGCTACTTGGGCAGAGAAACGAAGCACTGCTTGGACAGAAGGGGTGCTGGAGGTCTTCGCTTGGTCACTCAGCTGAAATCTCAACTCTATAGCTGTGCCAGTGGGGAGTCTTATTGAGAATGAGGGAGAAACCAGCTCAGACAGACTGTGGTCTCTCTGTGTTCTAGGGGAATTGCACTTTATGCAGAGAGATGCATCTGGAAATACGGTGTGTGCAGTTAGTCATCCTCTCAGTGTACGTCTCCCACTGGTGAGGATTGAGACTCTAATTACTGATCCAGTTGTGGAGCTTCACACTTTGTACAAAAGACAGCCTTTTAGTTACTTTTTTTTAAACAACCCAATCTGGACATTATCAAAATTCTCTTTATTAAAATTATAAATATTATCAAAATATTATCAAAATAGTACAATTGTCCAAAACACTAGACGCTTGAATACAGTTTATTTGCCCCATCTCCAATGTCTCCTCCTCCCCTTGTTGGGACAACTCTCTCGCACAAACTGTGTACGTTAGTCTCTCTAGGATAAATCCACTGGACAAAAAACCTTGGTTTGTTGACTTGCTATCCTCTCGGATCTCCTTGGGATGTTCCTTCAGTAGAAAATCACCATCATCATTGGTTTCGAAATGTATAAAACCTTCCATGGCCTCAGATGTTTCAGGTGTAGCAGCATCCAAAATGTTAACACATTGAGCATTGTTACGTGAATAGGAATCTGAAAGTGGAAAGGTTCGTTGTAAGCTGTCGTATCCCTCAGCAGCTTCTTCTTTTTACGTCCAGTAATCATTTGAGATCCTCTAGGAGTACTCATGAGGATGCTGTCTAAATCAGATTTAACACTATTTTGATTTAAAAACTTAGAGATACATTGGTCTAAATATTTCACTAATATCTGAATGGTTTTCTCATTATTTTCTATTAACATTTTAAGCAATTCCAAACCTATGCTGTAAAAAAAAAAAAAACCCAACCTAAATAAAACACAACCTCATAAAATGGATCACCAGAATCCAATCAGTTAGGGAACTTATAAACCCTAAGACTTTTAGGGGCAATCATTAAAGTGATACATTCTTTAAAATTAAAAAAGTTTTCATATATTAAGCTTTAATATTTGGAAAGTTTTTTATCAAAGTGTTTCAACAAGTATTGCATGCAAGCACGCTCATCGCCAGAATTAACACTTGTATTGCCACAACTACATTGTACAAAAGGATTTGCTAAATTAGCAGGAAAGCATTCCAAACCTGTTTTTCAGGAAATTTAACTTTTAGAAAAGAATGGTTGTTGCATCAATATAGCACACTACTCAGCATGCACACACAATGGTTAAATGGAGTAGAGTACTGATCTGATCAGCCAGTGTTGCAAATACTGTACAACACAAGTTATAGTTATTTAAACTGGAATATATCAACACATGTAGCACATACAAGTACACATTAAAAATAATGGTCCTATCACATGCAGAGGAGCGAGACTGAAAATGGCATATTAAATGCTGAGCCAGAACATTTCTTACTAAACAAGGATATTTAACATAAGGATATTTTAAAAGAAGAACATCTGTGAACATGGCCAAATGGAAGAAATAGCTGCCATGGAGAAACTGTTACTACAGAACAGAATATAAAGCAAGGATATTTAACATAAGGATATTTTAAAAGAAGAACATCTGTGAACATGGCCAAATGGAAGAAATAGCTGCCATGGAGAAACTGTTACTACAGAACAGAATATAAAGCAAATATCCAGCTATTGTCACAAAAGCATGTCATATCCGCATAACAAATGTTTAAGAGTTAAGTGTCCTACATTTTAATAAGCAACCAATCTGCAAACGTTTTGAGTCAAGTAAAATACTGTAATGTAATGCCCTACTGATGTAAAGCACAACAGATATGTTCGGCGTTTTAAAAACAAGCTAACTGTAATTTGTGTTCAGTGGAAGACCCTCTCAGATTGCTCAAGTGGTAGAAATTCACTGAGATCTATGTGCTACACCCATGTACCAGTAGCAAAATCTACAAGCAAGCTGCAAGTGCTATTAACATTTTAAATGTCACAGATGTATGTCTTCTACAACAATAAAGAACACTGCACACCAAGCACATGCAATGTTTACATATCTAGCTTATGTGCAACACACAAACAAAATGGACCAAGTTTATGACCCAGTTCTATTCTCTTTCTTACAATACACTGCTTCCATACTAATTCACCACCATTGGCCTTGTTAGAAACATTTTATACATTTCTTTGTAATCTCATTTGTTTTAATGTCTTTAGTAGTACATTTAGTTTCATATACTTATATTCAGCCTTGGCATAAAAACTTTACAGGCTCATTTCAGTTTCTTATATTCATCCACCATAAATGTCTGTCTTGCATCTCTATATCCCAGCTACAGCAAATATTTCTAAAATGCTGTAGTCACTCCATTTTGAATTATATCAACCTTAAACATAAAGTTCATATGTAGGAATATGACTGGCCACTAGTTTCCCCTGTTGCGGTCATCTCCTTTTTCCCTTTAGGAACTTTGCAACATCTTCGTACAATTCTCCTAACACATTCTTCCAACCTGTTATCAAATGACATAGCTACAACTGATCTATTTGACAAATCATCTCTTTTTGGATAATAATAAGAAACTATCATTTTAGGCGATTTCAATATTGACTGGCAATCCTGTTCTGGCAACCATCCAACCCATTATGTAAACCTTCATGGTTTCACCCAACTAGTCCAGTCGCTAACCAGGATAAATAAAAACCAGCAAGCACACTACCCTGGATTGGATACTAGTCAGTAAGAGCCCCCAGTCATATATAACAGGCTGCTTATCAGATAGCCTCAGTGATCACTCCCCAATATTCCTACTAAAAAAATACCTATACCAAGCTAAACCTGTCATCTACCATCAAATACGTAAAAAACTAAACTTTAACCCACTCACATTCATCTCATCCCTCAAAGAATGTAACTGGCATCCTCTAAAGTACCTCAGTCTTGATGATGCAGTTGAATTTTTTAATACTACCTTCCTGAGCATCCTTAATTACCATGCCCCATAAGACTTTCCAGAACCAAACCACAACCCTCCCCATGGCTACAGAAAACCAGCAAGTCAGAAATGAAAAATAGGGATAAAGCCAGGAGCACTGGCGCAAAACCAAAACCCCCTCAACTAGACAGAAATTCCTAGAACTACGCAATAGAATCAAAAAGCTAATAAAACAAGACAAATTCCTATACTACCACTCTGCCATGAACTCCTCCCAACACAGCCCCAAACAATTCTGGTCCTCCATAAACTCCATCCTCCACCCAGATAAAGTCAGTACCCCCCTCCTCCTAACATCCCTCACTCCTCAGAAAATATTGCTACCTCATTCAACACACACTTCACACAAACCATACTATCACTAGCTAAACAACACAATCCCCTTCCCCTCCAACCCACACCTTCAACTAGTAATCTCCCCACTGCCTTCTTTTTCTCCTGTACCTACCTCCAACATAAAAAAACTCTTAACTAAACTTAAGCCCACCAAATTAGCAGCAGACAACCTCCCAAGTGAATACCTACAAATCGCAGCCGATGCTCTGGCCTACCCAGTATCCATCTTGATTAACCGATCTCTGTCAGAAAGTTACGTTCCCACACTGTGGAAAGTATCACATATAATTCCCCTCCACAAAGGTGGACCCTCCACAGAACTAACCAATTACCACCCGTAGCTATTCTCTCTCCACTCTCCAAAATACTAGAGAGATGCATACACTCTCAGGTGTCAAGACTACCTCCTTACTAACAACCTCCTTTCCAATATTCAGCATGGTTTGCGACCAACCATAGCACCACCACTGCCTTACTCTCCTTTACTAACACTATCCTTCAGCATAAAAACAATGGCTATCTCTCCTCTGCTCCTTTCCTAGACCTATCTAAAGCATTTGACATGGTCCCACACAAACAACTTATCTCTGTCCTCAATAACCTGTCCTTCTCACAATCAGTCACCAACTGGTTTCAGAGTTACCCGTCTGACCGCCAACAAATCAGTTGTATGGCAGAATGACATATCTCCCCAACTACCTGTCTCCATAGGGGTTCCCCAAGGATCCATCCTTGGACCCCTACTCTTCTCTGTTTTCACCAATAATCTAGCCTCTGCCACCAAACATGGCACACTCATACAATACGCAGATGACAATCATCATCTGCTCAGCCCAGTCCCTACCCAAACTGCAAAAAGTCACACAAGAAGCCTTTTCCTCTGTTGAAACTTGGTTATCTGATGCCCAATTAATACTCAACCCTAAAAAAACTAAGTTACACATCTTCCAACCCACCAAACATACTCAGAACAACTCTCACTTTAACATCACAGCAAAAGACAACACTATATACCCAGCTGAATACACCAAATTGCTAGGGGGTGAAAATAGACAAACGAAATTTTGACATTCACATACACAGGACCATAAAAAAAGTCCACAAAAAACTAGGAGCGTTATACAGAAATAAACAACTTCTCACCAAAGCAGCAAAGATTTCAATAGCAAATTCCCACCTTATCTCCACCCTACTTTATGCCTCTCCAACATATACCAACCTAAGGCAATGCAATCTAAACAAGCTAGAGACCTGCTACAACAAAATCACCAAATTCGCCACAGGGGCATCCTACCATAGTCACCACTGTCTCTCACTTGCTGATCTGGGCTGGCTTGAACTCCCTCACCTCCTTCAATGGTATCAACTCTCACTCGCCCACAAACTAGTAAACCATCCGCTAAATGTCCCATCCCTCCAGAATCTACTCCAACCCTATTGCACCACCAGACCACCAAGATCCAGCAACAAATATCACTTGCAGATCACTAAAGCCAATATTGCTGCTGGTGAAGCACTATTCCCTTGCACCATAGCCAAATCATGGAACTGCCTCACACCCACAATTACCTCCATACCATCATGCACCCACTTCAAGAATTTACTAAAAGCGCACCTAAAAACATGCTGGCTATGCCCTTGCAACTCCCCTCTAATATCGCCCACCCCATCCAACCACTACCGTTCTTTCCACTCCACTAGCTACTTTGATTATAGCAAGCTCAGATGCTCATAAGCCTAGTACTTATTATACAGCAGGAACTTACTGTAACATTTGTTAATGTCTGTTATGTACGTCACAGATAAAGATTCTAGTTGTCTGCTGATTTACTATGTTCTTCATCTGTAAATATGTTGTAAGTAATTGCTATGTTAAATTGTTAATTGCTATGTAATCCAATGTAACTACTGTCCGTTTATTTTAACTGTGGAGCTTTTCTCCCCGGGCCTCCACTGAAAATGCACCTACGTCCAGTCGGACACTCCCGGTCAACAAACGTAAATAAATAAATATCTGTACTTCCTCTATCCCTGCACTACTGCTCATATCCATTATTGTATGATTTTTTCTAATTTATCCCCCCCTGCATCTCTAGTCTAGGACATGCATCTTTTTTGTCTCTGCAAAATCTCTCTGACAGACACTGCTGTACATATCTTATCTTCTCGCCCTGCTCTCTTAACATTTGCTCATCTAATAACTTCTGTATATTGTTTCTCATACTTTTTTTACTGGAACAAAATTTTCTAGTATACCGATTTTTTTTTTTTTTTTTTAATATAATTTTCTCTCATCTTATGAAACATTCTTATATTTTCCATAAAACTAACCAATCATGATTTTTTTAAATTCAGGATTCACTTTTCTACTGCTTTTTCCTTTATTTCCCCTCCATTAACTCTCTATTTTATTTAGAGCCCTCTTTTTAATTTCCACTTAAATGCAGCCCTCCACCTTACCCAAATATTACGGGACTTTATACAATCTATTCAAACCGGTCTTTTCTTTTTAGATTTATTTTCTACCACCTCTGTGTTTTTCATTAAGTAACATTTCCCCCACTTTATTCCTTTTGCAATCTGTTATCCATCCAGTTAAAGCTAACTGATCCAAATATTATGTCTTTTAATCGTCCTTAGGATTTCAAAGAAATGCGTACTGCTTGCACCAATTGCCCAGTGCAGTGATGCTATAGCTCAAGGATTTAGAGACAAGTATTATCACAATGAAGAAAGCATCATTATCGGCTCTCCGAATCAAACACTAGCATTGCCAGACCTGAACACACTAGTTTTCTCCCTAGTGACCCATGCTTTATATTAGCAAAGGCACCCCCCCACAACACACACACACACACACACACACACACACACACACACACACACACACACACACACACAGGCAACCCGAACCACAAGCAGAGAGTCAACCTTGCACAGATACTCCCCAAACATTCATTCACGCACTCCAATACCCCCCACACTTGATCACACTCGCTGAGAAAAAGTAAAGCATGCATGCACCCATGCACCAATTCTTCAGACAGACAGAGATACACACATCCCCCCAAATCCACATCTTTGGTGAGCTTATCTGCACAGAGTACTCCCATAAGAGACACCATTTTTATCGTACTCACTCTTTCTTCTTGGAGTAAAATTTTACTCCACTGAACAATTTTTTGAATTGCACAGCTGATCAAATCAAGAGCTGCAGGCATTTTGGGGTGCAGCACATGGCTAATTAGCATTAGCCACTCCCTCAGACAGCTGTATTAGCATGCAACTTCACCTGCAATATTCTCCATGCTGAGGACTCCACAAGGGGCAAACCTCTGTGGTAGGGCAGTCTCTGAAAGGGAAAGGCTTAGCTCAATGCAGAAAACGTTGGAGATGGCTTGATGCAGAAGCCTTCACTGATTCCCAAGGTGTGAATATATATATATATATATGTATATGTCTTTTCAAACAATATATTCACATTACCTTACCCACAATCTATCAAAGTCCCCTTTACCTCTTGTTACCTGCCTCCATTTACCTGTCAACCCTAATTTTATGTTAACCCCATTATTTTCCTCATACCTTCCTTTTTCCATTTTTAATATTGCAGTCTAAATTCACACACAGTCAGTTTTACTCACATATTTTATAACTTTTCTGTTAACTGTTTTCTCGGAATCATGTTTATGGCAGTATATTTAACTATTATCTTAACCTCTTATTCCCTTTTCTTCCACATTTCACATAAAACGGGGGACACAGCCATTCCTATTTCCATTATACCACAATCTAACATTTTTTATTCAACAAAATGTTCTTAAACATTCTTTTTTCCAAAATATAGTTTTCCTTTTTCAAAAACATATTCATCTATTCCCAGTTTCCCTTTCTCCAAAACATTCATCTATTCCAAGTTTCCCTTATTCTCAGTACTAAGTCTACATATGGTTCCTTTATCACACTTGATTCTCCCTCATCTAATTTTATTCCTCATCCTCATCTAATTTTATTCCTCATCCTTAATCTATCCTTCAGAGAAGTTAAACTGAGATCCCATCTACCGGGGTTGGTAATACCGCAAATGGAGTCAAAAGATTCCATGCCACTTATCAGCAAAATAAGCAAGGAAAATTTCTGGGTGTCCTTGCCAAATTTTCCTTTCTGTATAAATACCACCTCTGATCTCCCCTGAAAAGAAGCTACTAGCCTAATTGGACTAATCTGGTCAATAAAAGGACAGACAGACAAAATAAAATAAAATATTCTGCTTCATTTTGTTGTACTTGCGTTCTCTAATGCCTACCCTTTGTTGTACTTGTGTTCTCTAATGCCTACCCTTTTCTTATCCATCTGCCGAACTGTAATGCTTCTTCCTTCACTATCCTCATCAGTCCCAAACTTTCACCTTGTAGTACATATCTAATTTTTGCTATCATGCCAATGCCACCAATATCATGTCCTACCTAAATGAGAAGTTCTAGCTCCTCTATTCTCTGGCCATATACATTTTTCTATCCATGGAACTTTGACAGCTTTCATCTGTACTTCTTCAAACAGTAAGATGACATTTCTTTATATGGCCCCCCAAACCTCTGTACAGTACTTAATGTTTAGTCTGTCCAATACACCATAGACAGAAAGTACCACTTTACTTATGGAATGTGTCCATCTATGGATACACCCGCCATGCTCATTTCACACAGCTCCTAGTGATCCAGTCATGTGCAATCCCTACCACATCCCTTTCCTACCTTGTCACCAGTTCCACTCTTCCAAGGATACTTCACACTAAATTTTCTTTGGCTCAAATAAATTATTCTGCATTTAATTTACAATGAGCTTCCAAGGTCACCTTTCTGGCAACTTACTCATCCTTTCCAAATCCTTCAATATACTTTTCCCTCTCCATTTACTCGTGCATCTGTATCATTGTTTAGAAATGCGACAATCTTCCTCTTCCCATTTCATAAACCATAACTTCCTTTACCACTCTATGCTTCTTCACAAAATCCTATCTGGACATTTACACTAGACCCAATCTCTTTCATATACTCCACAAAAGCACCCTCAGTCAAGTTTCTGATATAGGTTCACTTTTTTATGCAATTTCTTTTTGTACCACATCTCATTAACCCATAATCCTAGAACACAAGAAGACATGCTCACAACTTTCCTCCTTTCCATACTTAAAGTGTCTTTTTATAAAAGTGCCTCCTGTGAAACACGTCCTTTTACTGTACTGGCAAGCTAGTGCGGATCAACCCTCAGAAGGACACTACACATTGTCTTTACTCCGTTCCTTTATTACAGTTTTTTTCATGTGTTTTGGTATTTTTATAGTCTAAAAACTTTACCTTCCCTCATTCCATAGACTTCCCTCATTCCATAGATCACTGAAAACTTAATTGAATGCCCTATCTTTACTTTCTATAACCAAAACAACACATTCCTCTAAAAATCCCCATCTCTATATTCCATTGCTAACAATTTAAACAAATTTCCATTTTCTATTCCCTCAGCATTGTCCTGTCTTCTCTCCTTTTCAGTTCCTTAACATATTTTATTTTAACTTCACTGCCTTGCCTAAGGGTGCCATCTCATCCTTTTTCAACTTCTACGGGTACAAAACTCCTAGCTGTACCATTCACTATTTTCACTCCTATTCCCCATTTATGTAATATCCCATTCTAAACAACTTAAGCCCACTTCCACAAAAATACTAAGACGTCATTAAAGCTTAAATGGCAATTAGCCCAGCAAAATGCACCTTTTTTAAACAATGTGCAGTTTTTTTTACATGTATTCCAGCCAATACTTTCCCATTCTTTGCCAATAATTTGCTTATTCTGAAACATCACCAATAAATGCTTTCTTTTTCTAAAAAATTAACCATTTCACCTTTTCCACTGCAAACATTCTTAAATTACATCTATTTAGATGTAACCCTAATTCCCTCTGAATTTACTTCAGCACATATCATACTTTTCCCTTGTTAACTTGTATCAGTGCACACCAAAAAAACACATTTTCAGCATAGTAAAGAAATACTGGAAATTATCCAGCTTTACATATACAACATACCAAACTAGCGATTCATGTTTTCTCTCTCCAAATGAATGTAAAACCCAATGAATACTGTACTAAATTAATATCTCTGCTTGACCATTCTTCTGTTATGCACCCACTGATTCAAGTAGCCATTGACCAAGTGGCTTCACTCTAGAAGAGTCATCCACCATCTTCCAGACACTTAAAAAAGCTTTCCCTAAATCACATGGCCTCCAAAATCAAACGTCTTACCTATATTCACCAAATAAAAATAAGCCACTCTTCAGATTTTAAAGCACCAACTCATGACCTTCTCTAGCATTCCCTTTCCAAATTAAAACTACTGCTCATCCTTCTAAGAACACCATTTGAATAGTATAGCATCTCAAATGCCTGAGCACATACAATGAGAGAGGAGGATAACTGATTCAAAATGGTCTCAGCAGATATCTGGAAGAGAAAGGATGGATTACCAAACAAGCACAGTCTGCTTCTATACTTGACAAGGAAGGGTGGCTAATTTGTACAGAATGAAAAAAACATACACTTAAGACAGAAATTTAGGTCTGCTTTGTCTTCTGCCTCAAACAGATCTAGGCAAGTCTCCACTAAATATCAAACAAGGACAAAAGTTAACAGAAAGTATCCATAAGGGAAAAGCACCTGTTAGAAAGTCTTACAGAGCAACCGATGCCAAAGTAGCTTCCTGCATTCCAATAGGAAAGTTGGCTGTACTCATAAGGATTTTAATAGTATATCAGATCAAAAAGCTCCTTTTAGCCAAGGCAGTAACTAAATCAAACTGCAGTCATCTCCCAGGTTTCTTTCCTAACTACAGCTGCCATGGAAAAAAGAGAATCTTCTTGCTTCTGCCCATACAAGAAAAATACACATACCTGAACAAATTCTCTATGTTAAAACTCTCCAAGAATAGCTAAAGCCATAACAAACAAGAAGATGGAAGGATCTTCCTGTCACAGAAACATCTATGTTATCTCCCTACTGTGCAAGAAAGGATGGGTCATCCCTTCTAGATTAATTAGGAACCTCATGGATGGTAAATCGTGGCATAAAAAGTGCAGCACAGTCCTGCAACTGGAGGAAACATGGGAAGTGGAACAGAGAGGAGTAGGGTGGGTACTTTCTGCAGAACAACCTGCTCATACAAATCTATTCCTATGCTAAGTCCATACAATTCACAAATGGCATGAGGAGGTCCATTCTCAATAACAGCAGGGCAAAGTCCTTAAAAGTGTGTGTGTGTGTGTGTGTGTGTGTGTGTGTGTGTGTGTGTGTGTGTGTGTGTTTGGTGGCATGCCGTCTTAAAAGTACCCAATTACATTGACCCAAAGGACAGATTTTGACCTGGATATCACTTCCCCTCCTATAGTGCCTTGTGAGCAAATTCAAAGAAGGCCAAGTAGCTGTGCATAAATATTATCCAAGGCAGCACTGTTGAAAAAAGGTTTGGGAGGTAGCGACTACTCTATATGTTTGGGGTTTTAAGTGCTGAAGTAAGATGTGTAGGACACGTAATGTGGCAGAATCTAATGCACTCCAGTAGACATTTAGCCAGAATGATTTGGGATTTCTTGGACTGCAGCTTTTTTATTAGAGAATGAAATGAAAGTGAAAATATTTCTCCAATGAATGAG